>NC_065452.1:137631036-138231036 GCF_917563875.1 Diabrotica virgifera virgifera
TTTTATTGACATCCGGATCAACTGTTACCCAAAAAAATCGTGTTCCACGGGTAAAAAAATACATAAAAATCTTGGGTAAGTCCATCTAAATAAAGGTCCCGCAGCACCCCCTCCTGGCCACAGGACTAATTTGTTTATAAGCCAAAAAATTGTTTATAATTTTAAAACATTGCTGAGGCTGCTTAAACAATCCGATTTTAATTCTGTAAAGTGCATTAGATAGGTGGAATGCTTCTTTATATGTAAAAAAATTGACCAATCTTTGTATACACTAGTTTTTGTTGTGAAAGATTTTAAAAAATTTTAATTTTTTAAAAAAAGTTTAGATTGCAAAATTATTATTCAAAATCTAGTAAGTCAATTTTAATGAAATTTGGTGTACGGTTTTAGCACATTACAAAAATTTTCTAAGCGAATTAGGAAGGTTCCAAGTGTAACCTAAGTGATGGAAAATAATTAAATAATAACAGGCTTATTTTGCCCCCTTATTTTATATTTATTGCTATTTTGCAGCAAGGGTGATTAATTAAGAGATTTTTAACCAATCGCATCTGATAGAAAATTTAATTACCTTTGTTTTATTCCTATACGACTTTGTTCCAAAATGAATCGTTTTAAAGTTATAAGCAAAAAAATTAGAAAAAAAAAAGAATTTTTTGAATTTTTTAAATATTTTATTTTTTTTTTTATTAATGTTCCGGGCATATTTGAGACGGAGCATTAATCAATTATTAATAACGAAGTTATCACCTAACTTTATCCGCAAAAATCTGAATGCCACCTCTCACATCCATCTGAAAAAAAGTTATCCTTTGTAAAAAGTTCTGCATGGCCAAAGACCTTAAATACAACCATCTTATATCAATTTTGATTAATTTTATACGAGGTATGTCAAAAAAGATAAATTTCGATCAAGAATAAAGTACCTTTATAGTTCAGAATATTTCAATGAGAAGGATGGAATATTGGAAGATGGTTTTTAGTGTTGTTCTGAAGCTATTTTCTTGTGGCATTTTTATAATTATTTTGATTGGGAAATAAGCCACAATTAAATTGAAAAAATAATTTTATTAACGTTTCGACGCCCAAATCGGATGTCCTTGTCAAAATACAAAATATTACCTAGTAAATATTAGTAATATTTTATATTTTGACAACGACATCCGATTTGGGCGTCCAAACGCGAATAAAATTATTTTTTCAATTTAATTGTGGCTTATTTCCCAACCAAAGATAGATTCCCAACCTAGCGACCCGGCATTGGTCGCTAGGTAGATTGTTACGCGAGTGGTCGCGCGTGAGATTTTCTCTCACATATCCAAATTTTACCTTTTTTTACAAAATAAAGTTTTTAAAACAGTTTTTAAACTTTTTTTATTAACTAATAATAAGAAAAAAAATGTAACATAATATAGATAATAATATAATAAAATAAAAAGAAATAATCGGAATTAAACCAATATTAATCAATCTCCGTATCTTGATAATTTACGGCACAGCACACAAATATAACAAGAATGCTCTGGAAAAATTGATTGATGACAATTACAATTTTTTTTACATTATTTTAGGTTTTAAGTGCCAAAATAAAATTAATTTTTATGTACAGTTCGTAACGCGGGTGGTCGCTTGATGAGAGAATGTCTCACTTGAAGCGCGCTGACTCAACAATTGGGTGATATTAGGTCAACTGAGTCACTATCTAAGCGGACGATTCTATTAGATTGTCGAGGGAGGATAGTTAGGAGACTAGAAGGAACTACAGATCTTATAATTTCCCAGAAAAAAATTCTGTGCAATTTTCTGAAACCGTGAGAGAAAATCTCATATAGCGACCACTGGCGGGTTAATTATGGTTTTTAGTTCTAAACAACTTTACATAAGCACAATTTTCAATATTGTGAAAAATAAGGGTATATTATTTAAGTACTCTTGGGAAAATTCATATTTTTTTTATATACCTTGTATAAAATTGACAAAATTTGATATTAGACGGTTGTATTTTAGGTTTTAGACCCTGTAGAACATTTTATAAAGAATAACTGCTTTTCGTAAAATGAATAATAAAAGAGTTTTCCGCCTACCTCTACCGAAAGTATACTTTTCCGGACCTGATTGTAGGGAGCAAAGTTGTACTTTTCCTCCCTAGAGAAGAAAAGTAAAAGTGACATCAAAAATTTTCAAATTTTTTTTCCATTAGAAGGATGAAATTGCATATCAGAATATAGTTCTTAATTCCAAACAATCTTGTTAAATTATATAATTTAAAATAATTTTAAAAATATCGTTGAATTTTGTTTCTATTTTGTTTTTGATTATGCTGAATCCGAATATGGCATTACAATTTGAAAATGCCTATAAAGAAGCTCTTCTACACTATGTCTGCGTAGCAAGGAACCATATTTGAAACAATTTTATTACAAATTTTACGAAAAAAAGTTTATTCTTCATAAATTGCTCTGCATAGTCTAAAATCTAAAACCCAATCATCAGATATCAAGTTTTATCAATTTTATACGAGGTATGTCAAAAATACGAATTTTGTTAAAGAGTAAAGTACCTTTATATTCCAGAATATCAAAATATGGGTATTATAAAAAGTTGTTGGGAATTAAAAACTATGTTTTATTATAATTACATCATTATAATTGAAAAAAAAATTCAATGTTTTCTCAAATTACGGATACCCATCATCATTATTTTATTTCAATTATTTCAACTATTTTATTATTAATTTTACGAAAAAAAGTTATTCTTCATAAAATACTCTATTCTGGTCTAAAGTCCAAAAAACAACCATCAGATATCAAACTTTTTCAATTTTATACGAGGTATGTAAAAAATATGACTTTTGCTTAACAGTTCAGTATGGTTTGTTCAACAGTAAATGGTTGAGTTCAATTAGTGCGGTCGTAAATATTATTAAATTTATCTGACCTGGCCCATTGTTAAGACCCACCCGGAGCGATAAGCAACCGAGGTAGACAGAGTTGGTCTTTTGACAATTAACACTGACTAGACGGTAATCCCATAATAAAGCAAAGAAATTGTACCAGAAAACGTATTTAAATTTTACCTGAAACCGGACCTTTTATACTATTATCGGTTATTCCAGGATGTTTATAGTGGTAACTAATTGAACTCGACCATTTACTGTTAAACATACCATACCTTTATAGTTCACAATATCTCATTTAGAAGAATGTAATTAAACAGTGAAACATATTTTGTAATTCCAAACAACTTTTTTTAATAACAATTTTCGATATTGTGAAATCTAAAGGTACTTTACTCTTGAGTGAAATTCATATTTTTTTACATACCTCGTATGTCAAAATGTAAAATCGTATGTAAAACCTCGTATGTAAAATTAATAAAATTTGATATTTGATGGTTGCATCTGAGATCATATACGATGCAGAGTATTTTATAAAGAATAACGTTTTTCGTAAAACTGGTAATAAAAAAGTTATTAATAGGTTCGAAGTTACGCAGACATAATGTTTAAGAGCTAAAAATATTTTTTTGTTGAAAATTTATTATTGTTCAAGCTTATTATTAAATTTATTTTAGGTAAGTTTTAGAGAAAACATTTTTGATCACTTTTTATAAACAATTTTTTAGTTGGTAATTTTCGGTTTTTGTATTAGGTACATTTTTGTTATCTTTCTTAATTTTTGTCAAAAAGGAATAGTTTCATTCATAGTTTCATAGTTTCATTTCTAAAATAAAATTATTGAGTAAATTTTAAAAATACATCAAATGCTTTAAAAAATCACCTATAAAATTGTAAAAAATCTTTTCAAATTTGAGTAATACCGTTTTAAAGTGCTGGTAATTCTGTAAACTACGTTTTTACTTAAAACTTACGTAAAAGTTTTCAAAAATTGCATTTTTGCGTCATATCATTTGAATTAAATTTTTGGCATTTTTTTGAATGAAACATTGTTTAGTAAGATGTTTGAAAGGTAAGTTGTGCAAATTTGAGAGCTTTATAAGAAAAATTTTATTAGTTACACATTTTTAAATAATGTTTAAACAAAATTCAGCCCACACCGTACTTATGCCCATACATTTTATTTCTTTTTATTATAACCATAAGATAGCTTAATTGTTCTTCTTTCCAATTAAGCTATCCTTTCTTGTTCCTTCTCTTAATTTCCTTCTTTCTTGTCCAATTTGTAAAATTTTATTTGATCCATTAATTAGAGAAATACACTGAAATAACTCAGCCGTGCACTTCGCTAGTTTACAGTGCGCCAATGTTTGTGAGAAGGGTGACTTTAGCGTTATAAATAAAAAATTATAGAAGCTACAGATTTAATTTTATAAAAATTTTAATCTTATATTTAGGTTTTTTTCAATAGTCTGAATTTTTCAAGTCAAGTCAGTTTTTTTCTAAAATTTATATTTTCGGGGTTATTTAAAGAAACATCTAATTTCGCAGTTCATTTGTTTAATAAAAAATTAAGTACCCACTTCTAGAGCAGAACTTTTTAATAAGTTGTTTATTAAACATTTCTTAGGGCCATCGGTACATAATTCGCAAATATTTTAAGGCTATCCCCACTCTTTCTGTCTTTACACGGCAAATTACGTGTAGTAAAATTGTCACTGGTATGGATATGTAAACTTTACTTGACAATTTCATCATTAACTGTAAAGATGGCTTTTGAATGTCCTTGGATAACTTTTACTAGTATAATTAATTGCCTTAATTGTTAATTCAGTTAATTAATATGATTATTTCATATTTCCGACCAATAGAAAGCTACAGAAATACAAATTAAATTGATCATTTTTGATAATATCCCATCGTCAAGTATATTACGTCAGATGCCCTTCGTTGCTGTGAAAAAATACATTCAGTGACATTAATGACAATTACTGTTTTAAAACTTATAAAAGTGATGACTTTCAATCGTCAAATATTTATAACAACTGTGTGTTTAATTGTACTAATTTGTACTTACATAAATAAATTACAATAAAATTTTGGTTTTAAACAGTTTTATTCATGAAATAATCGCAGCAAATTGCTGCTCGATCTCTGAAATTATTATCGAATTGTTTCCCTCGTGCCACTTGACGTAATTTCACTCCCCTTCGAGTCGTGAAATTAATAATGTCAAAGTGTCACTCGGGAAAAATTCGATAATTTCAGAGCTCTTGTGCAATTACTACTGATAATTTTTTCACTACCTATGTATTCAGTAATAATTTATCTACTGTACAACAAAAGCTAATAATCAATCGAGAAAAGAGGAAAAGTGATAAAGTGATTTTTTAATAATATATTGTTACTATGAAACGCTTACAATTTTGAACATCTGTAACAACACAATACTTGGATCACTGAATATATCCTGGTGTATTCTCTGCTTTGGATCTTCCATAAATAATAAACAATAAATAACTTTTTATTAAGTTCACGTCTTAAATCAATTATTTATTAAACACATTATC
Organism: Diabrotica virgifera virgifera; assembly: GCF_917563875.1. Classification (NCBI taxonomy): domain Eukaryota; kingdom Metazoa; phylum Arthropoda; class Insecta; order Coleoptera; family Chrysomelidae; genus Diabrotica; species Diabrotica virgifera. The sequence goes on from NC_065452.1 coordinate 137,636,503, forward strand.
AATATTATTTAATCAACAACTGAAAATATTCCCAATGCCAGGTCAAATATTTAAAATTGTCACTGTCTGACTGACAATATGCTGGCAATATTCTATTTACTACTGACAAAGACTTGGAAAATATTACCACGGCCATTGTGTTCATTTTTTTTCAAATCCTGAAAAAAAAACAATAAATATTTTTGAAAAATTTAAACGCAAAATGAAAGACTAAATTATTACCGAGGGCCGAAAGTCTCTTACAATAAATAAAAAGTTTATTTTGAATGAGATATTTTGAAATTAAAAGTCACACTAAATTTTCTTTTAGTTTTTTAGCCCTGTAACTTATTAAAATAAACATTATAGAAGTTCTCAGGGACTTTCGGCCCTCGCTAATAACGTAATCTCTTATTCTGAGTTTAAAATTTTCAAAAATAATTATTAGTTTTCTCAGAATTCGAAAAAAAAAATGAATTCCATTTGAGTAGCATTTCAGCAGAAACTACGTGCCCATTCCCTTAATGAAATTAAAAAACATCTATATTGTTTGAATTTTTCCGAAGGGAAAATCTATATGCATTATTATATTAAATATTTTGTATTTGTATTAAATGAGGCGCTCAGAGCAACAGTGGCACAGTCCGCAAATTGAGCATTTTTAGATTAATACATCAATAAAAGCAGAAAAATTGAATATATGGTTCAACAGTGGTCTACACAATCTAGCTCTATATTTGGCAATATGGCACTACATAATGTATTGTTGCCTTGACAAATACGAAAAATACGAATGAAACAGTGGCCTAACCCTCAATTGTGTGGCTCAAACCCATCAAACAAGTGTTCATCGTATCAGAATCAGAATAATACGCATAATTCATAAGAATGACTATTTTTAATTTTATAAAGTAATATTTAATAACAATAACTTTAACCCCGTCCTTGACTGAGTGGTAAGAGCGCCTACCTTTGGATCGAAAAATCCGAATGGTTGTGAGTTCGAATCTCACCAGGGTCAGAAACGTTTCATTTATTATAAATTAATAAATGAAAATAGTTTCTGTCCTTGTGGGATCGGTACTCACCGGAGGAACCGCAGACGTTCGGATACAGTTAGCGTCTCTTTGCAAAGACAATGACGTCAACTTTGCAAAGTAACAAGACACTTACTCAACACACACACACACTACACATTACACTGGGTACCTAACTGTTAAAAATTACCGTACCTACCATGCCAATGGCCATTAGTTGTCGAGGCATTAACCTTTTTTAAATAAAAAAAAACAATAATTTAATTTGTCATATTAATTTCCTATTTGGTAGCAAATTTTGTGGCTTATTACAAACTAAAATAGTAAATTAGTAATACAAAGTATTAATTTGTATTAATTGTATCAATTAAAATAAATAATTCTTTTGCGATTCAATTTTTAAATCTTTTTTCTGTCGGTATCTTACTGTGTACAGGTAATGCTAAGAATTACCATAATCTGTTCTCGGGAGTCTTAGTACACAAGATTAATGACGATGAACGACCCAAAAATACAAAAAATGTGCATTGCCAGGTAATAATAAAAATGTTTACAAGCTAATAGTACTTTGAGGAATACGCAAAAACGTTGCCAAACTTCAGGGCTTCTTATAATCGGTAGCTCAATGTGGGCTTCCTAACGCTGCTGAACTTCTACAGAGTATATACTTTTTTTCGCAGCGCAAACTGGTGGTAGATACCATGAACTACGAGTGTATGTTTTGATAATAATTCCAGGCATAAGCAGCCCGGGCTTCGTATTGTTAATCATGATTTCAGAGCTACCTATGGTACATTTCTAAAATTTGTCCGAATATATATGAAGCCCAAGCGTATTCACATGTTCTGAGCGTGGTTAAAATATCGAGAGATGGTGTAAAGTACGTTTTTTGGGGAAATAACATTAAATAATTACGAAGCCCGAATCCGGGCTTCGTAAGGAGGTGTCGGGCTTCGTATGACCGGTGCGATATAGCGTTTTTGGCTTCCTAAAGTCGGAATCCATATATATATATATATATATATATATATATATATATATATATATATATATATATATATATATATATATATATATATATGGATTCCGACTTTAGGAAGCCAAAAACGCTATATCGCACCGGTCATACGAAGCCCGACACCTCCTTACGAAGCCCGGATTCGGGCTTCGTAATTCTTTAATGTTATTTCCCCAAAAAACGTACTTTACACCATCTCTCGATATTTTAACCAAGCTCAGAACATGTAAATACGCTTGGGCTTCATATATATTCGGACAAATTTTAGAAATGTACCATAGGTAGCTCTGAAATCATGATTAACAATACGAAGCCCGGGCTGCTTATGCCTGGAATTATTATCAAAACATACACTCGTAGTTCATGGTATCTACCACCAGTTTGCGCTGCGAAAAAAAGTATATACTCTGTAGAAGTTCAGCAGCGTTAGGAAGCCCACATTGAGCTACCGATTATAAGAAGCCCTGAAGTTTGGCAACGTTTTTGCGTATCCCTCAAAGTACTATTAGGTTGTAAACATTTTTATTATTACCTGGCAATGCACATTTTTCGTATTTTTGGGTCGTTCATCGTCATTAATCTTGTGTACTAAGACTCCCGAGAACAGATTATGGTAATTCTTAGCATTACCTGTACACAGTAAGATACCGACAGAAAAAAGATTTAAAAATTGAATCGCAAAAGAATTATTTATTTTAATTGATACAAGTAATACAAATTAATACTTCGTATTACTAATTTACTATTTTAGTTTGTAATAAGCCACAAAATTTGCTACCAAATAGGAAATTAATATGACAAATTAAATTATTGTTTTTTTTTTTATTTAAAAAAGGTTAATGCCTCGACAACTAATGGCCATTGGCATGGTAGGTACGGTAATTTTTAACAGTTAGGTACCTAGTGTAATGTGTAGTGTGTGTGTTGAGTAAGTGTCTTGTTACTTTGCAAAGTTGACGTCATTGTCTTTGCAAAGAGACGCTAACTGTATCCGAACGTCTGCGGTCCCTCCGGTGAGTACCGATCCCACAAGGACAGAAACTATTTTCATTTATTAATTTATAATAAATGAAACATTTCTGACCCTGGTGAGATTCGAACTCACAACCATTCGGATTTTTCGATCCAAAGGTAGGCGCTCTTACCACTCAGTCAAGGACGGGGTTAAAGTTATTATTATTAAATATTACTTTATAAAATTAAAAATAGTCATTCTTATGAATTATGCGTATTATTCTGATTCTGATACGATGAAAACTTGTTTGATGGGTCTGAGCCACACAATTGAGGGTTAGGCCACTGTTTCATTCGTATTTTTAGTATTTGTCAAGGCAACAATACATTATGTAGTGCCATCTTGCCAAATATAGAGCTAGATTGTGTAGACCACTGTTGAACCATATATCCAATTTTTCTGCTTTTATTGATGTATTAATCTAAAAATGCTCAATTTGTGGACTGTGCCACTGTTGCTCTGAGCGCCTCATTTAATACAAATACAAAATATTTAATACAAATGCATATAGATTTTCCCTTCGGAAAAAATCAAACAATATAGATGTTTTTTAATTTCATTAAGGGGATGGGTACGTAGTTTCTGCTGAAATGCTACTCAAATGGAATTCATTTTTTGTTCGAATTCTGAGAAAACTAATAAGTATTTTTGAACATTTTAAACTCAGAATAAGAGATTACGTTATTAGCGAGGGCCGAAAGTCCCGGAGAACTTCTATAATGTTTATTTTAATAAGTTACAGGGCTAAAAAACTAAAAGAAAATTTAGTGTGACTTTTTATTTCAAAATATCTCATTCAAAATAAACTTTGTATTTATTGTAAGAGACTTTCGGCCCTCGGTAATAATTTAGTCTTTTATTTTGCGTTTAAATTTTTCAAAAATATTTATTGTTTTTTTTTCAGGATTTGAAAAAAAATGAACACAATGTCCGTGGTAATATTTTCCAAATCTTTGTCCATAGTAAATAGAATATTGCCAGCATATTGTCAGTCAGACAGTGACAATTTTAAATATTTGACCTGGCATTGGGAATATTTTCAGTTGTTGATTAAATAATATTGATAATGTGTTTGATAAATAATTGATTTAAGACGTGAACTTAATAAAAAGTTATTTATTGTTTATTATTTATGGAAGATCCAAAGCAGAGAATACACCAGGATATATTCAGTGATCCAAGTATTGTGTTGTTACAGATGTTCAAAATTGTAAGCGTTTCATAGTAACAATATATTATTAAAAAATCACTTTATCACTTTTTCTCTTTTCTCGATTGATTATTAGCTTTTGTTGTACAGTAGATAAATTATTACTGAATACATAGGTAGTGAAAAAATTATCAGTAGTAATTGCACAAGAGCTCTGAAATTATCGAATTTTTCCCGAGTGACACTTTGACAGTATTAATTTCACGACCCGAAGGGGAGTGAAATTACGTCAAGTGGCACGAGGGAAACAATTCGATAATAATTTCAGAGATCGAGCTGCAATTTGCTGCGATTATTTCATGAATAAAACTGTTTAAAACCAAAATTTAATTGTAATTTATTTATGTAAGTACAAATTAGTACAATTAAACACACAGTTGTTATAAATATTTGACGATTGAAAGTCATCACTTTTATAAGTTTTAAAACAGTAATTGTCATTAATGTCACTGAATGTATTTTTTCACAGCAACGAAGGGCATCTGACGTAATATACTTGACGATGGGATATTATCAAAAATGATCAATTTAATTTGTATTTCTGTAGCTTTCTATTGGTCGGAAATATGAAATAATCATATTAATTAACTGAATTAACAATTAAGGCAATTAATTATACTAGTAAAAGTTATCCAAGAACATTCAAAAGCCATCTTTACAGTTAATGATGAAATTGTCAAGTAAAGTTTACATACCCATACCAGTGACAATTTTACTACACGTAATTTGCCGTGTAAAGACAGAAAAAGTAGGGATAGCCTTAAAATATTTGCGAATTATGTACGGATGGCCCTAAGAAATGTTTAATAAACAACATATTAAAAAGTTCTACTCTAGAAGTGGGCACTTAATTTTTTATTAAACAAATGAACTGCGAAATTAGATGTTTCCTTAAATAACCCCGAAAATATAAATTTTAAAAATTTAAAAAAAAAACCTAAATATAAGATTAAAATTTTTATAAAATTAAATCTGTAGCTTCTATAATTTTTTATTTATAACGCTAAAGTCACCCTTCTCACAAACATTGGCGCACTGTAAATTAGCGAAGTGCACGGCTGAGTTATTTCAGTGTATTTCTCTAATTAATGGATCAAATAAAATTTTACAAATTGGACAAGAAAGAAGGAAATTAAGAGAAGGAACAAGAAAGGATAGCTTAATTGGAAAGAAGAACAATTAAGCTATCTTATGGTTATAATAAAAAGAAATAAAATGTATGGGCATAAGTAAGGTGTGGGCTGAATTTTGTTTAAACATTATTTAAAAATGTGTAACTAATAAAATTTTTCTTATAAAGCTCTCAAATTTGCACAACTTACCTTTCAAACATCTTACTAAACAATGTTTCATTCAAAAAAATGCCAAAAATTTAATTCAAATGATATGACGCAAAAATGCAATTTTTGAAAACTTTTACGTAAGTTTTAAGTAAAAACGTAGTTTACAGAATTACCAGCACTTTAAAACGGTATTACTCAAGTTTGAAAAGATTTTTTACAATTTTATAGGTGATTTTTTAAAGCATTTGATGTATTTTTTAAAATTTACTCAATAATTTTATTTTGGAAATGAAACTATGAAACTATGAATGAAACTATTCCTTTTTGACAAAAATTAAGAAAGATAACAAAAATGTACCTAATACAAGAACCGACAATTACCAACTAAAAAATTGTTTATAAAAAGTGATCAAAAATGTTTTCTCTAAAACTTACCTAAAATAAATTTAATAATAAGCTTGAACAACAATACATTTTCAACAAAAAAATATTTTTAGCTCTTAAACATTATGTCTGCGTAACTTCGAACCTATTAATAACTTTTTTATTACCAGTTTTACGAAAAAAGTTATTCTTTATAAAATACTCTGCATCGTATATGATCTCAGATGCAACCATCAAATATCAAATTTTATTAATTTTACATACGAGGTTTTACATACGATTTTACATTTTGACATACGAGGTATGTAAAAAAATATGAATTTCACTCAAGAGTAAAGTACTTTTAGATTTCACAATATCGAAAATTGTTATTAAAAAAAGTTGTTTGGAATTACAAAATATGTTTCACTGTTCAATTACATTCTTCTAAATGAGATATTATGAACTACAAAGGTATGGTATGTTTAACAGTAAATGGTCGAGTTCAATTAGTTACCACTATAAACATCCTGGAATAACCGATAATAGTATAAAAGGTCCGGTTTCAGGTAAAATTTAAATATGTTTTCTGGTACAATTTCTTTGCTTTATTATGGGATTACCGTCTAGTCAGTGTTAATTGTCAAAAGACCAACTCTGTCTACCTCGGTTGCTTATCGCTCCGGGTGGGTCTTAACAATGGGCCAGGTCAGATAAATTTAATAATATTTACGACCGCACTAATTGAACTCAACCATTTACTGTTGAACAAACCATACTGAACTGTTAAGCAAAAGTCATATTTTTTACATACCTCGTATAAAATTGAAAAAGTTTGATATCTGATAGTTGTTTTTTGGACTTTAGACCAGAATAGAGTATTTTATGAAGAATAACTTTTTTTCGTAAAATTAATAATAAAATAGTTGAAATAATTGAAATAAAATAATGATGATGGGTATCCGTAATTTGAGAAAACATTGAATTTTTTTTCAATTATAATGACGTAATTATAATAAAACATAGTTTTTAATTCCCAACAACTTTTTATAATACCCATATTTTGATATTCTGGAATATAAAGGTACTTTACTCTTTAACAAAATTCGTATTTTTGACATACCTCGTATAAAATTGATAAAACTTGATATCTGATGATTGGGTTTTAGATTTTAGACTATGCAGAGCAATTTATGAAGAATAAACTTTTTTTCGTAAAATTTGTAATAAAAATGTTTCAAATATGGTTCCTTGCTACGCAGACAGTGTAGAAGTGCTTCTTTATAAGCATCTTCAAATTGTAATGCCATATTCGGATTCAGCATAATCAAAAACAAAATAGAAACAAAAGTCAACGATATTTTTAAAATTATTTTAAATTATATAATTTAACATGATTGTTTGGAATTAAGAACTATATTCTGATATGCAATTTCATCCTTCTAATGAAAAAAAAAAATTTGAAAATTTTTCTAATCAACATTATTTTTAGTTGTTTATTTCAATTATGATACATATAGCTATTTGTATAACAAGGGAGGAAAGTGCTACTTTTCCTCCCGAGAATGAAGTTTACTGCCCGACGCGTAGCGGAGGGCAGTAATCATTCAAGGGAGGAAAAGGCACTTTACTCCCATGTTATACATATGGTTTTTCCACCTTCCTCAAATAGCAAGTCATTTTTTCATTTCTACTTAATTTATTTATGTAACTAACCAACAAAATGTATTAGAACTAAAACTAATAAGTACGTACAATATAACTGTCAACTGTCAAATATAAGTCAAAATAAAAATGTAAACATTGTTAAATCAAAATAACAATTTACAGTTTTTTACCATTCTGTGAAATACAGAGTGTTTTATAAATAAACGTTAAAATGTATACAAACTTACGTAATAGAAAATAGATATTGTACAGGGCGTCAATAAGTTATATTTTTATGAATGAAATACCATGATGTCACTTTTACTTTTCCTCTCTAGGGAGGAAAAGTACAACTTTGCTCCCTACAATCAGGTCCGGAAAAGTATACTTTCGGTAGAGGTAGGTGGAAAACTCTTTTATTATTCATTTTACGAAAAACAGTTATTCTTTATAAAATGTTCTACAGGGTCTAAAACCTAAAATACAACCGTCTAATATCAAATTTTGTCAATTTTATACGAGGTATATAAAAAAAATATGAATTTGCTCAAGAGTACTTAAATAATATACCCTTATTTTTCACAATATTGAAAATTGTGCTTATGTAAAGTTGTTTAGAACTAAAAACCATAATTAACCCGCCAGTGGTCGCTATATGAGATTTTCTCTCACGGTTTCAGAAAATTGCACAGAATTTTTTTCTGGGAAATTATAAGATCTGTAGTTCCTTCTAGTCTCCTAACTATCCTCCCTCGACAATCTAATAGAATCGTCCGCTTAGATAGTGACTCAGTTGACCTAATATCTATCCAACTGTTGAGTCAGCGCGCTTCAAGTGAGACATTCTCTCATCAAGCGACAACCCGCGTTACGAACTGTACATAAAAATTAATTTTATTTTGGCACTTAAAACCTGAAATAATGTAAAAAAAATTGTAATTGTCATCAATCAATTTTTCCAGAGCATTCTTGTTATATTTGTGTGCTGTGCCGTAAATTATCAAGATACGGAGATTGATTAATATTGGTTTAATTCCGATTACTTCTTTTTATTTTATTATATTATTATCTATATTATGTTACATTCTTTTTTTCTTATTATTAGTTAATAAAAAAAGTTTAAAAACTGTTTTAAAAACTTTATTTTGTAAAAAAAGGTAAAATTTGGATATGTGAGAGAAAATCTCACGCGCGACCACTCGCGTAACAATCTACCTAGCGACCAATGCCGGGTCGCTAGGTTGGGAATCTATCTTTGGTTGGGAAATAAGCCACAATTAAATTGAAGAAATAATTTTATTCGCGTTTCGACGCCCAAATCGGATGTCGTTGTCAAAATATAAAATATTACTAATATTTACTCGGTAATATTTTGTATTTTGACAAGGACATCCGATTTGGGCGTCGAAACGTTAATAAAATTATTTTTTCAATTTAATTGTGGCTTATTTCCCAATCAAAATAATTATAAAAATGCCACAAGAAAATAGCTTCAGAACAACACTAAAAACCATCTTCCAATATTCCATCCTTCTCATTGAAATATTCTGAACTATAAAGGTACTTTATTCTTGATCGAAATTTATCTTTTTTGACATACCTCGTATAAAATTAATCAAAATTGATATAAGATGGTTGTATTTAAGGTCTTTGGCCATGCAGAACTTTTTACAAAGGATAACTTTTTTTCGTATAATTAATAATAGACCAGTAAGATCTGTTTTTAGATGGATGTGAGAGGTGGCATTCAGATTTTTGCGAATAAAGTTAGGTGATAACTTCGTTAATAATAATTGATTAATGCTCCGTCTCAAATATGCCCGGAACATTAATAAAAAAAATTAAATATTTAAAAATTTCAAAAAATTTCGTTTTTTTTTCTACTTTTCTTGCTTATAACTTTAAAACGATTCATTTTGGAACAAAGTCGTATAGGAATAAAACAAAGGTAATTAAATTTTCTATCAGATGCGATTGGTTTAAAAATCTCTTAATTAATCACCCTTGCAGCAAAATAGCAATAAATATAAAATAAGGGGGCAAAACAAGCCTGTTTTTATTCAATGATTTTCCATCGCTTAGGTTACACTTGGAACCTTCCTAATTCGCTTAGAAAATTTTTGTAATGTGCTAAAACCGTACACCAAATTTCATTAAAATTGACTTACTAGATTTTGAATAATAATTGTGCAATCTAAACTTTTTTTAAAAAATTAAAAATTTTTAAAATCTTGCACAACAAAAACTAGTAAATACAAAGATTTGTCAATTTTTTTACATATAAAGAAGCACTTCACCTATCTAATGCACTTTACAGAATTAAAATCGGATTGTTTAAGCAGCCTCAGCAAAGTTTTAAAGTTATAAACAATTTTTTGGCTTATAAACAAATTAGTCCTGTGGCCAGGAGGGGGTGCTGCGGGCTCCTTTATTTAGATGGACTTACCCAAGATTTTTATGTATTTTTTGACCCGTGGAACACGATTTTTTTGGGTAACAGTTGATCCGGATGTCAATAAAATTGTTATAAACAAAGAACTTGAGGAATTACATATCATCGATTTTTCGCAAAATAAAACATTTTTTTATATTTCTTGGGTAAGTCTAAGCAAAAAATGTTCTTACAAGTTTTTTCGTAGGGTGCATAGTTTTCGAGATAAACGCAGTGGAACTTTCAAAAAATCGAAAAAGTGCAATATTTGAACGCGAATAACTTTTGATTAAAAAATAAAATAGCAATTCTGCTGACAGCATTTGAAAGTTTAAATCAAATTATACCGGTTTTAATTATTTGCATTGCTAAAAATTAATTTTTTATTATTAAACAAAGTTATTTGTTTATAAGCCAAAATTTTTTTTATAAGTTTAAAACATTGCTGAGGCCCCTTAAATAATCCGATTTTAATTCTGTAAAGTGTATTAGATAGGTAAAGCACCTCTTTATATGTAAAAAAATTAGACAACTTATAAATGGTCTACTTTTTGTTCAGAAAGATTTTAAAAAATTTGAACTTTTTTAAAAACATTTAAATTGCAAATTTATTATGCCAAATCTATTAGGTCGATTTTAATGAAATTTGGTAAACGGTTTAAGTATGTTACAAGGAATTTACTAAGCGGATTACTAAGGTTCTAAGTACCACCGAAGTGGTTAAAAACATTGAATAACAACAGGCATATTTTGCCCCCTTATTTTGTATTTATTGCTATATTGCAGAAAAGGTAATAAGTTAAGACATTTTTGACCAGTCGGATATCATACAAAATTCAATTATCTTTATTTTATTTCTCTACGACTTTGTTCCAAAACGAATCGTTTTAAAGTTATAAGCAAAGAAAGCAGAAAAAAATCGACGTTTTTCGAAATTTTTCAATATTTTATTTTTTTTTATTAATGTTCCGGGCATATTTGAGAAGGAGCATAAGTAAATTATTATTAACGAAGTTATCACCTTACTTGATCTGCAAAAATTGGAATGCCACCTTTCACATCCAAAAATAGACGTTTTTTCACAGATCCTTACTGGTCTATAATAAAAGAGTTATCATAATTGAAATAACTGAAAATAATGTTGTATATCCATAATTAAAAAAAATTCAACTTTTTTTTAATTAGAAAGATGAAATGGCATATTAGAATATAGTTCTTAATTCCAAACAACTTTTCATTATAACAATTTTCAATATTTTGAATAATAAAGCTACTTTACTCTTGAGTAAAATTCATATTTTTTGACATAATATCTCGTATACGGCTTAAAAAAAATGAACTGATGGTTCTATTTTTAATTTAGACCATGCACAACTTTTCACGTTGACGAACAGAACGTCTATAGTCGTCTAATTTCCATTGATGTAATGTGACACAACGTCTATATACGTTGAATTTTTCCCTATTCTACTTTGCAAAATACATATAGTGTCACAACACTTGCTTATACATTTGACGCAGTGTCCGTCAACGTGTTAATTGGACACACTGTACAAAACAATTATTGTTATTGTTTAAACAAATAATAAACAATTAGCGGCAAAATCTGTGAGTAGAACTTTTTACTTTAACATGTATATAAACTAACAAAAAAAGTTTTAGAAAAAGATAATCTTGTTTGAATTGCTCCGAAACAATGCATCTTTTCGTTCTATCTTGACTCTTCTAAAATGCTTCGTATAGATTTCTGAATAGAATTGGGCTTCTTATAACAGGCAATATAGCGCCTTATATACACATATAAGGATCTCGTAGAACAGTCGTATTATTTAAACGTAAATTAAAACATGGCAACATCGTCGGGCTTCGTATAATGCGTAATCCATATACACTGTGAACGCGTTTATACGAGTGGGCTTCGTAAGACTGTAGGAATAAGACAGTGCTACAATCCCCTTACCCCATAAACCGCGGGCTTCCATTCATCTGCAGGTTGTAGCGGGCTTCCTATCATTTGTGAGCCATATATATATATATATATATATATATATATATATATATTTAAAAACATAAGATGTAGATCTTTGAAACACACTCAGTGAACCAAAGATCCAAATGACCGAAATGGTGGATGTGTGAATTGTTCGTAAGGGGATTTTTCCACATTCTCTATTTCATCTATTTGATATATATATATATATATATATATATATATATATATATATATATATATATATATATATATATATATATATATATATATATATATATATATATATATATACGTCTTCATATCAAGGCGAGATCCGACTAAATCGAGGACAACCCGAGATCCACCAATAGGAAATTAATTATTGGAGTATATTGTTCATAAGTATCTTTATAATTAACATATTAATCACGGCACACTTAGAGGGGAAAATATTTTTGTACTTAAATTTTTCTGATAAATTTACAGCGAAACGAGATCCGTCGCTGAAAAGTAAAGGGGAGGACTTATATACGAAATTTTAGATATTTACCGTTCAACGCGAGATCACACACTGATGCCAGCTCTAAAGAGTATTAGTCGAGCCAGTCGAGCGGTTGGAGCTCGTGTTGTATTGTATATTTCCCACGATATAAAGATATATAATGGGCGTAACTTTTAAGTATCGCTTTTAAAGTCTACGATTGACCTTTCAGAAAGTCCCTTAGTTTTATTACATACATAAGGGTATGAAAAAAGAAAAAGAATACTTGACAAATAATAACCATTTAATAATGATAATTATTTGCAATACAATATTTTAAAACTATACATTAATATTCTTAAAACACACTTACTACGAAACCAAAATGTAATTATTATATTCTTAAATAATACAAATTGTTACAAAATAATTATTTAAATGATTGCTTGTTTTAAAAATACATTACAAGAAAGTAAAATTTTTTATAAATATTATTAATGTTTAAAAAATAAAATAACTCAATATGTAATTATTATTTGATAGTTAAAAAATGATTTTAAGTAAAATGATTTAAAAGATAAAAAGAAACACACATAATTTTCAGGGTCAACTCCTAATTGCATGAAAATTTGGATTTAGATTCTGCCCATCCCCCACTTCAAAGTTGAATTTGTGCCGTTGATCTTTTACTTGGAGGGTGAAAAAATATACGTTTAAAATAAGTCCGGAAACAGATCTGACTAAGTTTAAGCAACTTTTGTTCTATAGAGTTTTTTTAACTTAGGTACTAGGTTAATTTAGTAGTAGGTACTAGAGTCACTTGCGACTAAAAATATTTACTTTTCAACAAAAAAAAAACACGTTTTTCGGCGGTTTTTCGCAAATACTCAAAAAGTAAGTATTATATCGAAAAAATATTCTTGGAAAAAATGTAGCATATAAAAAAAACGAAAAAATGGTATATTCTTAGTCTATAGAACCAGTAAAAGTAAATTTGTAGCTCATAAAAAAGACGATCTTATCCTTCAAATTCCAAATCAAATATTTTAACGTGATACATAGTACCAAAAAATGAAGCTCTTTTCGGGGAAAACCCATTAAAAATTTTTTAAAGTGTTAGCAAAAAGCTTTATTTTATTTTATAAAAGTTATATACGGGTAGGAGAGACAACGGAACGAATTTTCGAACGTTTAAACAGACGACATCCCAGATTTACCAATTTCGGGACAATTGATCCAAAGGCTGGATTCTAACAACGAAACAGTTGTGGATTTTCAAGTTTTCAATGAGAGTTAGAATGAAAAAACATTAGTGACCTCGAGTATGATGGTTTGGAGAATTTGGCTGGTTATATCTGCCATAAATTGAAGGACTGCAGTATTCAATCCGAAGATGTTTCAACGTACACGTGGGTTGATCATTTGAGTAAGTGTGGTTTATGTAAACCATCAGACACTCTCTTGTCATATATTAAGTAACTGGAGACAATTTTTCCTTCCACATGAATGGTGATTCCATTTTGGTAACTAAAAATTATTTAGAAAACCTTATGTCCAAAAGTGTAACTGTAGACTGTTCTAACAAAGCGAACAAGTTATTTTTTAGGTCTCGGATGTACTTCCGAATTAAAGATTTAAACAAGTCTCTTAACAACCTGACATTGCGTAAAAGAAAAATTATGAAAACTGCTACGTAGTTGCTGTATGTACGTATATTTCACATGCACAAAATTTAAATAAAGTGCATGGCATGAAAACTGTAAAACTTATTTTTGTCTTTTCCAAGCCTCTTACTTAAATCTGATGAAATACATTATTTAAAAAGTAAAAAATTTTGTTTTTTTATCAATCCATTAAATTTATGGTTTTATTTTGGGGCTTTTCTTCCCCTTGGTAAAAATTATATTTACTAATGTGTAGGCCACTAATCAATTTTTGCCAACTAACGAAATATAATAATTTTAGTAGATATCGATTATATGAATATTTTTATTTTCCGGATACCAATATAATCAAGAAACTGGGAACTTTACAAATAAATGAAAATCAATTTAAATAAAAGTAAATAGTTTAATAATTTTCCTCTAAACTATAAAAATCACTTAGTTTCTTTTAGTCATAATTCATTCATTTGTACTATTCTCAAATTTCATTCGCGTTCGTATTACGAACGCATAGACGGGACTATGCTTTACTCTGTTGTTAACGTCATGCGCCAATCGGACGAGCTTACGTAACTAGAATATCAGGGTGTGCATATTTCCGGGTCCCGGTGAATTCGTATCTATTTTAATCCCCATCCTAATTACAGACCAACTGGCAACTCTGGTGCGCAGGTAATTTTTAAATAACGCATTAACTACCGGTGAATTAGTAACTTTCATTTTTTAAGTATTGTTGATAATCTAATATCGGTATACCAGGTATTTAGCGCTGCACTCCTAGAAAATGGAAAAAATGTCACAGGAAGTGAAACCGATGATGAAACGAAACGCAAAAGAGAAAACTTGGATGGTTGTTTTAATAGAAGTAAAATTAAAAAACGGTCACCAAGCAAAGCAGGCAACGAAAACAAGGAAGACATGGAAAATGTTATGATTACAATAATGAAAGAGCTAATGAATAAAAACGATTAAATGCTTCAGGAAATAAAACCAATAAGGAAAGAATAACAACAAACCAATAAAGAGTTAATGGGTGTAAAAGCAGAGAAACAAAAACTAAAATTAGAAGTAAAACAGCTACATGAATGAATGGAGCAACTGGAGAAATTTAGCAAAAAGAAAAGCTTGATCGTAACTGGGTTGAAAGTAGAAACAAATGATTATAAGAAATTAAAAGAAGAAATGAAAAATTTCAGAGCCCAAGAGTTACAAATACAAATAAAACTAAGAAGTGCAAAAAAATAGGAGAAACAGTATGCGCAATAGAAACAGAAGCCCTCACGAATAAAATGGAAATCCTAAACAAGAAACGTAAACTAAAACAGCATAAAGATCGTATCTATATAAACAACGATTGGACATCGAAAGAAAAAGAAATACAAAAGGAAATAACTAAAATAGCAAAGGACGAAAGAAGCAAAGGTAAGCAAACGAAAATCGGCTACAAGAAATTAATAGTGAATGGCAAAATCTAGATATGGGACGAAGAGAGAGAACAGCTGATAGAAAATTCAAAAAACTAATAAACGAAGAACAGCGGCTGAAATATGATATTGACATGGCAAAAAAAGACTCGGAAATGCAAACGGTTAACGAAAACAAAATAACGCACACAAAATAAAGAAAGAATCTCAATAAGAAGAAAAGAACAAAACCCATTAGAATGGGCTCTTGGAATATTAGAACCATGCTGGCAGCAGGTAAGATGCAAAAAATAGCTCTTGAAATGAAAAAATACCAACTAGAAATCCTAGCCGTACAGGAAATACGATGGAAGAAAGAAGGAAAAATTGAGAAGAAAAACTTTAGCATGTATTATTCGGGAGAAAACAAACAGGGAACGAATGATACGGCATTTATGGTGAACAAAAAAATGAGGGAAAAACTGATACAATTCAAAGCAGTTAATGAAAGGATATCTTACATAAGAAAATAAACAAGCCCATATCTCGATAGTCAATTGCTATGCACCCACCGAAGAAGCAAACCAAGAAGATAAAACAGAATTCTAAGACATCCTGGAAGAAACCTGTGAAAATATTCCGAGGAATGACATACTAATAATATTGGGTGATTTCAATGCAAAGATCGGAAAGGAGGACTATAATCGTAATGTAGCTGGCAAAGAAACCATTCATGAAACTACGAATGATAATGGAGGGGAAATCTGCAACCTAGTAGCAGCAACAAATACATATATAGTTAGTACTGGGCATAAACATAAAAAAGAAAACAAAATAACATGGATGATACCAGGAAGAATGGATGGAAACCAAATAAATCATACTCTAATTTCGAAAAAGTGGACACAAATAGTACAAGACGTAAGGTCATATCGAGGGGCAAATGGAGGCACTGACCACATATTGTTGATAGCAAAATTTAAGATGAAAATAATCAAAGCAAATAATCATAAGGAAGGAAAAATGAGGAAATGGAATATAGCCAATCTGAAAACGCAAGAAACAAAGCAACAATATACAGAACAACTGGAACAGAAATTGGGTCAGTACGAGCACATAGAAATAGAAGGAGAATGGAAAAACATAAAGAACAGCATAATAGAGACAGCAGAACAAATAATAGGATTCCAAAAAAACAAAGAATCGAAAGAATGGTTTGATGAGGAATGTCACCAAAAAAGTCAACTGAAGCACCTCGCAAGAAACAAATGGCTACAAAGTGCCGAACAGGAACAACTGGACCAATATAGAAAAGAAAAACAAGAAGCATTGAAACTCTATAGAAGAAAGAACACATGGATCTCTGAACAAATGCAAGAATTAGAAACGAATAATAAAGACAACAAGAAATTGTTCGAATAGATAAAACAACAACACAGTACCAAAAAATCTGTCACAAAAATAAACAAAAAAGATTGGGAAAAACATTTCACGGACCTATACAAAAACGACAATAAGGCATATTCAGAGGATGAGGATATAAGAGATAACAGAGATGAAGAGGAAGTCGCACCTACTTATTAGGAATTCATGGAGGTATTAAAACAACTAAAAGTAAACAAAACGCCAGGGCCAGATGAAATCAACAACGAACTGATCATCAACGGCGGAGAGGAGCTCACGAAGCGAATGCACAAGTTAATGGTTACAATTTGGAAGGACGAAAGCATGCCCATAGAATGGAAAAACGGACACATCGCACCAATCTTTAAGAAAGGAGATCCAACTAAGTGCTGCAACTACAGACCAATTATGCTACTAAATACAACGTATAAGATATTGACCACAATTATAAGAAACCGACTAAATCAATACACAGAAAAAATTATAGGACCATATCAACAGGGTTTTAGAACAATAGATCAAAGGAACATCAACAATAGATGCAATACACGTACTGACACAAACAATTGAAAAAAGCTATGAACATGACATAGAATTACACATACTATTCATCGACTTCCAACAGGCCTTCAACAGCATATACAGACAACAATTATTAAAAGAAATGAAAAAATGGAGATACCGGCAAAATTAATAAGACTAACTAGAATGACAATAAAAGACTCAACAGCAAAAGTTAAAACAAATGAGGGCGATACAAATGACATCAAAATAGAACTTGAAGTAAGACAAGGAGACAGTCTGTCAACGACAAACGACACTATTTAATATCGCTCTAGAAGGAGTAATTAGGGACACAGGGCTGAAAAAGACAATTATTCAAAGCTCAACACAGATCATAGGATATGCAGATGAACTGGGACTGGTAGCACGAGATAAAAAAAGACTAGAAGAGGCACTTTTAACCCTGGTAAGAGAAGCAAAGACGAGAGGACCAATAATCAATCAGAATAAAACAAAATATCTTATAAGCACACGAGACAATGTAAACAGAATAGCAGAAATAAAGATAGGTGAAACTACATTCCAGAGAGTAGATTGCTTCAAATAACTGGGGGTGATGGTGGACGGCAAAAACGGAAGGAGTATAGAGATAAACGACAGAATTAAAGCAGGTAATAGAGTATATTGGAAATATCACCAACTACTCAAGGACAAAAACCTGAGCAAAAAAACAAAATCAAAAATATACACAGCAGCAATCAGATCAGTGATAGCCTATGGAGCAGAAGTAATGTTCCTTACGAAAAAAGACGAAGAAAAGTTAAAAATAATTGAGAGAAAAATTATAAGGATACATGGCCCAGTAAAGACAGAAACAGGGGAATATTGAAAGCTGATGAACCATGAAATAATAAATATAAATAAAGGAGAAGATATAGTAAAATTCATTAAAGCACAAAGCCTCAGATGGTTTGGGCACACACAAAGAAGAGGGGTAGAAGAACTGATCAGGAAGATAATGAACTGGAAACCAGTAAAAAATAGACCAAGAGGAAGACCAAAAATTAGATGGGAAGATCAACTGCTAGACGATATATCAAAGATGGAAATTGCAAACTGGAGAGAAAAGATTCAGGACCGGAGAGAGTGGAAGAAGATAGTAGAGAGGGCAAAAAAACATCACAACCTATGAACTAAGACCTAAAGGAAAAGCGGACTAATTTACCGCGTGAAATGGATTAAAAGAGCTCATATTTGAGCGAACTATACTCTAACAAGAGTGAACGGTCCATATAATAATTCCAGGTATGTACCTGTATAAATTACCCTCCTTGAAGTTGGTGTAAAAGGTATTCGCCATTTATGTATTGTCTTTTGGAAGGATTACTAGAGAAAATCCAAATAAATTTTGAAAAATGGCTGAAATCGCTGAAATTCTTGTAACAGATTCCGTAATGAGTGTACATGGGTGGTAAATGAATTTAAATTTCACTTAAAGAAAGTGCTAAAAAGTCTAAAACATTTATGGTACTGTTCTGCATCTGGTTTCCAGGCAACCTGTTATACCGACGGTTAGTTTTTTTAATATTTTGAGTAGCAACTATGTTGGTTCTCAACAATTGGATGTCAAAAATGCACATTTTGCCATTTTTTGTCTACCAGTAAGAAGAAAAACATTCAAAACAAAATTTAAGATAACCGCATTATAGAGCATGTAAAACAATTTAAACAAGGTTTTATAAATTTCGCTATACTTAATTGTTGCTTATAAAACTATAAATTAAGTCAGTTTAACGTTAATATAACTTATGTAAAAAATACAACTTATATCTCGATATTACGTGAAATAGCTCAAAGAAATGAGTAAACATACACGGTTTTTATGACACTCAGTGTAACTACGTATCAATTGTTTTAGTTTCTATATGGACGGAATAACAAAATTTATGTAAATCTGACCAATTTTTTCTCAATTTAATTATTTATGGACAATTTAAATCAAAAATAGCCGATTTTAAGAATTTTCGTCTATAAGTTACAATGTTTTACCAAAAAACTGAAAAAAGAACCGATTAGTTTATTGAAATAGCCTTAAAATGAGTTGAAGTAAAATAGAATTGGAGCTTTGTTTATCAATAAACATTAACTATTCAAATTTATTTCTTACGTTTTAAGCTAACTACCTGAGGTACCCCTAAACCCTAAAAATGTCATCAAAACGACGATTTTGAAGCTCTTCCGACTGGATTAAAGAAGCTATTATCGATTCAAACAAAAGTTGTGTATTTTTAATTCTAAATTTCAACTATTTAATTAAAAATAAAGTGTTTCAGTTGAAAATTCAAAGTTGCTACACCCACTGCTTTCGCAGGCAGAATAAGAACCCTGCTATTGCATAAGTATATAGATTTTGAAAAACCATTCAAAAAGCATTCCAAAGTTTTTTCAATATGCCGTCTAGTTCTCGAGATATTTGACAATCGCCTTTCTGGACAGAGCCCTTAAATAATGTAAACATTCTTATTCAAGCTAGACATAAGCCGAGTGAGAGAGCTGACCGTGAAATTCATTTGCGATGTTTCCAAATTTACCGGATCTCGGGTTGTCTGCAAAATATATATTTATCATATACACAACGGATCGCGCGCGCTGCCCTCTACAGCGGATTTAGTGGAACCACTGCAATATAAAATTCACCAAAAGGGGTGCAAAATGAGGTCCAGACAAAAATCGATTTCCTTGTACCCTAACCATTGTTACATCGAGATGTCACTATATACACGTGAATACAAGGTGAGATCCAAAATCGGATCTCGCCTTGCAAAACGGATCTCATCTTGTATAGCTTATGATACAAACGGATCTCGCCTTGATATGAAGACATATATATATATATATATATATATATATATATATATATATATATATATATATATATATATATATATATATATCTTCATATCAAGGCGAGATCCGACTAAATCGAGGACAACCCGAGTTCCACCAATAGGAAATTAATTATTGGAGTATATTGTTCATAAGTATCTTTATAATTAACATATTAATCATAGCACACTTAGAGGGGAAAAGATTTTTGTACTTAAATTTTTCTGATAAATTTACAGCGAAACGAGATCCGTAGCTGAAAAGTAAAGGGGAGGACTTATATACGAAATTTTAGATATTTACCGATCAACGCGAGATCACACACTGATGCCAGCTCTAAAGAGGATTAGTCGAGCGATTGGAGCTCGTGTTGTATTGTATATTTCCCGCGATATAAAGATATATAGTGGGCGGAACAGCGTTGTCTCGAATTCTTTATGTAACTTTTAAGTATCGCTTCTTTTGTGTCTTTAACGTCTACGATTGACCTTTCAGAAAGTCCCTTAGTTTTGTTACATACATAAGGGTGTGAAAAAAGAAAAAGAATACTTCACAAATAATAACCATTTAATAATGATAATTATTTGCAATACAATATTTAAAACTATACATTAATATTCTTAAAAAACACTTACTACGAAACCAAAATGTAATTATTATATTCTTAAATAATACAAATTGTTACAAAATAATTATTTAAATGATTGCTTGTTTTAAAAATACATTACAAGAAAGTAAAAATTTTTATAAATATTATTAAAGTTTAAAAAATAAAATAACTCAATATGTAATTATTACTTGATAGTTAAAAACGCTGGACGGAAGGGCCGCCCGAGAACTTTATCGTACCGGTCTATTATCGTTATCGTACTAGATACTGGCATTCTATAAAAATAACAAAATTACTCGTTATTTTGATATTTTAGAAACACCTTGTATACTGGAAAATATTTTATGGTTCTACGCATTATTAATTCCTGCATTTGAGAAAATGTTCGGGGACACACTATAGATTATTGTGTAAATCAATAGAATATTAGTCATACTTTCATTTCAAATTAGTTCATTTTTCTGAGAAATTAATAGTTTACAATATTTGCATTTTACTACATGGATTTTAATGAAATTTTGGGAGTAGCCCAATCTCCTAATTCAAAGTCTATCCTATATACTATATACTATGGCGCTTTTATCATGGGGGTGGTTCCCACCACTTCTCGGGGATAGAACATTTTTATTTTCGAATTGCATGGAGCAAAAGGAAGAATTTTAAAAAAATTTTAAAATGCGCTTTATAATTTGATCTTATTTTTTCACCCGCCCAACTTTTTGAAAGTAGAAATAACACTATATTAAGAAGTATTGCAAAAGAAAAACAATGCATTTAAATTCTGGTGGATGAGGGGTTAAATGTATGTACTTCTTATTTTTCCTTAAAATACATTAGTCATATATTTTTTTGCACCATATCTCGCTTAGTTTGAATGTAACCGACATTTAACGGTGCTCGTTTTAAAGGCCTTTTCAAACACTACAAAAGCATGAGCACTTTGAACATGCACCAAAAAACAAACTCTTTTTACCTACCATATCTCTTTTTGTATTATAAATAGAAAATTTACGAAGGAACGAATCTCTTTGTTATTTATAATCTAAAAAAATTTTTATATAGTGTTTTTAGTTTGATGCATAGTTTTTAAAGTATTCACAAAAAACCGTCCGAAAACGTGTCATTTTTAAATGAAAATGGCCAATTTTCAACTACGCATAACTAAAAAAGTATTGAGTTCTCAAAAAAAAGTATAGATAAGTTTTTGCTTAAAAACAGGTTCTCTAGCCACTTTAATGCTTATTTTGACCAACAAATTTTCCACCCCTTTGAAGGGGTGGGAATTGCCCCAAGATAAATGCGCCATAGTATATAGGGTAGATATTGTTCCTTGAGCTATTCCCTACTTACTGTGAAAATATCAAGTACATCGATGTAGTAGGATGGAATTCGAAGCCAAATACCCTCATTGACTGCCTTATAATAACGCTCTGCTATGATCGCGTGAGAGAGGACACACACAAGATTCTAGCAAAATTTCTATTTTCTGTAACTTTTCGAGTTTTTAAGCTACAGCAACGAGTTTTATGTCTTTGGAAAGGTAAGTTTACATTATTTCAAAATATGTAAAAATATATAGGGTGTATCTAAAAAATTAAGATTTTTTTCATTTCCGGTTCAACCGGAAGCCATATTGTGGCTAAAATTTATTGTGCTAATAGATAATAAAGTACGATATATGTCTGACAAATTTCAAATTTTAGTTTACATTACAGAGGAAGTTACGGGCACTCGAATATTTTTTTATAAAAAATTCATAACTCCCCTCTTATGAGGAGTTAAGAAATCTAACTAACGTTATTCAATTTATCAATAGGATATTAAAAACATATAAAAAAATAAACAAATTCCTTGGAGCCATTTTTGAGAAAATCTAGTTCAAATTTATATCAAATTTTGACCCCTTAAATATAGGCAACTCATAACTTTTTCTGAAAAACCATAATATTCTTGCTATAGCCCCATCTTTAGGCTATATAAATGTTTTTTCAAATTAAATTTGTCTTAAACAAGTTTTTAGATTGGTAGGGAAATGTTTCGAGTGGGCGGTCGGCCATGCTGGCCGCCATTTTGGATTTGGAAATGTCAAATTCCGTATTTCTATTTACCTATCGATGAGCTAACTTTAAGTTAAATTTCATTCGTTTCGGTTAAAATTTGCAAAAATGGGCCCCAAATAACCCCCCTATTTCAGCCCCCCTTTGAGAGGTTTTTTTCAAAAGCTTAGTTTCTCGACAAAATTCTCTTAAACTTACTCATACCGAATTTCATCGAAATCGGTCCAGTAGTTTCTGCTGGGCGGTGGCGACATACGTACGTACGTACGTACGTACATACGTACGTACGTACATACTTCCGACATGTTTTTTTTATTTGCTTTATAGACTCAGGGAGACTCAAAACGTCGAAAAAAAATGAAATCTGAAAAAATTTTTTTTGCACGATCCTATAACTTTATCTATTATACTCATACTACGTATGTAGTACGATAAAGTAAAAATGATTTTAAGTAAAATGATTTAAACGATAAAAAGAAACACACATAATTTTGAGGGTCAACTCCTAATTGCATAAAAATTTGGATTTAGATTCTACCCATCCCCCACTTCAAAGTTGAATTTGTGCCGTTGATTGCTTTTACTTGGAGGGAGAAAAAATATACGTTTAAAATAAGTCCGGAAACACATCTGACTAAGTTCAAGCAACTTTTGTTCTATAGAGTTTTTTTAACTTAGGTACTAGGTTAATTCAGTAGTAGGTACTAGAGTCACTTGCGACTAAAAATATTTACTTTTCAACAAAAAAAAACACGTTTTTCGGCGGTTTTTCGCAAATACTCAAAAAGTAAGTATTTTATCGAAAAAATATTCTTGGAAAAAATGTAGCATATAAAAAAAAAACGAAAAAATGGTATATTCTTAGTCTATAGAACCAGTAAAAGTAAATTTGTAGCTCATAAAAAAGACGATCTTATCCTTCAAATTCCAAATCAAATATTTTAACGTGACACTTAGTACCAAAAAATGAAGTTCTTTTCGGGGAAAACCCATTAAATTTTTTTTAAAGTGTTTACAAAAAGCCTTATTATATTTTATAAAAGTTATATACGGGTAGGAAAGACAACGGAACGAATTTTCGAACGTTTAAACAGACGACATCCCAGATTTACCAATTTCTGGACAATTGATCCAAAGGCTGGATTCTAACAACGAAACAGTTGTGGATTTTCAAGTTTTCAATGAGAGTCAGAATGAAAAAACATTAGTGACCTCGAGTATGATGGTTTGGAGAATTTGGCTGGTTATATCTGCCATAAATTGAAGGACTCCAGTATTAAATCCGAAGATGTTTCAACGTACACGTGGGTTGATCATTTGAGTAAGTGGGTTTATGTAAACCATCAGACACTCTCTTGTCATATATTAAGTAACTGGAGACAATTTTTCCTTCCACATGAATGGTGATTCCATTTTGGTAACTAAAAATTATTTAGAAAACCTTATGTCCAAAAGTGTAACTGTAGACTGTTCTAACAAAGCGAACAAGTTATTTTTTAGGTCTCGGATGTACTTCCGAATTAAAGAATTAAACAAGTCTCTTAACAACCTGACATTGCGTAAAAGAAAAATTATGAAAACTGATACATAGTTGCTGTATGTACGTCTATTTCACATGCACAAAATTTAAATAAAGTGCATGGCATGAAAACTGTAAAACTTATTTTTTTTTTCCAAGCCTCTTAAATCTGATGAAATACATTATTTAAAAAGTAAAAAATTTTGTTTTTTATCAATCCATTAAATTTATGGTTTTATTTTGGGGCTTTTCTTCCCCTTGGTAAAAATTATATTTACTAATGTATAGGCCACTAATCAATTTTTGCCAACTAACGAAATATAATAATTTTATTAGATATCGATTATATGAATATTTTTATTTTCCGGAAAGAAATATAATCAAGAAACTGGGAACTTTACAAATAACTGAAAATCAATTTAAATAAAAGTAAATAGTTTAATAATTTTCCTCTAAACTATAAAAATCACTTAGTTTCTTTTAGTCATAATTCATTCATTTGTACTATTCTCAAATTTCATTCGCGTTCGTATTACGAACGCATAGACGGGACTATGCTTTACTCTGTTGTTGACGTCATGCGCCAATCGGACGAGCTTACGTAACTAGAATATCAGGGTGTGCATATTTCCGGGTCCCGGTGAATTCGTATATATTTTAATCCCCCATCCTAATTACAGGCCAACTGGCAACTCTGGTGCGCAGCTAATTTTTAGATAACCCATTAACTACCGGTGAATTGGTAACTTTCATTTTTTAAGTATTGTTGATAATCTAATATCGGTATTCCAGGTATTTAGCGCTGCACTCCTAGAAAATGAAAAAAATGGCACAGGAAGTGAAACCGATGATGAAACGAAACGCAAAAGAGAAAACTTGGATGATTGTTTTAATAGAAGTAAAATTAAAAAACGGTCACCAAGCAAAGCAGGCAACGAAAACGAGGAAGACATGGAAAATGTTATGATTACAATAATGAAAGAGCTAATGAATAAAAACGATGAAATGCTTCAGGAAATAAAACAAATAAGGAAAGAATAACAACAAACCAATAAAGAGTTAATGGGTGTAAAAGCAGAGAAACAAAAACTAAAAAAATAAGTAAAACAGCTACATGAATGAATGCAGCAACTGGAGAAATTTAGCAAAAAGAAAAGCTTGATCGTAACTGAGTTGAAAGTAGAAACAAATGATTATAAGAAATTAAAAGAAGAAATGGAAAATTTCAGAGCCCAAGAGTTGCAAATACAAATAAAACTAAGAAGTGCAAAAAAATAGGAGAAACAGTATGCGCAATAGAAACAGAAGCCCTCACAGATAAAATGGAAATCCCAAACAAGAAACGTAAACTAAAACAGCATAAAGATCGTATCTATATAAACAACGATTGGACATCGAAAGAAAAAGAAATACAAAAGGAAATAACTCAAATAGCAAAGGACGAAAGAAGCAAAGGTAAGCAAACGAAAATCGGCTACAAGAAATTAATAGGGAATGGCAAAATCTAGATATGGGACGAAGAGAGAGAACAGCTGATAGAAAATTCAAAAAACTAATAAACGAAGAACAGCGGCTGAAATATGATATTGACATGGCAAAAAAAAAACTCGGAAATGCAAACGGTTAACGAAAACAAAATAACGCACACAAAATAAAGAAAGACTCTCAATAAGAAGAAAAGAACAAAACCCATTAGAATGGGATCTTGGAATATTAGAACCATGCTGGCAGTAGGTAAGATGCAAAAAATAGCTCTTGAAATGAAAAAATAACAACTAGAAATCCTAGCCCTACAGGAAATACGATGGAAGAAAGAAGGAAAAATTGAGAAGAAAAAGTTTAGCATGTATTATTCGGGAGAAAACAAACAGGGAACGAATGGTACGGCATTTATGGTGAACAAAAAAATGAGGGAAAAACTGATACAATTCAAAGCAGTTAATGAAAGGATATCTTACATAAGAAAATAAACAAGCCAACATCTCAATAGTCAATTGCTATGCACCCACCGAAGAAGCAAACCAAGAAGATAAAGCAGAATTCTACGACATCCTGGAAGAAACCTGTGAAAATATTCCGAGGAATGACATACTAATAATATTGGGTGATTTCAATGCAAAGATCGGAAAGGAGGACTATAATCGTAATGTAGCTGGCAAAAAAACCATTCATGAATCTACGAATGATAATGGAGGAGAAATCTGCAACCTAGCAGCAGCAACAAATACATATATAGTTAGTACTGGGCATAAACATAAAAAAGAACACAAAATAACATGGATGATACCAGGAAGAATGGATGGAAACCAAATAAATCATACTCTAATTTCGAAAAAGTGGACCCAAATAGTACAAGACGTAAGGTCATATAGAGGGGCAAATGGAGGCACTGACCACATATTGTTGATAGCAAAACTTAAGATGAAAATAATCAAAGCAAATAATCATAAGGAAGGAAAAAGGGAGGAAATGAAATATAGCCAATCTGAAAACGCAAGAAACAAAGCAACAATATACAGAACAACTGGAACAGAAATTGAGTCAGTACGAGCACATAGAAATAGAAGGAGAATGGAAAAACATAAAGAACAGCATAGTAGAGACAGCAGAACAAATAATAGGATTCCAAAAAAACAAAGAATCGAAAGAATGGTTTGATGAGGAATGTCACCAACTGGACCAATATAGAAAAGAAAAACAAGAAGCATTGAAACTCTATAGAAGAAAGAAGAACACATGGATCTCTGAACAAATGCAAGAATTAGAAACGAATAATAAAGACAACAAGAAATTGTTCGAATAGATAAAACAACAATACAGTACCAAAAAATCTGTCACAAAAATAAACAAAAAAGATTGGGAAAAACATTTCACGGACCTATACAAAAACGACAATAAGGCATATTCAGAGGAGGAGGAGATAAGAGATAACAGAGATGAAGAGGAAGGCGCACCTACTTATCACGAATTCATGGAGGTATTAAAACAACTAAAAGTAAACAAAACGCCAGGGCCAGATGAAATCAACAACGAACTGATCATCAACGGAGGAGAGGAGCTCACGAAGCGAATGCACAAGTTAATGGTTACAATTTGGAAGGACGAAAGCATGCCCATAGAATGGAAAAACGGACACATCGCACCAATCTTTAAGAAAGGAGATCCAACTAAGTGTTGCAACTACAGACCAATTATGCTACTAAATACAACGTATAAGATATTGACCACAATTATAAGAAACCGACTAAATCAATACACAGAAAAAATTATCGGACCATACCCACAGGGTTTTAGAAAAGGAAGATCAACAAAAGATGCAATACACGTACTGACACAAACAATTGAAAAAAGCTATGAACATGACATATAATTACACATACTATTCATCGACTTCCAACAGGCCTTCGACAGCATATACAGACAACAATTATTAAAAGAAATGAAAAAAATGGAGATACCGGCAAAATTAATAAGACTAACTAGAATGACAATAAAAGACTCAACAGCAAAAGTTAAAACAAATGAGGGCGATACAAATGACATCAAAATAGAACTTAAAGTAAGACAAGGAGACAGTCTGTCAACGACAAACGACACTATTTAATATCGCTCTAGAGGGACTAATTAGGGACACAGGGCTGAAAAAGACAATTATTCAAAGCTCAACACAGATCATAGGATATGCAGATGACCTGGGACTGGTAGCACGAGATAAAAAAAGACTAGAAGGGGCACTTTTAACCCTGGTAAGAGAAGCAAAGACGAGAGGACTAATAATCAATCAGAATAAAACAAAATATCTTATAAGCACACGAGACAATGTAAACGGAATAGCAGAAATAAAGATAGGTGAAAATACATTCCAGAGAGTAGATTGCTTCAAATACCTGGGGGTGATGGTGGGCGGCAAAACGGAAGGAGTATAGAGATAAACGACATAATTAAAGCAGGTAATAGAGTATATTAGAAATATCACCAACTACTCAAGGACAAAAACCTGAGCAAAAAAACAAAATCAAAAATATACACAGCAGCAATCAGATCAGTGATAGCCTATGGAGCAGAAAAAAAGACCTTACCTTACCTTAAAAAGTGCCTTACGAAAAAGAAGAAGAAAAGTTAAAAATAATTGAGAGAAAAATTATAAAAATACATGGCCCAGTAAAGACAGAAACAGGGGAATATAGAAAGCTGATGAACCATGAAATAATAAATATAAATAAAGGAGAAGATATAGTAAAATTCTTTTACTATAAAGTTTTGAAGTTCTTCCGACTGGATGAAAGAAGCTAATATCGATTCAAACAAAAGTTGTGTACTTTTAATTCTAAATTTCAACTATTTAATTAAAAATAAAGGGTTTCATTGAAAATTCAAAGTTGCTACACCCACCGCTTTCGCAGGCAGAATAAGAACCCTGCTATTGCATAAGTATATAGATTTTGAAAAACCATTAAAAAAGCATTCCAAAGTTTTTTCGATATGCCGTCTAGTTCTCGAGATATTTGACAATCGCCTTTCTGGACAGAGCCCTTAAATAATGTAAACATTCATTTCTTATTCAAGCTAGACATAAGCCGAGTGAGAGAGCTGACCGTGAAATTCATTTGCGATGTTTCCAAATTTACCGGATCTCGGGTTGTCTGCAAAATATATATTTACCATATACACAACGGATCGCACGCGCTGCCCTCTACAGCGGATTTAGTGGAACCACTGTAATATAAAATTCACCAAAAGGGGTGCAAAATGAGGTCCAGACAAAAATCGATTTCCTTGTACCCCAACCATTGTTACATCGAGATGTCACTATATACACGTGAATACAAGGTGAGATCCAAAATCGGATCTCGCCTTGCAAAACGGATCTCATCTTGTATAGCTTATGATACAAACGGATCTCGCCTTGATATGAAGACATATATATATATATATATATATATATATATATATATATATATATATATATATATATATATATATATATACAGTGGAACCTCGATAACTCGGATTAATCGGGACCACGGCCGATCCGGGTTATCGAAAATCCGGGTTAGCCGGAGAATATGGTAAAAATTAATAAAATACGGTATACTTACAGATAAACTCCGTTATAATTGAAATACGCCTATACTATACTTAATTTACAATCAAGATGCAGTAGAAATAAACAAAACCAAGACACGTTAAATGCTACTAGGAGCAGTCCCGAATTATAGTTTACAATGTATATACATTGTAAATCCCAAATCACGATTTCCAAAGTTTATACATTTTAAATTAAGATTCGGGAGTGCTCCTACCTAGTAGCATTTAACGTGTCTTAGTTTATTTATTTCTACTGCATCTTGATTGTAAATGTATTGATACACATCTACTGCATCTTGATCTACTGCATCTTGATTGATACACACAATACGGTCACAATCGGAACGATGTTATTTTATTTAAGCACAGTGGAGACTAAGACCATTGTTTAAAAAAGAATTTTTTAAATAGTCTTTTAGTCTTTTTTAAATAATGCTAAGACAGTTTGAAATAAATAAAGGAATAACAGGTGCCTGTTGTTTCCGATAATCCGAGACAATGAACGTCGCTCTGCCGCCCTGTTCCATGAGTCATTTTTACTATCGTGTAGTTCAAATTACACAAATACCCATTATCTCTCAAATATATTACATACATTTTTGTTGTTAAAATGTTTGTCTGATGAAAATCGGTCCGGGTTAGCCGGACTTCCGGGTTATCGGGGGCCGACTTATCGGGGTTCCACTGTATATATATATAATATCGGTTTACAACGTTCTTCGACGTCTTCCGATTTCCAATCTCCATCTCGTTCTGTCATTCCATAGATCGTCCTCGAGTTCTCTGTCCCTGATTTCTCTATCAACTCCTTCTCTCCAACTTCTTCTAGGTCTTCCTGGTCTGCGCCTTCCTCTTGGTTGCCATTCGAGGATTTGTCTTGGTATTCTATTCTCCGGCATTCTCCTTACGTGTCCGTACCAGCTGAGTTGTTTCGTCCTGATGTCGTCAACAATAGTATGTGTAACCCCCATGATTTCTCGGACTCTTTCGTTTGTTATTCTGTCGCGTCTAGATATTCCCGCTGAACGGCGCAGAAGTCCATTTCTGTTGCTCTAAGCATTTTCTCTGTTCTGTCTTTTAGGGGCCAAACTTCGCATCCATATGT
Source organism: Diabrotica virgifera virgifera (assembly GCF_917563875.1). Taxonomy (NCBI): domain Eukaryota; kingdom Metazoa; phylum Arthropoda; class Insecta; order Coleoptera; family Chrysomelidae; genus Diabrotica; species Diabrotica virgifera. The sequence continues at coordinate 137,667,179 of NC_065452.1, forward strand.
TGTGATGCTTTTTATTATAGTGTTATATATTCTTTTTTTATTCTCGTTAGAAATATTTTTATCCCACAGTACGCTGTTTAGTAAGGATATGCCTTTCCTCCCCTGTATATTTCGTTCTTTAATAGCTGCATCTAATTTTCCGTCTTGATTGATCTTTACTCCCAGGTATTTGTAGTCTTCACATAATTTTATTTCTGGATTTTCCTCTACTCGGAGGCTATGTTGGTCTCCTCCGATACTCATGTATTCAGTTTTTTCCATATTCACTTCTAGGCCCCACTCTGTAAACTCTTCTAATAGTTTTCGCATCATGTAACTAAGATCTTCAGAGTCCTGTGCGATGATCACCTGGTCATCCGCAAAGCACAGCGTGTACAAAGTTGAGTCCGTTAGTGGTATGCCCATATTCGTACATTTTTTCTTCCATTTGTTGAGTGCTGCTTCGAGGTATATTTTAAATAGTGTTGGTGAGATACAGCATCCTTGCCTTAGTCCTTTAGTTACTGTGAATCCAGGTGTTATGAGATTTCCCGTTTTAATTCTTGTTGTTTGTTGGTAGTACAACGTTTTTACGGCTTCAACCAATTCTATATTTACATTTGTTTTCTCCAGTGCCTCCCATAATTTAACCAGCGGGACACTATCATACGCTTTTCTAAGGTCTACAAACATCAGATGGACTTCTTGGCCACGAGCAACTTTCTTTTCAATTATCTGAGTAATGGAGAAAACATGATCTATTGTAGATCGACCTGCGCGAAAACCAGCCTGTTCTTCGGCTTCCATATTTTGGTATTCTCCTTCTATTCGATTTTTAATAAGTTTTCCATATATTCTGCTGATACTACTAGTGACTGCAATTCCTCTATAGTTTTCAGGTTTTGATTTATCTCCCTTTTTGTGGATAGTGCTCAGATGTGACTCTTTTCATTCTTTAGGTATTTCATGGTTATTCAAGCATTGCTGGAAAAGTTGTCTTAGCCGCTTAATTAAAACATTAGGTCCATATTTGATGAGTTCCGGAGCTATATTTCCTGGGCCCGGTGATTTGCCATTCTTCAACTGTTTACATATGGTTTCGACTTCTCTCTCATTTACTCTGATTGGTGATCCTATCAACCTGACGCTTTGTATACCGTTGGATTGTATCTGTTTGAAGGGCTCTCTTGTCTCTGTTAGTAAATCTTCAAAGTATCTTTCCCAAGTTTGTGGTGATATGGACTGAATAATGTCTTTCTTTCTGTCGTTTCTTAAATTTTTTAATAGTTTCCAACTTTCTGAACTTTGACTTCCACCTATGTATGTATTTAGCATGGTACACTTTTTTGTCCAGAGTTCATTTTTCTTTTGACATATTTTTCTCCTGATCCTCGCTTGCATTCTTTTATAATGTATTCTGTCTTCCACGTTTTTTGTTTTCAGATATTTTTGATACAATTCTCTTTTCTTTGTTATTTCCTGAAAAAATAGTTTAGTTTAGTCTAAACCAATTTAATCTAGTCGAAAGTACATAATTGATTACAGATTGGTTGCTGATTTAAACGTAAGTTTAGAAGACACTATTAAGAGTTGTAAGACTTTTAGGGTAAATGATAAACCGAGATAGCATTTGTATGAAAGATATAGAAATGAAAATTGTACGGGGAAAACAAGCCACGAAAGCACTTCATGGAGTGATATGGAAGAACACTTTAACTAAAGAAAACAAAAAAGGATTTTTTAGGGCATAGTGCTGAATATTACCCTACAAGAGCGGAAAAATGGCCAGTGACAACATTAATACGAAACAAAATACGAACAGTTGAATTGGAGTTTATGAGATGGTGTCTACAAATTACCAGGTAGGTTAGAATAAGAACAGAGGAAATATGAAACAGAATAGAAGTAGAATGCTCAATTACAAAAAAGTTATGGTAGTAAAAGTAGAGCCCTGAAATGGTACGGGCATGTACAAAGAATGCCGGAGCACAGGTGGCCGAAAAGATTACTAGACTGGGACCCGCGGGGAGGAAGACGGAGAGGAAGACCTGCTGTGAGATGGAAAACTCACATAGGAAATGCTATGATAGATAGATGCCTCAGAGATGGCGACTGGGAGAATAGAGTGCTATGGAAGACGAAACCGGCAAACTCATAATGGGGAAAAGACAAGAAGAAGAAAGTAATTCAGCGAACTAGTACTGCTTAATATGAATATTAAATTGAATAAAATACTTTGTTCTTGGAAAAATAATCATTTTTACTAAAATTATAATTATTCGTAACAATAATGAGTTATATTCGCGGTCGGACGGACAGACTGTCTAGGTAAACTTTCTCACCTTTAGTACCATCCTTGGATTATAAGCTTTCATTTGACACCTCATTTGTCACGGACAGACAGACGGACGGACAGACGAACGTGGATAATTCAACGTTTTCACATTTTTTCAAAATTGGTGAAAACAATATTAATTCGTACTGGATTTTATTCGTAAGTATATCTTTTCTTTTAATTTTTGGAGAAAACCTCATCCTTTTATTTCTTAATTTTTATTATATTATTTAATTATACATACATGAATATATTGATTTATAGCATGTAAAATCATATGATACAATATATACCTATCGATGTAAATTTTTTTGCCATCCCTGTTGAGTCGTGATTTGGGAATTTTCCGCATGTAATAGCTATTTGTATAACAAGGGAGGAATGTGCTGCTCTTCCTCCCGAGAACAGTAATCATTCAAGCGAGGAAAAGGCACTTTACTCCCATGTTATACATATGGTTTTTCCACCTTCCTCAAATAACAAGTCATTTATTCATTTTTACTTAATTTATTTATGTAGCTAACCAACAAAATTTATTAGAACTAAAACTAACAAGTAGGTACAATATAACTGTCAACTGTCAAATATAAGTCAAATTATTAATGTAAACATTGTTAAATCAAAATAACAATTTACTGTTTTTTACCTTCCTGCAAAATACAGGGTGTTTTATAAATAAACGTTAAAATGTATAGATACTTACGTAATAGAAAATATATTGTACAGGGCGTCAATAAGTTATATTTCATGAATGAAATACCATGACGTCACTTTTACTTTTCCTCCCTAGGGAGGAAAACATTTTTATTCCTCCCTAGGGAGGAAAAGTACAACTTTGCTCCCTAGCTCCCTACAATCAGGTCCGGAAAAGTATACTTTCGGTAGAGGTAGGTGGAAAAAGTCCTTACATGTTCGCTAAATTACTTTCGAATCGGCTAAATTGGTTTAGACTAATCCATACTAGTTTATCCTGAAGTGTTAGTGTTTATTATATCAGGATAAAATAGTTTGGCCTAGGCCAAATTAGTTTGGCCTGAAGTGTGTGTATTTATATCAGGATAAACTAGTTTGGCCTAGGACAAACTAGTTTGGCCTAGGACAAACTAGTTTGTCCTGAAATCGGGTGTGGCCGGTAACATATATTATATTGTTTTTTTTTTGTTATAGTGATACTTATCCGACAGCACTGGGTTCAATTTTCGTATGCAGTCGCTTGTTTGTCCTAGTCTATTTTTTACATTTTCTTCAGATAATGGGCATTTGTGTAATTTGAACTACATATACCATATTATCATACATATACGATATCCTTTGTTTGATATTATGAAACCTAAATAGGTATTTGTATTTGTCTGTTCCTTTGATTTCTTTACCTTCTTCTATTTCCAGGTGTTTTATTTCTATATTCTCCGTTGTGAGGTATTCAGTTTTCTTTAGATTTATTTCCATTCCATTCTTTGTATATTCCTATTCCAGTTTTCTCGTCATAAACTGAGGTCATCTTCGTCTTGTGCAATCACTATTTGGTCGTCAGCAAATCTTAGGGTGTATGGATATTCATTTCTTACTAGTATGCCCATTCCTTCACATGTTATTTTCCATGGGGTCAGGGTAATTTCCAGGAATATTTTGAACAGGGTAGGGAATGTGGAGCAGCCCTGTAGCAGTCCCTTTTTCATCTTAAACGGACTGCATATTGTATTGCCCGTTTTGTTAGCTACTTTGTTACTCTATCCTCTTATTATATATATTACACAATGTATGTATGTATCGGTTTTAGAACGTCTTTCGAAGTTGTCCGATGCCTAACTTCCACGTCCTTCTATCATCCCATTGGCCATCTCTAAGAGATCTCTACAGATGGCCAATATATTACACAATACATATATAAAATATACAGCCTTTTTTTGAAAAGAGATGAAACTAGTAGAGGTGGTAAATTAATAATAGTCTCCCGTTTTATACCGCTAATGCGGCTTTGGGATTAGAGCAAGGCAGTCTGCTATATCTAAGGCCTACGGAAAACAAGAAAGGTAACAGGGCCAGTGGTACGCATTAACCATCTATTATTACTAGAGAGCGGAATATATACAACACAACATTACCAAAATATGCGCATATATATGCATTACTTTTACTACAAATATGCAGGTATTTTTTCTAAATTTATCTAAATATGCAAATGCATATTAAAAATACAGTCGAACCCGCTTATTAGAATACCGGTTAAAGGAATTTCCCGGTTTAAAGGATAGAAATTTGAGGTCCCAAAACGTTTTTACTAGGCTTATATGATCGGTTATTAGAATATCCCTGTTATAGGAATACTTTTTCTTGGCACGACGGCTATTCCAATAAGCGGGTTCGACTGTACTCAAAAATAAAACAATATATTAAATATAAACATTTATGTTTAAAAAATTCAACCAAAATCAAATCAATTCAAATCAAAAAATCTGTAAAAGAAAAAAAATGTTCAAGCACCAAAAAGAAATCAATTTTCATACCAGAAGCTAAGCTGAAGAACAAAAGCGGAATTGTCTACAATTTGATGGATTTTTGTATTTTGATGCTTCTCTCTATGTCCGTCTTTATAGAAGTAAAAGCGAATTTGTCGAATAAAAACACTCTTTCCAGAAAAATTTCTTTTGTGGGACATGATGCTTTTGTTTGTCAGTTCCTCATTTAAAAAATGAAATGTGAAAATGATTGTAACTTACGATTTTGGAACAGGCCTTGCAAAATACTTTGTCTCCACTTAGCTTTAACTCGGGAAAACACTTTATCCAAGCACTTTTTTGAATGGTAGACATATTTAAATTTAATATATACCAATCACTTTAAAAACACTAAGTACGATACAACGTTTACTTTAAACAAATGTTGGCCGGAATCTGACAAAATAAATATTAGACCCTTAAAAGCAGGTAGGTACCTACGACTTGCTACGCTAATAAAATAATATTTTTCTGGGAACACCCATAATTGTTAAATTCAGGTAGTAATGGGAAAGTCAGGTAGTATGAGCTCGTTCATATCGAAGTTATAAAATTCCAACTAAGAGAGGAAAATTTTAAACTTTTATATAATTTATTTTTAAAATATGCAAAATAAATCGTGTTTAGCTTAAATATGCAATGTTGTGTTTGTTGTCTGAAAATATGCAATATATGCATCTATATGCACTTTGCATATATTCCGCTCTCTAATTATTACCCATGGTTTTACCCAAGGTACTCATTTTTATTCAGGCTGAGTCGACCTGGGACCTATAGACATTTTTTAAAATGTCTAGATGTTCTCGCCGGCGCTGGGTTTCGAACCCCGGCCTACCTGCGTGGAAGTCAGACATGCTGCCGCCTGAGCTATCGGCCCAAGGTGGTAAATTAGCAATACAAAACATATTAAATATAAATTATATTGATAGTTTCCCACTTTCAGACGTATCGGAGACGTTTGGCAACTGCCACTGTGACAGGCTAATTTTATAAAATTCTCCTGTGACAGTTTGACTCCGATACGTCTAAAGGTGGGAAACTATCAATACAATCTATAGTAAATAGGTTTCTATTGATAATTTACCACCTCTACACTCAACGAAAAAGGTACGTAATATCAATAAAAATGTTAATTCAGACAACAAACGCAATACTTAAAATTTGTCCAATTATTGGTTTTATTGGAACAACAAAGCGATGTTCATCAATTCATTATTTTCGTTAGTTGAGCCAATGTATTACGTTTATTGAATGGATGAACATTCATTATGTATACCATAATATCACTTTATTGGTATTACGAACTCTGTTCACTGAGTCAACAAACACTATTTATTAATATTACGAACTCTGTTCACTGAGTCAACCAACACTATTTATTGAAACAACAACGTCGTTAATTGACCGACGAAGACTATTCGTTGTGTCAATAACAGTGTTATTTCTCCTAACGTATTTCGTTTATTTCTACACTTATTTCTGTTTATTGTTACAATTATTTCCGTTTATTGTTACAATTAATTCCGTTCATTCCCACAATAAATACGGTTTTTCTTACAAGCAATTCTATTCATTCTTACAATCAGTTTCGTTCATTCCTACTATGAACGTATTGTATATTAATAATTACTGAATGCATTAGCCCAATGTATGATATTATTTGATTAATAATAATTTTTTAAGTCCCCCTTTTTTGTCCTTAACCTAATGGACTTTACACTGTGAGATTTCTCATATGATTTCACTTATACATTGCACTGGAATAAGTGTTACACTCCCCCCCCTCTTAATAACTTATTTATTTTTAGTACATACGCAAAACCCTCGGACAGGTCGATTTTTAAAATAATCAAAGTATATTATAACATCAATGTTTCGAACTTTACACTATCTCTCTTCAGGTGACAGGCGTAACTGTGATTTTTTTTAAATGGGAAAGTACGTCATGTGACAGCTCATTTAAAAGCGTTTGAAATAGTGATTCCAAAAATGTATAACACTTTAATCCTTTTTGAGAGCGCAGGTGCAAAATTTCGATCGAATTCTTTTTAAACGCATTCATTTTTTTGGAATCCTGAGAAAACTAATAAGTACTTTTGAAAAATTTAAACGCAAAATAAAAGATTACATTATTACCGAGGGCGGAAAGTCCCTTAAAATAAACAAAAAGTTTCTTTTGAATGGTATATTTGAATTTAAATATCATACTAAATTTTCTCTTTTTCACCTCTGTGACTTATTAAAATAATCATTATAGAAGTTCTCAGCGACTTCAGACCCTCGATAATACTGTAATATTTTATTCTGCGTTTAAATTTTCAAAATATTTCACGATAAGAGACACACGAAAACTTCCTTCTACTACGGACTACACTTGGAAACGAAATGAAATTATTATTCGGCACCTTGGTAGAGGTAACAGCATTGTTTAACAAATAATTTTTTCTTTTTTAAACTTTTTTAAACACAGAGAAGCTAGGGGTATCACGATAAGGAAAAGCCGTTACATTTCAAATGGTCAAGCAAAACATTTATTGTCTCAACAACTACGATTATTGTCACAATGAACGCATTGAGTGTGGGTATTAAACGCAGTAGTAGATTGATTAATGCATTTGTTGTCACAACAATCAGTCTACATCTATACAATAATCATATATTACTCTATATTAACAACATTTGTACATTGTTTTAATGAAATATGTACGTTGTCACGATAAACCAAGGTAATTGCTTGTCATATACGAAATCAAGAAAGTGAGTTGCTGCCACAATTAACATTATTTATTAAATATACGGAACTAAGTTATTGGCTGAATAAAGTGAGTGTTATTAATTAATGTACTCTAGTTATTTGCACAATTATTATTCAATCATTGTGACAATAACCAAATACATTCGTCAATGTCTAAAAGTTCGTTGAAACAACAAATTAAATTGTTGTTACAACGAAATACTATTCAATAATCACTGTTAATCAATATTACTAACTAAATTTTTTGAGTGTACTAGTTTCCTCTCTTTTTATTTGACCACGTATTATGTTTTCCATCTTTTGCATTATTTTGCAGGTTACTAGCACACTCATTACTGTATACAACACGATTGCAACATTGTAACTACAAATTCATGTCGTTTCAGTATAAAACTTCCCAATATTTGTTTCAAATATCCGATATTTTTCTCCGTAACCACGTTCTGTTATTTTAAGTTGAATTTCACGCTGCTCCATATATTTTTTGCGCTTTGCGGTGAAATAGAAAAAACCTTACGATTTTTATTGGACATTCATTTCTCTTGCCAAAAGATTACAATCATAAAGTTTGTGGATAAGACGAAATCAAAAGCGTCATTCACATTTCGAACAGTCCAGGAAACAGGTAAAGATTTAGTCTTAGTCTCTTCCAGTGTCTTAGAACTTATATATTTATACATATTATTTATCCTTCTTCTTCTTCTAGTGGCGACTCCACTAATGAAGGTTGGCTATACTCTATACTATAACCATAGCAAATTCGTCCCTATCTTTAGACGAAGCAATAAAGCCCTAAAATCGGCCTTACCTCCGAAAAAAAAAAGGACAAGACGGATCTTAATAATTATTTTGCATTCGATTCGTGAATGCGCCAGGAAACTTTGTGACCTGGATCCATGATATAATATTGAAAAACTGCATACAAAAAATGCATTCTTAAGGCAAGCGTCCACAGACCCGCATCGTACGCATCGGACGCATCGTACGCATCGGATTAATTTTTCATACTGCGTCCACTGTATCGGAAGCGATCGGATTGCCGATGCCACTACCTGCTAGGGTAGAAAAATTACTAAGGTAGACTTTAAAATTGGTTGTTTATTTAAATTAATAATTAATTTATGCATATTAACTACATTTATTAGTATAGTAAAATAGGATGTTTTAATGTATCTGTTTAGTAATAATAAATTCGCAAAAACGTACAATATATATAGTTCTTTTTTAAATATCTACAAAACGAAACATGCTAGGTGCATACAACCTGATATCAAAAGAAATCCGTAATATTTACTATAAAATGCAACACAAATATACAGGGTGTACCATTTAAAAAAATGAAAAAAAAATTGTATTTGCAAATAGTGATCACATTGTATATTACATTGATATACCTATGTCAAAGATATTAAATTATTTAAAAATGACACTATACTGGTAAAACTCTCATATTATGTCATTTTAAATATTTCGAAAATTATTAATGTTAGACCTATAAAACCTTACACAAACTACATGTATTTAAAAAATACATTCAAAAATGGTTTGTAAACATTTTTTATCGGCATAGTTATATTACAGCTTATACACCAATAAATATTCTCTCGGAAGACCGCGAGCTATAACAGAAACACGACGGTAGACCGCATAGTAGCAAACATTTTTCTAACTAATTATACATTAGAATATAAAGGAATACACAAAGCTGTTACAATTTGATTTAAATGGAAAATAGTAACTACATCAGTAAAAGTTTCTTTAAAGATTAAATAAAGTTGCCTTTCTGAAATCAATATAATACTTTCTGTGGTTTTCAACTACTTGTAACACACTTTTCTTGCTTTTTCATCCTGTGTGAGGGACAATGAAAAGTTTTGCATCGATTTTACACTTCTCTCAGTAACATCATTAAGAAGGCTAATATATTTTAAAAAGTTTATTGCTTTAAGATAGAAAAATGTGTTGATTTTTTAACGAGAATAAATAATTTTCATAGTTAGATACTCAAGCAAGATATCTTGAAAAAAACCAATAAACATGAAAAATGAGTAACATTTATGATATTTTTTCTTTAACCGTGTTAAAAATGCAATTTTTAGCACTCCATAGGAGCGTTAAAAATGCTACTTTAAGGCACTAGTGCTTTAAAAATTTTATGGCACTGCAGTTAGTATTGACCGTATAGACAATTTTGATGTAATGTCAAAAAAATATAAAAATGGAATGTCAGTCAAGCTCAAGTAAAAGTTTTTGAAGATATTGTCCTGTAATTACGTTTGTAGAAAAAATATTGTATGATATGCGTGTTAAAAAGTACATTTTTAAGGCACTCATGTGAATTGTAGAACTCGCTTCGCTCATTCTGCAAACTTTCACATGCGTGCCTTAAACGTGTACTTTTAACACTTATATCATAAATAACTATTAATCCCCATAATCATCTGTATCATGGCCTGTAATAGTTTTTTCTAAATTTACCTATATATAAAAAAAGTTAACACTGAGTTTACTTGTTTCATTACGGACAAGACGATCGTCAAAAGGATTAGCTCCCACTGAACCAAGCGAAATTCCGAACAGAGCGCGTGGGGTGCGTCCACTGATCGGCATTCTGAATGACTCATCGGCACGCATCGCAAAAGTTGCCTCTCGAAGCAACCCTTCGGCATTCCCGATGATGCGATCCGTACGATGCGGGTCAGTGGACGTAGGTACATAAGTTTTTGTACATAAGTTTTTGTACAAAGCAAACTAAAATCCGTTGCGTACGATGCGTCCGATGCGTACGATGCGGGTCTGTGGACGCTTGCCTTTTAAGTGCATCTCAAACACTCAAACAGATAATAAAAAAAATCAGAACTCGTCAATTATCGGCGGAAATGAGTTCAATTTTGTTACTCGGGGGTTTTTGGGTTCGCTGAAAACGAATACGACGTCAAAAGTGATCTCTGGTGTACCTGTTGCCAAGGGTAGGTACCTACTGTTTACCTCGTCATTAAAATTCATTAAAAAATTAGTCAAAAATCATTACTCGGGGGTTTTTTGGGTCCGCTAACGACGAATATGACATCGGAAGTGATTTTCGGAGTACTTGGTGTCCAGGGTACCTACTGTTTAGCCCTCTTATGGAGTTTTCGGCAAAAAATTTATTAAAAAATTAGTCAAAAATAATTACTTGGGATTTTTGGGGTCGCTAACGATCAATATGACATCGGAAGCGATCTCCGGAATACCTCGTGCCCAGGGTACCTACTTCTTATGGAATTTTTGGGCAAATTCATTAAAAAATTAGCCCAAAATCATTACTTGGGGTTTTTTGGGTCGCTGACGACGAATATGACATGGGAAGTGCTCTACGGAGTACTTGGTATCCCGGGTACCTACTGTTTACCTCGTTTTCTCGAGTTTTTGGCAAATGCATTAAAAAATTAGTTAAAATTCATTACTTAGGGCTTTTTGGGGTCTATGATGACGAATATGTACCTGTTGCCAAGTGTACCTTCCGTTTACCTCGTCATTAAAATTCATTAAAAAATTAGTCAAAAATCATTACGAAGTACCTGGTACCCAGGGTACCTACTGTTTACCTCGTTTTCTGGAGTTTTCGGCAAATTCATTAAAAAATTAGTTAAACATCATTAGTTACGAGATAAAAAGTAGGTACCCTGGGCACCAGGTACACCGGAGATTACTTCCGATGTCATATTCGTCGTCAGAGACCCCAAAAATCCCTAAATAATGAATGTAAACTAATTTTTAATGAATTTGCCAAAAACTCCAGAAAACGAGGTAAACAGTAGATACCCTGGGTACCAAGTACTCCGTAGAGCACTTCCGATATCATATTCTTTGTCAGCAACCCAAAAAACCACGAGTAATGATTTTTGGCTAATTTTTTAATGAATTTGCCGAAAACTCCATAAGAAGTAGGTACCCTGGGCACCAGGTATTTCCGGAGATCGCTTCCGATGTCATATTCGTCGTTAGAGACCCCAAAAACACCCAAGTAATTACTTTTGACTAATTTTTTAATAAATTTTTGCCGAAAACTCCACAAGACGAGGTAAACAGTAGGTACCCTATGCACCAGGTACTCCGGAAATTACTTCCAAAGTCATATTCGTCGTTAGCGGCCCCAAAACCCCCCGAGTAATGATTTTTGGCTAATTTTTAATGAATTTGCCGAAAACTCCACAAGACGAGGTACAAAGTAGGTACCCTGGGCACCAGGTACTCCGGAGATCACTTTTGACGTCATATTCGTTTTCAGCGACCCCAAAAACCCCAAGTAACAAAATTGAACTGATTTTCGCTGATAATTGACGAGTTCTGAATTTTTTTATTATCTGTTTGAGATGCACTTTAAGAAAGCATTTTTTGTATGCAGTTTTTCAATATTATATCATGGCTCCGGTTCACAAAGTTTCCTGGCGCATTCACGAATCGAATGCAAAAAGAATTATTAAGATCCGTGTTGTCCTTTTTTTCGGAGTGATTGCTTCGACTATTTCTACTTTTCTGAAAAGCGTCTGTGTGTTTAACTTGTTCCAATCGCGAATGTGTTTAAGCCAGGATATTTATGGTATACCAGTATTCTTCCAGGACCTTTTTTCTTCGATTTTACCCTTTATAATCAGCTGCAATAACTCGTACTTATCATTTCTAAGTATGTGCCCCAAATATGCAGTTTTCTTCTTTTTAATAGTGGTCAAAAGTTCTCTATCTCTTCCCATTCTATTCAACACCATTTCGCTCGTAATATGATTGGTTCACGGTATTTTCAAAATTCTCTTGAATTCCACCTCTCAAAAGCTTCTAGCTTTCTCATTAAGTCAACATTAACAGTCCAAGCTTCGACACCATAAAGAAGAATAGAGTGGATGTAACATTTTACCATCCGGTATCGTATTTGCAGAATAAGTCTTTGGTTACTCATAGTGTTGCCCATAATCGGTCTTGGTCTTGCAGTCTTGGTCTTGTTCTTGCGTTTTCGCAAGACCAAGACCAAGACCGTCTAATTTTAGCAAGACCAAGACCAAGGCTTACCGTGCAAGACTTGAGCAAGAACAAGACTAAGCCTGCGAGACTCTTGCGTCTTGCAGTTAGAACTGAGGGTCGTTTTAGGGAGTATATAAGTTCGGCTATATTCTTAGATACTCTATGAGAAACAAAAAAGATTGTAAAAAAATTTGGAAAATTGGATTTATGCGCATTACGAACAATACCATAAACATACATAGCGAATCAAAATATCCATTAAAAAACACGACACATTTGGCATGTACTCATAGGTCATTATTATAATGTAAAAATAAAATATTTTGTAAATGCTTTCGCAGCAGCCGAATTCTTCGCTCTGAAATGAATTGTCCAGATTTTGAGAATAGTCGTCTTACGAATATCGTATACAAACTTTTTAAAAATGTGTCACCTTAGCTAATAGAAAAGAGACTTAATAAGTATGGTATAATGGTATAATAATAAGTAATTAATTTTTTTCATTATTAGTTTTCTAGGAATCCAAACACCAGAAATCTTATCGGTATAGGTATACATAATATTATACATAGTAAGACTATTATGTATTGTTTATGCTGACTGTGCTGAGGTCACTCGGCTAAACAAAATTTGCCAAACGAGACAAAAGTACAGATAATGCCGGATATCGTGTAAACAAAATACTGAAATATTTATTATTTTAACGATATTCACTTCTCCAAGAAATTAACGCACCACTTTAAAAACGGGTCATTTTTTATGTCTCAAATTTCCTAAACGTGTTGTCCGATTTAAGTGATTTTTTAATATTTTGTCTTATTCTTTATAAATATTGCTATAATAATATTGTTGCTAGATAGGTCAATTATTGTCATTGTATACCGGGTGTACCAATCAAACTGTGTTTTTTCTCACTCTGTGGAAAATTCTAGAATTATGCTAACTTATTATTCAAGCATGCAATAGCATACTGAAATTAAAACTCAACTATAGCCTCATATTTTCGTAGCATTATGTTTTTTTCTTCATTCACTTTATTGGATAATAAAAAAGTTAGGTACTTTTTTAACCAGATATGGTTTTCATCAATACAGGATGTTTTTAAATAAGTATGGCAAACTTTAATGGGTAATTCTGCACGAAAAAGTAACGACAGTTGGCTTCATAAACGTTTACTTTATAAATTCTTCGTTTCCCAAATAGGGGGTGTTGAAATTTTTCTAACAAACTGACGATTTATTTATTGCTCTAAAACGGGTTGATGTATGCAAATGTAATTTTGTAGGTTCTGAGTAGGGATGGGCAAAACCTACCGGTTATAACCTAAAACCGGTTTTTTTACTCCGCAATAATCGGTTTTTCCGGTTGTTTTTTGTTCCGGTTATAACCGGTTTTCTCTTTTAAAAGTAATAACTGGTGAAAAACCGGATAAGTTACCTCTGAAAAAATTTTTTAATTCAGAGAAAAAATGGGGAGGTTTTTATATATTATAGGGTCCATATAATCCACTCTCATATATTTACAGAAAAGCTATATAAGCTGATATAAAGTAATCTATAAGCTAGACATTAGGGATGGCGGCTGTTGACAAAACACCGGTTTTCGGTTATACCGGTTTTTTTTAACTACGGTTTAACCTGCCGGTTATAACCGGTCAAAAAAACCGGTTGTTCCAAAAACCGGTATTCGTTTTTTTTTTTCAGTCACAACCAATACCCAATAGGTAACATTTACATTGCACTTTAGTTTCCGATACTTCATTCGAATGGATATCAGTCCATATTAGTATAGAAATCAGTCATCAGTGTTGTAAAATCGATTTCAGTCAGCTAAAAATTTCTCATTTACGCTCGGGGGGCGAAACATTTTCCCATTTTTCTCTGAATTCAGTATTTTTTCCACTTATCCGGTTTTTCACCGGTTATTATTTTAAGAAGAAAAAACCGGTTATAACCGGGACAAAAAAACAACCGGAAAAACTGATTATTGCAGAGGCAAAAAACCGGTTTTAGGTTATAACCGGTTAGGTTATAACCGGCCATCGAAACGGCGGCGATGAACCGTCGGCGATGAAACGTCCCATTCCGCTCGACACCATAACGAATAAAAAATGGACCAACAACCAGAAACATATAAGAGCGCTCACCGGAAAAGTTAGATCCACCTTCAACTGGATGAGGGCTTCCTTCGAAACCCACAACCTTGCTTTTGGCATAAAAGTTAGAACGCGGCAATGCTACGTCTTTTTGTCCTTGTCTACGGTGCTTAATGGTGGATGTTAAACGGAAGATACGTGCAGAACATTGGAAATATTTGATATGTTCACGTATTGGAAAATTCTTAAGATCTCGTGGACTGACGAGTTTACGTTAGAGGAGCTCCTCAGAAGAATGAAAAACAACCGAGACCACTATCAAATCTCGAAAACTACAATATTTCAGACACATTATGAGAAATGAATTGAGATATGCCCTACAATCTATTTTATAATATATCGACTGATTATCTTGGTACCTATATATTCTTTCAATAGTATCGATATCGATACTATTGATAATATTGATGTCGATTCGAACGGAGTATCGAAAAATATAGTGCAATGTAAATGTAACATTGTAACCTAATGCATATTGGCTATTGATTCAAAAAACCGTAAACAGGTTTTTGCAACAACCGGTTCTTTTTGACCGGTTATAACCGCCAGGTTAAACCGTAAGTAGGAGAAACCGGTATAACTGAAAACCGGTGTTTTGTCAATAACCTCTATCCCTAGTTCTGAGAGGTAGTTTTAACTTTAGTTAGTTAGAACATAGGCAGGTATCACTTAGATCGTGGGTTCAAACTCTACCCGGTGTCAGTTGTTTAGGTATTTATTAATTTGGCTAGTCTTTACTATGGATATGATATTCAAGCTTAAAATGTACCTCTCTGTTACGTTGTTCTAAGATATGCAATAGGCTAATGGGCAACTGCGAGACTTGCAAGACTCTTGCTGCAAGATCAAGGCCAAAACCGGGAACGCAATACCAAGACCAAGACCAAGACCAGGTGTTCTGGCGCAAGACCAAGACCAAGACTGTCTAAGTCTCGTCTTGGTCTTGCATTTGGTCAACACTAGTTACTCAGAAATTTTCTCATCTTTAAAAAGGCTGCTCTTGATTGCTCTATTCTTGATCGAATTTCTGATTTCGGATTTAGATCTTCCGTAATCCAGACTCCTAAGTATTTAATTTTGTCCACTTGTCTACAACGTTGAAGCGGTATGGTGGATGGGATAGTACGTCAGTTGCTGAAAGATATATTATAGAGGGTGGTATATCTTCAAATTATGAGGTTTCAGGGATGCTAGCAGGCATAACTTATGGATCTAGCTTTTCTTTACATAAACTTAATACGCAGAGAAACATGAATCAACATTTGTTGCTAGGAAGCTATCTCTTATCAGATTTTTCCAGAATTGCCAGTTTTATCTCAATTCCGCTAAAAAACATATAGTTATAATAATTTGATTCCATGTTTTGTAACTTTAATAAATATATTATCCAGATTTAGTTTTGTCTTTATGCCTGTGCGGGCCATTAAAGTACACTTTATGCCCCGCACTGGCTAAGTATATTATCATGTAGTTGGAAACTAAGCAGTAAAACCAAAATAATGAACTAGTATGCCATTAAATAATTTATAAATGATATTAATGGATTTCATGAATAAATATGATATTCTCCGTAGATCATTATGAATACTTTTAGAATAAATGTCTGGATATTCAATACCTACGAAGACTAACAGAGTTTAAGTATATAAGTACTGAATGATAAAAAAATGCAACACCTAGAATGACAAAAAATTTTTTAATATTTATTTTTGGAAGTTCTTATATATTATAATATTCTTATTATTTGATAACATGATAAACAAATTTGCAACTTCATTTTCGTCAAAAAATTAATAATGAGTGGCTTCTCCTTGATTTTCTATACACTCAGTTACTCTATTGATTGAATAAGTGGTCTATATCAGGGGTCACTAATTAAAGGACCGCGGTTTGCATCCAGACCGTATGCTAGTTTTGTGAGGACCCCCATTAAATTCATAATATAGTGTTTGGCAATTTCGAAAATCTTTTACAGTGAAATTGTGTACTATGTTTTTCTCACCTTGTGTATGCAAAGCCGCTTTTTCAAGAATGAACATTATTAAAAATCGGTACAGATCTCCGCTCACAGATGAACATCTCAACTCCCTAATAAGAATCAGTTGCACTAACCTCAATACAAAGTTCATACAGATGGTACGAAATAAAAAATGTCATTTTTCTCACTGATAATAATATAATAAAATTGGAAATAATGCCTTCTTGCTTAGGACGGCATTATTGTCATGTACGTTTTTTATATTTTATTTCCTCTCTACATGGAAAGTGGGAGTATTTTCAGCTGTGAATTTAGTTAAAATAGTCTTTGCACTTATAAAGTATCCAACAAACATCTTGCATTGAAACTACATAATGTAAAAAAATGTTAATTACCATTTTGTACTATGATTATTTATTTTAAATTTCTCAATTTCAATAACTGGATTTAAGCAAGGAAGATGTCTAAAAACTTGAGAAATATGTCATTAATATTCAAAATATAAGTTCCTAACTTTTAAATATTCTCAGTAATAATTTTCTGTGTTTAAAATATACCTACTGATAATAATATCAAAATAATACACAATTCATATTTCATTTATCAGTCCTTTAGAACAGAATAAATTTATTTTTAAATACAGCACCTGTCGACTTGCAACTTTTTGCATTTTTTTCAGGGAAAAAGTCTACAATAGAAAAATGGGTAGAAATTATTAAAATGTGAATAAACATGTCAAAATGAGTATATTAAGGGTGAGATTTTGATATTCGGGGGATTTTGGGGTCACTGAACACGAATAGGCAATCAGAATTGACCTCCAGAGCCCCTGGTGCCCAGTGTTACTGCTAAGGTACGTAGTCTGGAGTTTCGAGGGTCTTATGCACTAAATTAATGCAAACAGACTGCACGTACTCCATTAGAACCAACGGCCGGTGCACCTGATGACGACCCTCGAAACTCCAGAAGATGACGTGCCTTAGCAGTAACTCTGGGCACCAGGTGCTCCGGGGGTCGGTTCTGATTGAGTGTACGTGATCAGCGACCTCAAAACCCCGATTAACAAAATATGGTCCTTAATATATTACTGATTTTGACATGTTTATCCACTTTTGGATGCATGTTATGCACTGTAAATACAATTAAGCAAAACCCCCGATTAACAAAATATGGCCCTTAATATAATACTGATTTTGACATGTTTATCCACTTTTGGATGCATTTCCACCCATTTTCTATTGTAGTCTTTTTTGCTGACGTATAAAAAATTTTTATCTAGTATTCGTGTATTGTTCCCGCGAATGATGCATATATCTACAAATTTTCAGTCATTTGCATTGAAGAAAAGGCAGTCAAATTAACGTCTACAGATTTGACCCAAACGATTGAGCTAAAGAAAAGCGTTTAATTAATGCGCCAAAACGAATTCTAATGTTAATTGTAGCACAAAACGTCTCTATCGGTGGTTTTTCTAGGACTACGATAAAAACACGAATTTTTTGAATTTGAGTTTTGGTTGAAGTTTTATTTCGTATCGTATTGAAATTCGACACGAATAAGCGCCGATTTTTATAAAAACAAATATATGAGCGTTCAAAAATTGAAACTTTATTGTTTATTTATTAAGCATAACGTAAAAAGTGAAATTATGTATAGTTCATATCATTAGCTACAATCCGTAACAGTTTCAAGTTTCTACATTGTAAAAAACAAGAGAATTTAAGCATTTTCCATTAAAATCGTGTTTTTTTTTTAAGTTATACTTCTTTAGGCGCGATTGGGAGTGAATTTTCATTATTCTGGGCGCATGCGCACACAGACAGTATGGCGTTATTTGCTAAATCTTTCAAGTTATGTATAAATATATCAGTGCAAAAAAAAGGTGTGATAAAACAATAATCAGGCCCATAGTAAGTTATGGCTGCGAAACATGGGTGGTGACACAAAAATCTGCCAATGCATTAGATGTGTTTGAAAGAAAAGTATTACGTAGGATACTGGGCCCAATAAGTGAAAATAACAACTGGCGAATTAGGTATAATAGAGAAATATACGAGCAATATAGCGAACCAACTCTAGCACAACACACTAAACTGCAGAGATTACGGTGGGCAGGGCACGTGGTCTGCATGCATGAGAATAGAATCCCCAGAAAATTGCTGAATGCAAGAATGCAGGGAAGAAGACCTGTTGGAAGACCTAAAAAGAGATGGGAAGACGAAGTCGATGAGGATGCCAGGAACTTTCTGGGAACGCGTTCATGGAAAAGAACAGCGGTAAATCGAAATGATTGGAGAAGCTTATTGAAGGAGGCCAAGGCTCTATTTGGGCTGTAGTGCCATTGGATGGATGGAAAAAAGGTGTGAAAAGAATATATTAGTGTTTTCAGTAAATATATTTATTATAATTTTTGTGTCCTTGGATTTGTCTTCCTCGGGAGTAAGTTAAGTATTATTAAAACATTTATATTTTACTTCGTCTGATTGTTACCGCGAATTGTCAATATGTTCGAGATGACATACACAGAGACCTCGTAGCTTGGTTGGTATAGCATTCGGCTAGAGATCGAGAGGTCTTCGGTTCAAATCCGGACCATTCCTATTCTTTTTTTTTATTTTTGGAAATTGGTTAGCATTAAAATTAGTTTAGTATTTGAATAAAATTAAAATAAACTGTTTAAACTATATTTATTACGTTGAAATCATATAATAGAAGTATAGCTGTGTGTGTACAAAGTACACACACATTCTTTTTTTATTTAAACAATTAGTAAACATAAAAAAAATTTATTGACTATTCGTGTATTGTTCCCGCGAATTCATATGTCTGCAAATTGTCATTCATTTGCATTGGAGAAAAAGCAGTCAAATTAACGTCTAAATATTTCACGCAAACTATTGAACTAAAGAATAGCGTTTAATAATAAAAATAGTATAATCTATTAGACGGAGAGCTAGAGCCGAAAAATCATCGTCATAAGTAATATGGAGTTTTCCTGTGAAATATGTCCATTGAATATTGACAATTATGACCCCTTTCAGGCTGACACCTCAGTGGATACAGGAAGTAGCAATAAGGGATGAAAGGGGAAAGTTAGTGCAGTCATTAAAGGTTTTCACCTCCTATTTTGTTAAACCTATATCGATTTGCATGAAAATTGGTGACTAGATAGAGCATACCTCAAGAAACAAAACTGATTTGGTGCCACCTCGCACTTTTACCCTGGTGGTGGATACCACCCCTTCCTGGAGTTGAAAACTAATTTATTAAAAATAACCCCATAAATCGATAGATGGACGAATTCTAAGTAAAATGTGTTATATCATGCAGTGGCGGCTCGTGGCTTTAGGGACAGGGTCGGCAAGGTTTTGTCTCCTCAGATAGGTATGCCATATAATTAAAAAGCTTCAATTTCATAGGAGATTTTTGGTTTTTGTTTTTTTTGTTTTTTTTTTGTTTTTTCCTATAAATTTAGAAACTAAACCTGTTTATAAATTAACTCTAGTCAAAATGGGTTATAACGTCATTGTAAAATTTATTATTGTTTTGGAGAGATTTTAAAAGTTTTTTTCTATTGACATTTGAGACAAGTTTGACATTCTCTCTTGTTTCATGGTGTTTCGACAATACGTTTTGACTCTTTTGAGACAAGAGAAATCCCGTTCATTTGAAACAGAATTTGCCCACACTTGAGCACAATAATTTATTAATTTCGGGAGCAGTTTGTTGTACCTAATGAATTGCAGTATATAAAATTATACATATTTTGTAACTTATCCCACCTTCCGAAAATATTTGGATCAGCATATAAAACTGTTAATCCATTTTCTTATTTTATTTGATTAAAAATGATGGATAATTTTTAATGAACTTGTCTAATAGATATTTTGAAAATTCTTTAGCGTAACTTTTAAATTTTGAATCGTCAAAGAGGTCAATGACTTATAACAGTGAGTAAATAATAGTTTTGCCTGGTGAAATAGTTTTAACTTTTGCCTGGAGACCATACATTTCACTGCACATCAAGGCAGAGCCGTCATAAATTTGCTTTACCAATTTATTTTTGATATCAAAAAATTTTAATCTGTCCTTTAAAACACCAAAAATATATTCTGTCTTATGGCTTCTACTCACATCTGAAAACCTAAAACCTCTCATAAATATTAGAAGTAACGCGTATCGAAGAACAATTATTGATACTTGCGAATGGCATGTTACCTCTATCAGTAGTTTCGTCTACTTCTACCGAAATGGATCAAAATTTAACTACTAATTGATTCTTTCATTCTGTGCTGTTCTAGGTACGCCGCTATAATATGTATTTGAGTCAGAAAGTAAATTAGCAAATTTCAGATCGTATTTTTTATACAATTTTATTTGTTCTCTATAAAAATTACAATATCAATAATTAAACGACGTAAAACTACTTACCTATTTCATAATTTTATCCCGGGCGCGCTAGCAAGGTAACTACGTGGCTAGGTACGTGCCTTTCTGCCGTTTGCAGATCACCGCTCGGCAGATTGGTATTTGCCGTACTTGCCATTCAAATAAATACGGGGAATTGGTTGCCTATCGGCTAATATTCCATAGCTTCTTATTATAAGCAAATCGTCAATCTGGGGATGGCTTGCCGAGCCGGGCTTTATAATAAGAATTCACACAATCGCAATCGGGTACACGGCTATAGGATCATTAATTTTGAAAAGTCTCTTACGCACAGCGCACAGGGATCACTTAACGTATCGGATCGATCGAATTCTTTTAAAAACAGTGAATAAAATTAAGTCTGTATTATCTCACAGATATTTTTTTTATTTCGCAGAAACGAATATCATCAACTCTGACTAAATTAAATAGTTAAAAAAATCTATAATGTGTCCATAAATGTGTGGGTCGGCACTGCCGACCCTGCCGACCCTGACCAGCCGCCACTGATATCATGTTATTAAAATAAATCAATAATTTTTGAGTGATTAAAGATCAAAGATTTGTCTATTTAAGAGCACATGCGTGAAGTTGCGGATGAAAAAAAGAACATATTAATTAATTGTATGTTAGTAAAATATTATTTTTATATTATTTCGATATTTAATTGAATTTTTTCTATCAATATAAACTGAATATGTTCAGAAACTGGGGGTGTCCAATAATGGGTACATTTGACATATTCGAATACACTTTTGCTAAATTTATAATATCGAAACAATATAAAAATAATATTTTAGTAATATACAATTAATTAATATGTTCTTTTTATCATCCGTAACTTCACGCATGTGCTCTTAAACAGTCAAATCTTTTATCCTTAATAACTCAAAAAGTATTGATTTATTTTAATAGCATGATATAACAAATTTTACTTAAAATTTGTCCCTCTATCGATTTGGGGGTTATTTTTAATAAAATAGTTTACACCCCCCAGAAGGGGTGGTATCCACCCCCCAGGGTAAAAGTGCAAGTTGGCACCAAATCAGTTTTATTTCTTGAGGTATGCTCTAACTAGTCACCAATTTTCATGCAAATCGATGGAGGTTTAACAAAATAGGAGGTGAAAACCTTTAATCACTACACTAACTTTCCCCTTTCATCACTTATTGCTACTTCCTGTATCCACTGAGGTGTCAGCCTGAAAGGGGTCATAATTATCAATATACAATAGACACATTTCACATGCTAAACTCAATATTACTTATGACGGTGATTTTTCGGCTCTAGCTCTTAGACTATATACTTCGACAAATAAATATTTCAAAAATATATTTATTTGTCGTTTAGGTGTTGCATTTTTTGGCATAGTTTTTCAACTGTCTCATCGCCAAAGACGGTAAAATTACGCTAAGATTTATCTCTGGAATTTTGAACGCTCTTTCCAGGCCTAAAGCGCTGGAACAAACACGGGACCTTTTGTTTTTTTACGAGGCTCGTGTTATTCCAGAATTATTAGTGCTTTATTTCAATACGATTGTAGAGGGAGATTGGAGAGCCAGTCGGAGTTTGTTATTCTTTCAATCTTTGAGTAACATAAATATTGTTTACTTTTTAAAGCGGGGGAATAAAAGTCTTCCAGAAGTTTTATTCGTTTTATAACAAATATTTAAAGATATCATAACTTTGGGAATCTTCATTGATTTAGAATTAACATGAGGGAGCTGAGTGAAAGTAAATGATGCAGTTGGCTCGATTTTAGAACAGGATAACCAACATTTCGTATATCTACATAAAATGATAAAACCTGTTTAAAACTATTTTTCTATAAAACTTTTTTCTTCTTCTCCAAACTCATTTTACCTGTTAGGGTGTCGAATCTTTTGTTGTGATGATGATGATGGTGATGTTTGGCCTGGAAACTAGTCCATTTGCCACAGATTTTTGCATGTTTATATTATCATATTTTAAGTTATATTATATAATATGGTATATTTTCGAATTGAAACTTGACTGTTACAAATCTAAATTTTATATCCGGAAGCGTATAGATGATTACATACGAGTTCAAATATTGATTTCTGATTGAGTGACAGGAGATGGGTTATGTTTACTGGAAGTTGGGTTGAGTTTTTTGGGGGTATATATTCTGCAGTTAAAGAAGAGAAGGAGAACCGCAAATACACCAAATCAATAGTGTTGAGTTAAGCTTTGAAATGGTGTCTAAGCCGTCAGGACCAGACATACACACCGCTCAGTACAGCCGAAAAACTGAAAAACTAAACTTTGAAAATTTTGGGTTTTCGACAATTACTCAAAGTTTCAACCTACGAATTGCGTCAATAACTGAGCGTTTGTAGAAGGGCTATAGGCGCATCTAACGGTGTATACCTCATATCCAGGAAAATTCGAATTTTTATGTTATAGGCTTCATAAATATGTGCAAATCTATTTCCTATGGGAAAAACAGTTTTTCAAGCTCAATAATTCCTGTAATACCTTCAGTTATCATACTTGACCTTAGATACTACCTGTCAATACGTTTCAAACTCATGTTTAGTGATCAAAATCGGTTAAGCCGTTTAGAGGTTATTAAGCTACAAAAGTATAATCCAATTAACCATTATCCCCGAAATGGTTTATGTAATTGTAGTGGTTACGACGCTAAATTTGATTGGGCAACGGGCAATCCGAGTTCATTCACCGGCCATCCCAATATTTGTTTTCAATATATTTTGAATAGAAAAAAATCTATTGTACATTCGATGTACACTA
Source organism: Diabrotica virgifera virgifera (assembly GCF_917563875.1). Lineage (NCBI taxonomy): Eukaryota > Metazoa > Arthropoda > Insecta > Coleoptera > Chrysomelidae > Diabrotica > Diabrotica virgifera. Next base: position 137,691,080 of record NC_065452.1, read on the forward strand.
GATCATTTTTGGGAGATAATGCGACAAAGGCGACCATTTATAAAGCTTAACGTGCAATCGACAACATTACATTCAACTTCATATATTTAATTTATAAATAACTTTGAAAACTCCTGATACATGAATAAAAAACCGCTAAACGCCGTAAAAATGAGTGGCGCATACAATATTCCAGCTACAAAAGATCTGATATGAATATTACGTGGTGCGAAAATGTATTTTCATTTTGATGCAAAATAAAATTCTAGTTTTATTTAAAAGATTTTTTCATAATATTTGCTAAATTTGAAGTAAACGCGCCACAAAAGAGCTTCAAAATTCAAACTGTATCAAAGTTCCTCTTTTGTGGTGAGTTTTACTTCAAATTTAGCAAATATTATGAAAAAATATTTTAAAATGAAACTAGAATTTTATTTTGCATCAAAATGGAAACCGTAAAATGGGGTTACTTTGACCGCTGGGGTGAATTTGACCGAAAACATAGAAAAATATCTATTGTGATATACTTCAGCCACCCTGTATAATTTTTAAAATTATTTTTAACGATTCAAATTTATAAATATCTAAGAATTCATTTTTAACTAAAAAAAAGAATTAATATTCCAAGGGTTGTTAAATCCACCGATATAACGAATTAAGAAAAAATGGTTTAAAAAACGGTAAAATTAACCCCACCTAAAAGAAAAATAAGTTTAACAGGCAAAAAGCATATACGGTCAACTTCCCCCCAGATGGGGTGAACTTGACCAAAGGCATTTTTTATTTTTAGTCATGATTATTTTCCTGTAATTATAATCTAAGCTGCTGAAAGTAGACGCCTAAACCCATAACATATGTGTTTGCATATACAAAAATGTAGCAAAATTTAAAATATGATTTTTATAGGATTAAAGTACAAAATCGGTCAAAGTCACCCCATTTTACGGAATACATTTTTGCGCCACGTAATATTCATATCAGATCTTTTGTAGCTGGAATATTGTATGCGCCTCTCATTTTTACGGCGTTTAGAGGTTTTTTTATTCTTGTACTTTTAGTCTCTCCTTCACTAGGTAGTTCTATTATTATGCCATCATCCTATATAAGGAAATTTTTATTATTATCTGTATTTTTCTCATTCAGTAGTTCACTAAAATGTCTCTCCTATACATATACCCATTACTGATTCTTTTTCACTCGTGAGTGTTCCATCTTCCTTTTTCATGTATGAATTGTAATTTTGGTATCCCCTTTTACCTTTTGATAAAGCGACCGTATTTGTTTTTGCTGAAATTTCGATTCTGTTCATCTCCACTTATTTTCAGATTGGGCGTATTAGTTTTTTCCGTTTTAATTACATTTATTTCTTCTCCTAAAAAATAAGTTTGATATTTACTTTAACAAAACAGTAATTTGATTCACACTGTCATCTACAGTCTGTTTTCATTCAATTTGCTTTACTTTACCACCATTGAACACATCTTATGGTTTATCCCATCCCATCAATCTCCTTTTGTGTATCGATATTCATGCATAAAGTTCTCACCTTTCAAAAATGAAAAATTGAATAGATTCAAAACTAAACATCTTTTATCCCAAACAATAAACTTTTAGATGCTGGAAAGTCCCACAAAGTGAGTTTGTAGGGTAATGCATGGCAACAAATTCCCTCATTTACTTTCTCCCATAGGTGCAACTTTTTAGGCCAGTCATCAAAGCTGTTACAGGTTGATTCATACAAGTCATGTTTTGAGCAGTAAACATCAGATTGATGAGATCACATTACCTTTAAATCTAATGGAACACCAAATAATTTCTTCCTAATAAATTTTTTATATTCATAAATTAAATATATATAGTAATAAAATAATTTATATATGAGCAATATTTTTAATTCTTAAGTAGCCTATGGCTATTTTTTAGCCGTCTAGCTGACCTTGGGCCTGAGATATGCCCCTCGAAAGTGTCAAAAATAGTCCTTTTTGAAAACTATATCTCTGAGCCCAGTAGTACGCTTTTACCGCACAAGCTCTAATTTTTCTTGTTATAATGCCAGCTTTTTTATGAAATAATTTGCAAAACTGTAATAGATACGTTGTATTTTATAGATTAAGAAGAACGAAAAGAAACCTTACAAAATTTTATGATTTTCAACTAATTGTCAAAATTTAACTAAACGAGCAATTTCTAAATTTAAATTCTTCGAATATATTCGAAGGTACAGATATTTAAAGATACGCAGTTTTTCGAAAATCGCACTTTTTGTCATTTATACACTGATAGTACTTTTGCCTGACAATATCAAATTTTACTTTAGTAATTTTACTGATATTCTTCAACCAAGAGGCCTGTTTTCTACCAATTCCTCTGCGTCCTTCGAGTTTACCCATCATAATAAGTTGAAGAATATTATATCGGTCTCCCCGTACTACGTGTCCAAAATAGGCCATCTTTCTAGATTTGATATTATCAAGCAGCTCGCGAGTGGCATTTACTCTTTTAAGGACTGCCACATTTGTCAGCATTAGCCGTCAATTGTATTTTTAGTGAACGTCTGTGCAACCACATTTCAAAGGCCTCCAAACGATTATATATTATAACGATGCCCTGTCATCTACCAGGATCTCTTTGTCCTTTGATTTTATCCTTCATAATCAGCTGCAACAACTCGTACTTATCATTTCTAACTATGTGCCCCAAATATACTGTCTATCTACTTTTAATGGTGGTCAAAAGTTCTCTGTCGCTTCCCACCCTGTGCAACACCATTTCTTTCGTAATATGGTCGGTCTATGGTATTCCAGCTTTCTTATTATGTAGGTCAACAGTAACATCCGAGTTTCGCCACCAGAAAGAAGAATCTTCTTCTTCTTCAAGTGCCATCTTCGTTCCGAAGGTTGGCGATCATCAGGGCTATACGTATTTTCGAAACTGCTGACCGAAACAATTCGTTGTTGCTACAGATATACCATTCCCGTAGATTCTTTAGCCAGGAGTTTTGTCTTCTTCCTATGGACCTTTTTCCTGCTATCTTCCCCTGCATAATTATTCGAAGCAGTTCATATCTTTCGCCTCTTGTAATGTGTCCCAAGTATTGCAGTTATCGTTTTTTGATCGTAAATATGACTTTTTCTTTATTCATTCTTCTCAAGAGCTCGACGTTTGTGACTCTCTCCGTCCATGATATTCTCAAGATTCTGCGATACATCCACAGTTCAAATGCCTCTAATTGTTTGGTATCAATCTTTTTCAGCGTCCATGACTCCATTCCGTAGAACAGCACAGAAAGTACGTAACATCTCATCAGGCGAAGTTTGGTTTCAAGGCTCAAATTTCTTCCACAGGACACTCTCTTCATTTTAGTGAATATGGATCTGGCTTTTTCTATTCTTATTTTGATTTCTGCTGAGCTATCGTTGTCTTCATTTATAAAAGTGCCTAAATATTTGTATTTGCTAACTCGATCGATAATTTCATTGTGTAAATATAAATTTTGGACATTTCGTGTTGATTTCGATATTACCATAAATTTAGTTTTCTTTATGTTCAAAGATAGTCCATATTCTTCGCTGCAGTCTGCTATCTTATTCGCCAATGTCTGTAGCTCTTGAAGTGTTTCTGCGATCAGAACGGTGTCATCGGTAAATCTCAGATTGTTTAATCTAACACCATTTATTTTAATACCTATGGATTGCTCAGAGGTGTTCTATTCATTACGTCTTCGGAATAGAGATTAAACAGGGTTGGTGACAGTATACACCCTTGTCTCACACCTCGCTTTATTTCAATTTCTTCAGTGGTATTATTCTCTACTCTCACTACTGCTTTCTGAAAGAAGAATAGAGTGAATATAATATTTTACCATCGATTATCGTATTTGCAGAATAAGTCATTGGCTAGCCAGAAATTTCCTCATCTTTAAAAAGGCTGCTCTTGATTGCTCTATTCTTGATCAAATTTCTGATTTCGTATTTAGATCTTCAGTATTCCATTTTATACACTTGTTCAATATCTTAAGTTTTTATCTGGATCCTTGTTATGACTTTACCCCTCTTACCGATAACTATGGTTTTTGTTTTCTTTATGTTTATTGTTGAACCAAACTGTTTCCTAGTATCACAAATTGTGTTTAGTAGCGTCTGCAGGTCATAGATAATGACTATCGTCGACATAACGAATGTTGTTTATATTTTCACCATCTTCATCATCTTGATCCCTTCTATACAGTTTTCAAGTGGTCCTACGTACTAGCACTTCTTGATCATAGCAAAATTTATGAGTATATAGGTGAATGTAATGTAAAATTAAATCAGGCCAACAATTATCAGCGTTTTTTAGGAATGGTTATCTCTATCGCCAAAAAACATACCCCCCGAGGTTTCCGAAAAAAGTACATCCCAGGCTGGAAGGAAGAAAGCCAAGAACTATATGACGAATTTTTGAAATCAGAAGATCCCGAGATTGGTGACAACTTACTGATGTCACGGGATTCAACTAGACTTAATAAATGGAAGTCTAACGTAGAACATATTGATTTCTCCCGTTTCAGTCGAAAGGCATGGAGACTGATTCGCAAACTGGGCGAAGCAAGCATAGCACAACACTTGAACAAATCAACAATTGAGCCAAATAAGATAGCCAATAGAATAATTGAGAACTCTCGAGCTCCATCTGAGAAAACTCATACATCGACCGTAAGAAAAGCTCAACAACTTAAAATAAATACCCCCGCAACATCAGAATACTCACGTGCAGGCACGGATCTAGAAATTCATAATAGGGGGTCCAGACTTAATTACTGATCGTTTGAAAATAAGAGTTGGCAGAAAAAACAATAAATAATAAAAAAATGCTTATAGACTAAATACAATAGGGAGGTCCATAGCCCCGTTGACCCCCTCTGTATCCGCGCCTGCTCACGTACCTTCTCTTTGGATGAAATAAACGTAGCGCTTAACCAAACCAAAACGGGAAAAGCAGCTGGCTTCGATGGAATGTATCCTGAGTTTATAGTCCACACTGGTACAAAAACACGACAGTGCCTCAAAAAATTCTTTAGCGACATTGTGACTACGGTTCTGCTACCCCCAGAATTCAAACGAACAAAAATTATCGCAATCCAGAAGCCTGGCAAAGACAACAAGCTGCCTGAAAGTTACCGGTCTATCGCCTTCTCATTTGCTGTTATAAATTACTAGAACGACTCTTGTATAACCGAATATGTAACACCATTGAGGACGCTGTACCAATTGAGCAAGCTGGATTTAGAAGAGGACGAAGCTGCTGTGACCAAGTGCTGTTCTTAACTACATTCATCGAAGCTGGCTTTGAAAGACGTGAAAAAAATCTGCCATAACACTGTATGGAGAGAGGTCCTTATTTATAAGTTGATGAAAATCATAACCTGCCTCAAAACTTGTCAGCTGATAAACAATCTACTAACTAACAGACTGTTTCAGGTATATATAAATGATGAACGGAGTAACGTTAGAAAACTTAACAACGGCTTACCTCAAGGCTCAGTGCTAGCTCCTTTATTATTTAACCTTTATACGGCAGACATACCTGAAACAAAATCGAAAAAACTCGCTTATGCTGACGACCTGGTCATTGGCTTCCAAGATAATAGTAAAGAAGCTGGATAACGAGCTCTAAACGAGGACCTAACTACACTACACTAAGTAACTACTTTAAGAACTGGCGCTTACGTCCCAACACAAGCAAAACTGAAACCTGTATCTTTCACCTGTCGAATCAACTTGCGGGCGATACTCTCAATGTAACTCTAAATGATATAGCTATCAAACATAACAATAACCCCAAATATCTAGGCTTCACACTAAATAGAACACTCACCTTCAAAAGCCATCTTACAAACGCAGCCGGTAAACTGAGAAAAAGAAACAATATAATAACAAAACTTGCTGGAACAACTTGGGGTGCTTCTGCAGATACTCTTTGGACCTCTGCTCTAGCTTTGGGTTTTTTCAGTGGCAGAATATTGGGCACCAGTATGGCTAAATAGTGCACATACAAACAAAATCGATGTCCAACTTAATCAAACCATGGGAATAATCACTGGAATAATAAAATCAACACCAATGAGATGGCTGCCTACTTTGAGCAATATTGCTCCACCATATCTACGCCGTACAGCAGCATTAGTGAGAGAGGACCAGAAAATTGTAGCCAACGTACAATTACCAATCCATCAAGACATACCAGACATCTCAAAAGAGCACCAGCGACTTAGATCTAGAAATCCTCCAATCAGATCTGCCCGAAAAATTGGTGATTCCTATGATGTACAAAGGCAATGGTCCACAAGATGGATGACAACAATAGCAGCAGACTATATTCAGATATCCATCCCAACTCAGACCAATCCATCAAGACATCTCAAAAGAGCACCAGCGACTGAGATCTAGAAATCATCCAATCAGATCTGTCCGAAAAAATTGGTGATTCCTATGATGTACAAAGGCAATGGTCCACAAGATGGATGACAAAAATAGCAGCAGACTATATTCAGATATCCACCCCAACTCAGGGTTTCATCGGATCAAATCTGCTCCGGTCCACCTGGGCTGGGCGAGGCTAAAATCGCATACGTACCGGACATGGTAAATGTGCTGATTCTCTGTTCAAATGGGGTCGTGTGGAAAGTCCACAGTGCGATTGCGGATCACCTAGACAGACCATAAGCCATTGTGTTTCAGATTTCCTAAATCGTGCCTACCGTGGAAACCTTCAGGACTTTGTGGAATGCTCCCTAGAAGCAATTGAATGGCTATGTAAATTGGACATTAATATTTAGGTCCATTCATTATATTTTAGCGTTTGAATAATATATTATATGTGTGTATTTATCTTACTGTCAAAGTCCATACGCTAAATAAAAAAATAAATAAAATGTCAAATTAAAATGTCACGACTTATACTATAAAAGTGCTATGGCATTTAGCCACAAGAGATAAATAATCGCGAAGCAGATTGTCCGAGATGATTATGGGGACACATAAATTATCACAAACCGGTCTATTAGTGAAAAGAGCGGTGAAGTATCACCCTCCACCCTTGCGCTAAGCTTATTACACCGCGATGACAACAATATCATATTCTAATGACATGGATCGGCTACTGTGGTGTTACTGATGGTTGTGTCACCATGGCGACGCTTTACACACAGACGCTGCTGCTGCATGTCAGCGTACACATCCATCCGTTTTTTAATAAAGCCAAATTTCAACCACTTTATCAATATTTTATCAATAGAAGTTTTGCATTTATATGCCAGTACGGATGGTATTTAGTTGGAGGGATAACAGGAGGCCATAAATATTTTTAAAAGGTATTTACTCGTGTATCTTAGATTTTTTATATAATTTAATATAATATAATCTAATAATCATAATACAGAGATAAATGCGAACGACAGTTCGGAAAATTATAAAGAAAAACAAATGTCACAATTGATTAATGAAAATAATTTTCAAAGATGCTTTAATACACAGGGTTTTCCATTTAAAAAAGTTTGGTTCATTCCACTGATGTGACTGATCCTTCTTCTTTTGGTATCAAAAGCCTGGATGGATCTTTGCCTGTCTGTCTATGTCCTTCCATTCGGATCTTTCTTGTGCCCTTCTTCTCCATTGTCTTATGTTCATGGTTTTCAGGCCGTCTTCTACGTTATCCAACCATCTCATTCTAGCCTTCCTATTTTCGCCTTTTTATCGGCTTCCATTGTAATATTTTCTTTGTTGTTTTTTCATCGTTTTGTCTCTGCACATGTTCCAGCCATGACAGTCTTTGACTTTTCACAAATCGTAACCTTCATCCAATTCATTAACCTCGTTGTTTCTCCTGATTCTCCATGTGCCGTCTTCCTCTTGCACCGGGCCATATACATACTTTTCTCAGTATTTTTCTCTTGAATGTCCTGATTCCCTTTTCGTCATTACCCAGGTTTCCCAACCATAGGTTACTACGGGTCTAATCAATGTTCTGTAGATAGTCATTTTGGTTCTTTTTTCTAATAATTTCGATGTCATCAATATTTTATTAGCATAGTATGTACGATTGCCGTTGAAAATAGGTTCATTAATTTCGCTACTTACGAAATTCCTCTGATTGGTTTCTGTGGCCAGCTAAGAAATACAATATGATAATATCAGCAGAAAAACCAAATGTATGACAACATCAACATCTAAATACCCACTACGATGTAAAATCGAAATTGATGGGTAAGAAATAGAGCAGGAAGCAAGGTTTAGATATCTGGGAATAGAGATAACCAGTTACGGAGATGTTGAAGAGGAAGTACGACAACAAAACTTAAAAGCAAGTAAAGTGGCAGGATGTCTTAATGACACAATCTGGAAGAACAAACATCTAAGACAAGACACAAAAACAAGAATCTATAAAGCAGCAGTTAGACCCATATTGACATACACGGCGGGGACAAGGCCTGACACATCTAAAACGAGACGACTACTAGAAACAACAGAGATGAAAATACTTCGACGAATATCAGGGAAAAGTCTGTTGGATAGGGAGAGAAGGGAAAACATAAGAAGATCATGCAATGTAGACGACATAAATGGATGGGTGACAAAACGGAAACAAAAGTGGAACGAACACACTAGTAGAATGGTAGAGGATAGGATAGTACGAATAGCACGAGATAAGTCAGAAAATGGACGAAGAAGTATTGGCAGAACAAGAAAAAGATGATGCGATAATTTAAACAATTTAGATGGCTAATATCGAAGAATAACCAGGCTTTAAATCCTACATACAAGAAGGAAGAAGAAGAAGATGTTTATTGTTAAACCAAACTGTTTCTGATGACTGACTCAAGAACTAGGTTGAATAGTATGGTTGTTAGAACGTCTCCCTGTCTCACTCTCATGCTGATGTCAAACAAGGGGGTTAGTTCTTCATCTACTCTGACTGTGGCTTTTGAACCCTGCAACGTCATTTTTATCAAGCTGATATATTTATTAGGTATACAGTACAACCTGCCACATCCGGACCTGTCATATCCGGACCTCCCCATCCCCATATCCGGACGGTTCTGCCGTCCGCATCTACCGAGAAATGCAGTCCTGCTGTTGAATAACGAACCCCTTCATCCCGACCCAAAAGAACTAAAAGATAGCCAAATTAAGTTTCTTTTTTGCCCCGAAATGTGACATCCCTCTGTAAGCCTATAGATCAAGGTATTATAGAATCTATAAAACATGTATGAAGGAGAAAACGTTTCAGGGACTATAAAGGAAGTGGTCTTGATATCCGGATTTTTTCATATCCAGATCGGTCTGTCGCCACATTGATCCGGATATGGCAGGTTTTACTGTACTTATATTACGAAAGCATTTTGTCTCTTTTCACACTATCAAAAGCTTGTTGAATGTCTATAAACGTATTACATATTATATACATAGTTCTATGTCGCTTTCAAAAGCTTTTTTTGTATAGTTCTCAGTATGAATATGTTATCTGTAGTGACTGGCAGTATTTTGGTCTGAATCCATTTTGATAATCACCAATTATATTTTCGGATTATTCTAACAATCGACTGTAGATTATACCAGAAAGAAGTTGAAGGGTATAGAATCAAAACTCGCTTCCTCCATCCATGGCCTAAATTGAGTTGTTTGTATTTTCTGAATTAATTTGTTGAACCCTACACGAATCCAGAACTAGTTTGACTCAAAATTAGCTTTATCCAATATAAATTCAATGTTAAAAGAAGGCTTTTGACTCAAACCCGTCTTTCTCCTATGACAGTTCTGCGTGAAACCCGTCTTTCTCCAACCGACCAATAGGAGGCATGTAAAGTGAGTGGAGGGGACTCACACAGATTTAAGCACTCTTAAAAAGATAATATAATCAGCGCAACTCCGAAAGGTACAAATGGGCTTAACTGATTAAATAAATAAATAAAAAGATAATCTAGACACACTACTAAAAGAACATTATGGAAATAATTGTAGGAGTATTGGAGAACTGGAGTTTTATCTTCATATTGTTGAAAAAGGAAATTGAGAAAATGATAATGAGGAGGATAATGAATACAAAAAACAAAAGTTGTAAAATTTCATATCCAAAAAGAGAAATTGTTGTAAAACTTGCTTTCTCCAAAAGTTTGCTTCAAAACTCGCTTTCTCCAAAAAAAATTCCAATTATTTAATTATTAACAAAGTTGAATGTCACTCATTGTGTAATATCAATTTCTACGATTAAATTCTATAATATGAAATTTAAATCCGTGTGATAACACTGTAATGGACTGTTTTTACAAGTTTTTAGCAATTTGTAACAAACGAAAATTTTGGAGAAAGCGTGTTTTGATTCTATACCCCTCATTTTATGTACTACATTTAGCAATGTTATTGGCCTATAATTCTGGCATTCTCGTGATCATTAACTTACATTAATTACTTTGAGTATCGTGTTGTTTATCATGGCGTCTCGACTTTTTTGATAGCTTATTTCTAAAAAGTTTCTACTGCCCAAAATCTTTATCTTTTTTTGTTACTGATTAAACTTTTGTGTTTGTTATTTTATAAATGTTCTTATATTTCTGATATTACAAAATAAGCACAATACCAAATATCCCGATTCCTATTTTTTAACACAACTCTTTTTTTATTTTCTCATTTTAAACCTGTTAACTGCCTACAAAAAGTATTCCCGACAGACACTGATTGATGTGCACCAATCACTTTTGGATAATATTTTTCAAATTGGGTACAAAATAAACTTCCGAAAACAAAATTTACTGGGAATCCAAACAAATAAAAATGCACGATTTTGGAGTAAACAAACTCAACACACATACCAACATTCAGACCTGAAAATATATAAAAAAAATAAATAACGAATTGTGAGTTCCTATTATTAAAACTGTTGTTGTTATGTAGTTTTTGATTTAATAATTAATTAGGAAAAACATAGAAGAACCAAAAAAGTTAAATACTTGAAGTGGATTATAAGACTCTGTTCTTTTTCTGAAGTAAATTCAGTAGTAAAAATAAAAATAAAATAAAAATTCTGATTTTATGAAAAAAATACCCAAACGAAAACTAATAAAAATGTTCCTGGGGCTACTTATCCTGAAAAACGTCTAGGGTCTTTTAAAGATTAAAAATTCAGCTTCAACCCAGCTCCAACAAACCGTTTATTGAATAGGAAAATCACTCAAAACGAAATTAGCTATCAGCCCCTTCATCGAAAGATATCCGAAGGGTACTTATATACATCAAAATTGCACGTCTACAGAGGGGGTGTTGACGCATACAGGATCCTATAGCGTCAAGAACACTTGAAGGGGGCGCCGAACAAGAAACAGTCAGTTGCACTTAAATAATCTGGAAAACACGTATATACAGGGTTGTGGATTTTTTTCATCAGTAAACTGGAGAAAAAACTAAAAATAAATAAATTAATAGCTTTAGTCCTAGCGTTCTTTCCTAGCTGCAATCTTAAGTCAAAGCTGATACCAAAAAAAATTGCTGTATAATGTGAATATTTTTATTGTCATCCTGTCACGCTTTTCTTACTTACAGCGTTGGTTCATCGACGTCTACAAAGTCTCGTCTGAGTAAAAACATGACATTTTATGATATGATCTTCATTGGTCTTGCGAAAGCATATGACAGAGTTCTTCGAGAAAATCTGTGGTGGGCACCCAAATAAAATGAATCCCGGTGAATATGTAAGGATTATGAGAGACCTGTATAAGGGAGGTTCTAACATTAGTTAGGATACCTGTCCTAACTAGCCTTAGAACTGGTGTAAAAGAGACTGATAAATTTCATATGAAAGTAGGATTACACAAAGGTTCGGTGCTTAGTCTTTATTTTTTCAGGTAACAGTGAAACGACAGGTTAACATTCCATGGTGCTTAATGTATGGTGATGATACTGGTTAGTAGTGAATGGTGAAAGCGATTTAGAAACAAAAACTGGCACAGTCGAGACAAGCTCTTGAGGAAAAAGGTGTAAAGCTTAGTAAGGCAAAAACAGAGTATTTGTAATGTTCATTTAAAATGGAGTTATTACAAAAATGCCTTTGGATGCTGACATGATCGTGAAAAGTAATAGTTTTAAGTTTAAGTACCTAGGATCGGTATTACATAGTAATGTGGAAATAAATGAAAATGCATGTGTAACAGGATTTAATTCAGTATTCCGAAATTTCTAAAAAATATCCTTTTTAAAAAAGATTAATTAAAAGATTTATATTTAATATCAAGTTATTATATATTTCGGGAAGACGCACGTCAGTGACACAAAGAATCGCACCGATTCAGCAAAAAGTCGTGTTATGATTTCATACTTGCAAAACTAAATTGAAGGAAAAATATAAACAAAACGCGCTTATATAAAAATGAACACCTATACAAAATAACACGAGATTAATTCTAATTTAGTCAGTCAGATCACGGGAAGAGTTTCAACTAAGTTTAGGGTTGGCTATCGTTTAGAATAAAATGTAGTTAGTATCGTCATCAGCTGAGTACTATTACATATAACCAACTTATAAAGTACAGATGAGTAAATAAGTAAATAAGTGTATTCTTGATATCCAACCCACGTAAGGGCGCATTCCCTCCTTTTAATTGTTTAATGGTTTTCTTTTCTTTGATTAAATTTTCACATTTTCTGCTGTATCTCTCGAACCCAGGATAATAAAATTGAAATAAAATTTCTCCTAATTTTTTTCTTTGTTCTATTTCATGTTGTACCATTCATATTCTTGCTTGATTTTACAGTTTATAATTCTGTAGTTTGCATTAAACCACTGTTTTCTAGTGTTTTTGTCACAATTTCTCACTTTTTGGGACATTGTTTTATTATTATCATTAAAGTAAAACATAATTGGGTATAAACTTTCGTATTCTACAGAACTTGTCATGATTTGAGATCTGGGTGTAAAAAGGCTGTAGCGACAAATTGGCTTCTTGTGTACGCTGTTATATTTCAACATCCCTGTACTTTATGAATCCTCAAAATAAAAAGCCCATAAACGGGACTATTTTAAAGCGAAATGGGGTGGAAGTTTATTGCGTTAGTTGTCTGGGAAATATCTTCAGTTATTTCCTGAATTAAATCAGGGGGTAGGCAAATACAACAGCTAATTCGTAAAAGGGGTTTTCCCGACAAACATTTCAATAAACACAAAATCTGAAATGGAGTCAGGGGGAAACCGAGGAAGACATTTTTATGGAAAACCGGGAACAGTAAAAGCAGTCTCCCCATAGCTATATAAAAATCATACGAGGTAGTTGCTTGAATTATTGGTCCAATAAAAACAAGTGAAAATCGATTTATTTGTTCCTAAATAATTTTCAATTATTAACCACTTTAATAAAAATGTAAAGACACACTGTTTTCAAAGATGAGGTTACTTTTTTTGTACAACAGGTCTTTAAACAAATTTTTCATCATCATCAATGGTGTTAAAGCCCTATTAAAGAGCTTCCACCTTCCCAAGTCTATTATTACGCCAGTCAGTTCTATCCATTGCCAACTGTTGCCAGTTTGCTGTGCCTATTTTTCTACAATCCTCATCTACACCATCCTTCCCTCTGAGTTTTGGCCTACCCTTACTTCTACTTTCCACAGGTTGTGACATAAGGATTCTTCTAGGAGGGTTGTTCTGCTGTGATCTTGCTAGATGTCCTGCCCATTTTAGTCTTCCTATTCTTATAAGAGATACTACGTCTTTACCACCAAATATATGTTTATGTTTATATCTGTGATATATCTCGTAGTTGTACCTCCTCCTCCAAACACCATTTTCACAGATGCCACCAAATATTTCTCTCTGGATCCTTCGTTCAAATAAGCAGAAGGTTTTCATCTGCCTTGGAGATAGTCCATGTTTCCGATACATATGTCAACACTCGTTGTATAAGGGTTTTGTATATGGTTATTTTTGTTTTTTGGCTTAAGTTTCTGCTCCTCATATGTCTACTCAGTCCAAAGTAGCATTTGTTTGCTAGGATTATCCTCCCCTTGATTTCTCCCGTCATCGTCATGACGTTCTCCTTGATTATCAGGGAGCCTAAGTATGTTAATTTGTCCACCACTTCAAAGGTAGAGTTATCAACCGTAAATTGGTGACTGATATTTCTGGCTCTATTGTTGGGTGTTGATCTCACTATCTTAGTTTTCTCCTCATTTACTTGTAGGCCCATTTTCTAGCTTGCGTGTTGTGCGGGCAACTAGGTCCACATCAGCTGCATATTATATCTGCATAAGCAAATTTTTACTGATCGTATTAATACAGTGGCGTACTGAGCATGGTTCCGTGAAACCAGGGCCTGGGTTTTAATGCGCTTTTTGCTTCTTTTGTTTCTAATTTGATGGGGACATTTTGAACTACACAAGTACACATATAGGAAATGTAACTGCTTAATAGATTTTAATTTTTGTGTAGGTACCTACTTTTATAAATAAAAACGAAGAATACCTATTCATCAAAAAATTTGAAAACAAACAGGGAACCCTATTGTAAGGTTCCTTACACGTTTTACCTGCTTTTCAAAGCCCATGTTTCAACATTTGTAAAGACTAACCGACAGGGCTTGCCTACACGTGATGACTCAAACATTTGTAGGTATATTAGCAAGATTCATGAATAAGATGTAGGTAAACTACAAAGTGGTAAATATGCATTGCAAGTTTTATACGGCCATAAAAATAATCCCCATACAACAGGCTCGATACTCGTGTTTATTGAACCGTCATCATTCAGTCTGTACTTTTATAGAGGTAGGTAATTCTTTAAAATTTAAATTAAATTCTAAATATAGACAATAGTGGTAACGATAACAAGACACTATCTATATATAAACACTAATTTCTTTTTAAGAAAATCTCGTCGTTTGATAAAAGATATCAACCCCACCCGTTATCCAGGGGTTTTTTGATATATTTTTTAAGCGTTTTATCTCCCTAGAGGTTTGTATGTAATTATTTAATTTATTTATAAATGTATCATATTATGCAATTTCAGAATCTATTTTATTGATATAAATTTTATTTCAATGTTCATTTTTTAAAAGCTGTGTTAATTTTCCGATATTAATAAGGTTATTAATCATAAGGTTTTTAATTATGACTGGAATTTTGGATGTAGAAAATTTTTTAGTTTCATTATTTATAAAAACGGCTGGCGTAAAGTGATCAATCATGTCAGTATGAAAAACGATAAGATAAATATTAATTTACTGTTTTAATAGTCTTTTGTTTTTTTTTTAAAGTTTCTAACATCAAAAGTAAGTAAATTTCGATCAAAATAATGTTAATATCTTTTTTTTTGGTTGGTAAAAAGTCGTGAAAATCACTTTCTAATTAACATCCGAAATTAAATTAACGCTTCACAAATTACTTTACTTATTGTTTATAAGATATGTAAGATTCGTTGGTTCAAAGTGCCTATTTATGAAAAGGCTGTAGTCAAATGGTCTTAAACGAGTCTCTAATCACGAGTGTATGCAAAATTTGAACAGACATAATATCTTATAACCAATTTTTGTCTTCAGGAAAACAAAAAGTCCAAAATATTCACAATAGCCGAACCTATATTTCTTTATACTAGTTTAAGATTTTTGGTATCAATAATTAATAAAGTTATTATGAAAAAACAAAATTTTTTCACAATTATAAATTTTTTTAAATTTAAAACCAAATTGTTTTTAAAAACGAGCATTTTGAAGCGGTAAAACTTACAGATCATATAAGCAATACATAGGTCAAGTAACTTGTGAAGCGGTAACGATTAATTTCATTTGGTATGCTAATTAGGGGGTGATTTTTACGATTTGTTTACCAAATAAGTGTCCAACTTTATTTTGAGCGTTACATAGTTAATATTTATGCTAGAAACTAAAAAAGGACAAAAATAAATTAAAAAAGTTGTGATGATTTTTCTCGAAAATTGATTCATTTTTAGTTATTTCACGTTGAAATATTCGATTTAGAATTTGAGTAATAAGTACCTACATTTCATGACCTACTGGGTTTAAAGACTATCTACCTATATACACCATATTTTTCACTTTTTTATAAGCTATATTTTTACTAAGAATACTGTTTTCGATAACATACTTACTTTTTGAGGGTATTTGCGAAGAACCGTCTCAAAACGTTTTTTTTTTTTTTAATGAACATATTCACTCAAAAATAATTCGAAAAATATTGACTTAGTGAAAAAACTATAGAACTTAAAGGTTGCTTAGAATTAGTCAGTTTATCCAATTCCGGACTTATCTTGAACGTATGTTTTTCACCCGAGAAGGGGTAAAACATACCTAGGTCAGAAGCGCACATCGGCACAACAGGTATCACTTTTTTTTGTTTGACATGTTAGGTATGTGTATGCCAAATTTCATCTCAATCCGACCAGTTCTTTAAAATGTACAGCAAAAACCGTGAGTAAATGGACTATAAATTAGCTTGAGTTTTTATGATATATTTTATGATATAATATGATGATTTATATTTTAATGTTTTGGGCGGGGGCCCGCATCCCAACTGGAACCAGGGCCCGCTGATCTATCAGTACGCTACTGTATTACTTAATATAAAAACCACTTTTTAAAAATTTAGTTACATTTCAACTGTTTATACTGAATACTGTCGTGTGTAGCCATACGATAAATAATTAATTATACAGTGCAACGTTAAAAAAATTTAAACAATTTTTCACATCCGCCTGGAGCTGTTTACAACACAACTAAAAATTAATTTGGATGATCTACTTTTACTGCGCTTAGTGTAAATGATCACATTAATAATAACAATTAAGAGAAAATATAAATAAAATAAAAAGTGTAACAAGTGAAAGTTTAAATTCTAATTTGGAAGGCAGTTGTTAAATTAAAACACTAGTTTAGAAGATGACCTATGATTAGAGTAGATATAAAATAACAATTTTTGTCCTTTAATTATTTTTATTTCTTTAAAAAGGCCTTAGACGAAAAGTGTCTTTTAAGAAAATTGTTATAATTATGGAGCTCTTTTTAACGTTCTTGGATACGTTTGTTGAACAATTTCGGTATATAATATATTTTGTAGTTTATTTTAAAGTTACTCATTTGTCTACTTGTGTAGTAGGGTGGATCGAAAAATCGAAGTTTCGAAAACTGTTTTGGAATAGTGCGCAAAAGTTGATAATCAGTATTACAAACCTAATCTTTATTTGCGAATTTTCAAAAAAATTTCATCTTCTGTCCTCTACCGGGGGTTGAAAAATAGAAAAGATAAAAAATACGAACTTATGATTTTAATTGAAAAGTTAAGTAATAAGTACATGCTATTATTATAAAAATGATATCCAATTGAAATATTTTCAAAATACAGTAAAACCTGTCAGTAACGGCCACTAAAAATAAAAGAACTATTGGCCGATATAGAAAGGTGGCCGGTAGTGCCAGTTTTTGTAGTCTACATATAATTGGTTTGAAAAATTTTTAAACTGGCCGTTAGTACAGGTGGCCGATGTTAGCAGGTGGTCGGTAACATAGGTTTTACTGTATGTCATATTTATTCTTCTACCCACTTCCTACCCTCCCCCTTAATTTTGATTATTTATTGTTTATAGTCTTTTTTGGACTCACATTTTGGCATATCTTTACGCAAATCAATTTTTGCATTGACAAAAGTGTCTCTTTTTTGTGACCCAATAACCGATGAGGATGCTTCAGTTACGAGCTTTACGATTCTCTCTACAGATTGGGTGTGACAAGGAAATGGAGCGATGTCAATGATTTTCTCAGGAGATCCGGAAATAATATTTTTCAAATCTTCTACTTTCAAACCTTGAAGCAATGGAGGGCAAGTTATTTGATTGTTTTGCCAATCAATAAGATCAATATAGTCATCTGCTTCAAAATTAATTTGTGGTATAATAAAAGGTCGGATATTAGATGAATCATCATTATTGGCCTTAGTTTTTGCATTGAGAATGCGACGAAGAGCAAGCTCTCTTATATGCGGGCGAGTGTCATGCAGCATGCATAGCAGAAGATTTTCCGGATGTACAAAATAGGCATTTCTTTGAATCACAGGATCTATAACACTTTTCAAATTTTGTTCTAAGTATCTACTACGCTTAATTGTTTGTTACACATGCTTTGCACCATTCACACATGATGAATTGCATTTGATCTGAAACCATAAAGGAGCATAAACCGTAACAATAAATTTGGCCAGTTCCTTTAATTCTGATGTTGGATTTTCAGTACTGACATAAAGACGTAGAATGCGATTCGCCAACGTGAGCCATCGAGAATGACTCAACTTTCCAGGGCTTCGGTTTAATAAATCTACAGAACATTCCCCTGTAGAAATTGCGACACAAATTTGAAACAAATATTTCTGATCGGCACTTAAGTCAATTAAATCTACTTCTGGTAACTCAAAGTCAACAATGTCATAGTTTACTATATTTTCGCACTGCACTATTTGTTTTCCTATAGTTCCTGCAAAAGCTCTTGGACCTTGAGTTTGACCGTCAAGATTTTGGAAAAGATACCTTAAAGGCAATTCATTTGCGTGAAGCTGACACACAAATCTTTGTAATAGTCTAAGAGCTAGAGGCGAGAAATCATCGTCATAAGTAATATGGAGTTTGGCATGTGAAATGTGTCTATTGTATGTTGATAATTATGACCCCTTTCAGGCTGACACCTCAGTGGATACAGGGAATAGCAATAAGGGATGAAAGGGGAAAGTTAACGCAGTCATTAAAGGTTTTCACCTCCTGTTTTGTTAAACCTCCATCGATTTACATGAAAATTGGTGAGTAGTTAGAGCATACCTCAAGAAATAAAACTGATATGGTGCCAACGTGCGCTTTTACCCTGGGGGTGGATGCCACCCCTTCTCAGAGGTGAAACCTATTTTATTAAAAATAACCCCACTAATCGATAGAGGGACAAATTTTAAGCAAAATTTATTACCTCTAATTATTAAAATAAATCAATACTTTTTGAGTTATTAAAGATCAAAGATTTGAATTTTTCGTGAAATAAATGCAAAAACTGTAAGTTTTATCAAAATAGTTGTGATTACCAAAATTGAAGATAATAAAAAATAAAAGATATTTCTTATTCGAAAAACCTTTGAGAATTAATAAAAAGTGAGTTATAGGTGATGGAATGTATATTTTTTTCGGCTAGTACCCAAATCTATGTATTCAAGCTCAAATAACGGGAAAACCGTGCATTTTATAAAATATGTTTACTGAACACTTGTCAAAGTACTTAGAAATATGTATCAAATGAGCTCCCGGAAAAGTTGATACCATTAAACATTATGCTACAAACATTTTTCAAAGGTTAGGCTCCAAAAATTTGGAGCTTAATTATTATATTATTTATATAAGTTGTTAAAATTGTTTTAAGACATTTATATAAAATATAGCAAAAATGTATTTGAATATTATGTCAAATGTGCCCATTATGGACACCCTCAGTTTCTGTACATATTCAGTTTATACAGGGGCGGTTCTAGACCAAAAAAAGTCGGGGGCAAGGGAACACAACCGGTGAATAAACAAGATATTGTGCCTTTTTAACGAAAATTATAGTACAAAAGTACTGTAAAAACTGAAGGGGGGCAGCTGCCCCCCTGCCCCTGGCTAGAACCGCCATTAAGTTTATATCGATAGAAAAAATTCAATTAAATATCGAAATAATATAAAAATAATATTTTAGTAACATACATTTAATTAATAATAATATGTTCTTGATGAAAATAATCTTCTAATGAAAATTTCATATTATTTCAAAAATATATTACTTCATATAAACTGTAAAGGAACTGAAATATCAAATAAATAAATATTACTTATTAATTTTAATGTAAGTAATGTTAAATGGCAGGTTACAAATTTTTGGTGCTGTCTACCCAATGATTTAGGTATTATGTATATTATATTGTATAATATACAGTGTGTCTACTTAAGTTGGACACATATATTACGGGACACTTTTTTATTTTTAATTTTACGAAATAAAGTTATAATTCATGAAAAGTTCTGCATCGTCTAAAACCTACGATTCAATCATCAGATAGCAAATTTTATCTATATTATAGGAGGTATTTTAAAAAATATGAATTTCGCTCAAGATTAAAGTAAGTACCTTTTTTTCACACCGTTGTAAATTATTGTTACTACGAAAAATTGTTTGGAATTAAAAACTGCGTTCTAATATATGCAATAGTTATTATTATTATAATTTTAAAACGGATTTAATTGAAAAGGTTCAAAAGCGTTTTTTAAGATATCTTTATTTCAGAAAATATAGAGTGTACCCTTATATGATCCCATATTATTCAATGCTAAGGTATTTCAATGTCGAAAGACTCTCTGCTAGAAGGGATCGGCAGTCTGTGAGGTTCATATATATAAAATTGTAAATAATTTTAAGTATAAAAGCTGCGGAATGGTTAATTTTGTACATTTTAAGATACCAAAGATTAGGCTGAGAATTATAAATAGGAAACCTTTTTTTATATGGAACAGTTTATCTCCTATCAATAATATGCTCAGAGTTTGTAATGAATTTTTAGACCAACATCCAGAACTGGATTTTTTCGATGCAAGTTGTAAGGATATTCAGAAACTTCTGGTGGGCTGGGATAATTTTCAGATGCAATTAGAAGTTATATAACATATAGATCTATATCATATATGTTTATATATATATATATATATATATATATATATTTTTATTATTATATATATTATATTATATATAATTATTCTTTTTATATATATATATGTATTTTCTTTTGTTATTGTTAGTCTGTTGTTTTGTTTGTTAGTTTGTAAGTTGCCATCACCTGTGATTACCATTGTAATATTTTTTTTTTGTTTATTACTGGTGTTTGTGATGTGTACCAATAAATAAATAAATAAATAATTAAATAATTAATAATTATTTTAATAATGTAACTATTATCTACATTCTTCTAATAAAAAGAAAATATTTAATTTTTTTCTCAAATTAGAGATACCTACCAATTACCATTTTCATTTACAACTCTTATATTATTAATTTTACGAACAAAAATTATTCTTCATAAAAAGATCTGCACGGTCTAAAATCCAAGATGCAATCATAAACATAAGATTATATAAAATTGTATCGATTTTAGTCGATGTATAAAAAATATGAATTTCGCTCAAGAAATTCGCTCAGTAAAGTGGCTTTATAGCTCACAATATTTAAATAGTAGGATAAAATTGCACATTAAACATAATTTTTAATTCTAAACAACTTTTCATAATAGCAATTTTCCATATTAGGAATTTAAATACATAAAAAACAAAGTTTTCGTTATAATAATGCTCGTATTTTTAACTTGTTATATTTAAATTGTAATAAAACCAACTTGATAATAAATTATAATCCTAACTTCATTCCCGAAATTCCTTTAAAAATTCTTCTGTTAACAAATTTCAAAATAAATATATAAATAGCGTATGTTTTAATTTTCACTTTTTCCTAAAAACTCCAAAGGGTTCTCTTATTTTCATCATCACTTGCTTAGCTTTGATGTTATAAACTTTATCTGGAGCTCACTTGATAGGTATTCTTGAGTACTTTGACAAGTGTTCAGTAAATATATTTTATAAAATTCACCGTTTTCCCGTTATTTGAGCTTGAATACATACTTAGATTTGGGTACTAGCCGAAAAAAATATATATTCCATCACCTATAACTCACTTTTTATTAATTCTCAAAGGTTTTTCGAATAATAAATCTCTTTTATTTTTTATTATCTTCAATTATGGTAATCACAACTATTTTGATAAAACTTACAGTTTTTGAATTATTCACGAAAAACCGCTTTACATCATGCATTTATTTCACGAAAAATTCAAATCTTTGATCTTTAATAACTCAAAAAGTATTGATTTATTTTAATAATTAGAAGTAACAAATTTTGCTTAAAATTTGTCTCTCTATCGATTAGTGGGGTTATTTTTAATAAAATAGTTTTCACCCCCGAGAAGGGGTGGCATCCACCCCCAGGGTAAAAGCGCACGTTGGCACCATATCAGTTTTGTTTCTTGAGTTATGCTCTAACTACTCACCAATTTTCATGCAAATCGATGGAGGTTTAACAAAATAGAAGGTAAAAACATTTAATGACTGCACCAACTTTCCCCTATCATCCCTTATTGCTACTTCCTGTATCCACTGAGGTGTCAGCCTGAAAGGGGCCATAGTTATCAATATACAATAGACACATTTCACATGCCAAACTCCATATTACTTATGACGATGATTTCTCGCCTCTAGCTCTCCTTCTATAAAGGGCGACCTAACTTTAACTCTAGTTGAGAAATAACACCAGTTTTTCTTCCCGTATTTACTACAGTTCCGTCACATCCTACTACCACTAATTCTTCTAGATTATACCTATAACTCTCTAAAAAGTTCACAATACTTTGACAAATGCTTAGGGCCGATCCAGAAAGGGGTACTGTGTGACCTAAAAATATGTAGCCTGGCTCTTGAACTAATGAAACATGCTCTTCGAGTGCGGTTCTTCTGTGGAGCTTGCCTTCAATATTTTCGATAACGAAGTTTTTTTCTTTTCTTCCATAAAAATATATGGCCTTCAAAGTTTAGGGGGAGTTTTGCATAAAACCTTTTCTTTATTGGTCTCTTGCTCTTCTCAGTTTGTTTCTGTATATTACGTTTTTCGTGTTAGCGTTGGTAACAATTCCAAGGTCGTGTAGCACTGCAGTTGCCACAGCTGCTGCAGATCTGTTCGATATCCATAGCGGTCACAGACTTTGGCCAAGGTAGGAAGTTAAAAATAATTTTGTGAACACTGCATTTCTGTACTGATATTGGCATGGGAAGTGGAAGACAATTTAGGATCTATTTCTGGATCAGTTTCTAGCTTTCGCTTTCTTGATAAGTTATTGCAGCTTTCGTGTTGAACGGATTGTTGTAGCTATTTTCTTTGCATCTCTTTTTCCACTCATCTTGCCTTATTTGTCAACTTTAAGGTTTCTTTTAAATCGATATTTCCATTAATCATTTTTCTAGGTCCTCTTTGATCTAGTAAAAACTCCCGTTCATTTTTAGGTACTTTTTTCCCTTGTCGCAAGAACATTGTTCAAGAATTTCGCATTTGCAAGCGCTGATATCAAACAGACGAGTGTTCTCAGTTTGAAATTCCTGGACACATATATTGTAACTACCATTTTTCTTAACTTCCGGATACCTCAAAAGTTTTAAGTACTTGTCGTGATGAGTTTTTATTAATTGTAAAACACGTTTTCTTGTTATGGTAAGAATTGAAGCTTTCTGCCACACACTTAAAATTTTGTCAGACAGTATGTTAGATATCCCAAAAACCGTTGGTGCCTTCCCCGAGTTTGGAGATTTTAAATTATACCTTGTCCATAAATAATACTGTAAAACATGAGCTTTTAAAGGAAGTACGTTACCTTTAAATTCTGCAGGAACACCAGCTAACGGACACTCAATGTATTGCCTAGTATAACGTATCTTTGAAGAACTCATATTTTATGACACGATCGCCGAAATCCACAAAACTGTTTAATTTTCACGACTAATTGCACATTTAAGTGCGCTACGTGCGGACTTATAAACATTACTGAAGTCCAAAGTCGCAGCACCCCGCACCCCGAAGATAGGACTAATAGACTAAACAAACCAGGGCCGCCAGGACCGGGCTTCTGTTAATAATGCCAAAAAAAATTTTTCAAAAGCCTGTAGAGGACAGAAGATGTAATTTTATCCAAAAGTCGTAATAATGCTTTCTTATTGTCGTTACTAAAGGTAAATTTTGGTGGGTATTCCAATTCAATGTGTTAATTTTTTTTTATTTTGTGATTATTACTCCATTTTTTTTTCGATTTTCAAAGGCCGGTAGAGGGCAGAAGATGTAATTTTATCAAAAAGTTGTAAAAACACTTTTTTATTGTCGTTACTAAAGGTAACTTTTGGTGGGTATTCCAAATCAATATGTCAATTTTTTAAAAATTTTGCGATAATCGATCCACCCTATTGTGTAGTCAATACCATCAGGTATTGACTACACCTTTTCAGGTCGCTGAAGGAGCAAATACTATCATCACCACTAGGATCCGGTTTCACCATCAACAAATAAATCAATGAATAGCTTCGTGGAATAAAATTTATTAGACGTTTATATCTTTATTTTGTTTCACTATAATTTTGATAATTTAAAGTTAAACTGATGAATTTACTTTCTTATTGATATTTACCGCGAGATTAACTTGCCAATTTCTTCGAAGAGTAAATATTTATTTAATTAATAAATAAAGTCTTATTTGACGTTAGTAAAATGGAGAAATGTCAGTTTATTGGTCGAATAACTTTAATCATAGAATAAACTACTATTTGCCGTTGGTGAAACCGGCCATAAGTCTTATAGATTTCATTAGTAGTGCACATCTATTATACTGTCGGAAAAATGAAAGAATAATAATTATTACATGTACTTGCGCTAGCCAATTTTTTGTGTGACACGGTGACAGGAAAATACAGCGTGTTTTATATGTTCGTTCATGGGTATTCTTTCATTTTTCCTACTGTAGGTACTGCTGAAGCTACGCCTATTAAGCAGAGACAGTATCCAATATTTCCTGCTGTAGTCTTTTTACTACAAAAGCAAGATTACGTAGGTAAAAATTTCTGACGTCAGAGCACTGCCAAATTATTAGAATGTGGCTTTTCATCATGGCCACGTTAATGTCATTAAGTACTTGTCAGATATTTTCTTTGTTTTTGTTTACTGTAAAAATAATATCTCTAATTCTTTATTCTAATTAATGATGTCAATCGGTTTTCATTTCTTGCCGAAATATATTAATAATACGCCGAAATATTTGTAATCTTAATTAACGTAAATAAACATCAACTTTAAAATTGACATTTCTATTGACCGATCTTGCAAAAGTGTCAAAATGGTATTATAATAAGAAAAACGTATCGCGATTACATTGAGAATTTTAGAATTATATTAATTTAATAACCAAAAACAGTTTTTATTATTAATAATATACATTTTATGAAACAGTTCTAAGTTAAATACTCCAAAAAATAATAATTTTATTTAAATATGTTAGACAATCGTAAGCTACTGGTATGGCAGTTCTATGTTGCTGTATTTTTACTTCATTTCGTACACAATTTGATTCAAAATATAGCTTTAAAACACTGTAATTACTGTTTTTATAAATACCTTCATATTAAATATAGCATAATTTAAAAACTATTGTAAATATTGTTGTGTATTACCTATCTATATATTATTGTATTTGTGTTTGTATTGAGAAACATAATATGCAAATCAAAATGCATCTTTAATAGATTATTTTGAACAAGAACGAAATAATGGGATTCTCTTTTACCATTAACTACAGAGAAGTAAGTTGAAGAATTTAAATTTCTTACAATAGGTTTATTAGAAATAAAATTATTATTAGAAAAATCAGAAAGTTTTCTTCTGAATTTTAGCGTTTGCAATAGGTACTTAGTTTAAAAAATATTAAATAATCTATTTTAATGATTATACCTACACTATGATAATATTGTTGTTAATTAATATATTTCGGCAAGTACTGAAAACCAATTGACATCATTAATTAGAATAAATAATAATAGGTATTATTTTTATAGTAAACAAAAAAAAAAGAAAAATATCTCTGACAAGTAATGACATAAACGTGGCCATGATGAAAAGTCACATTCTAATGTTTTGACAGTGCTCTTACGTCAGAAATTTTGACCTACGTAATCTTGCTTTTGTAGTAAAAATACTACATACAGAATGTCTTAAATGCTGGAGTTGATGAGATGCTTAAACTTAAAGTTAAAGAACCTTTAACTACCAGTACACTGTGGTCTTCTCCTTTATGGCTTGTGCAACAGAAAGGTGGTTCAGATCGATTCATTGTTTCCATGGTAGGAAATTTAATTCTGTTCTAGTTGCTGATAGTTATCTTATGCCTTTCATTGATCAAATTATTTCTAAAGTAGATAGTACCTTGCCTCGATATTTTTAAATAGTTAAGTAAGATTATAGAAACCTGGTATAATAATATTATAAAAATAATATTCTATAATCTTACTACTTAACCATTTACAAAAAATATGTAGTGGATTTTACAAATGTTAAAAATATCTCAATGAGTGCCTTATCGAAAAAGTACTGAGAGACAAAAAACTTTTAAAAACATTGTGTTTATCTAATGGTGCCCCAATCATAATTTAATTGGAACGTACACAAATATTTGGGAGGTTAAAGGGAACAAAACATCCATAAAATTTTTATGGAGTGCACAAATTTCACGGTTATTTTTTTTAAGATATTTTTGCCATAAGAACGCCACATGTCCATTTTCAATATAAATTCTCTAGTTTTCGATATATTGGATAAAATCGATTTTCATTTTATAACTTCAAAGAGCTGTAACTTTTGTACGTGCATATTTGTACCAAGGTAAGTTAGGTTCAATCGAACTATTTTTGGTCCCAGAATATGTTCTTTAATTTATGACCTGGATTTTTGTTACACCCTGTATACATGTATGTATGTATGCAATATATTACCGGAAATATTTCTTTAACATTTCTTTGAGTTTTTCGTCTATTAGGTATGCAATTCCTCGTAAGTAAAATTTAATCGTCTGGTTCTATGTACTCTATTTATCTACTGGCTTCTTCCTCACCGTTAAAGCTGCATTTCATGATTAAACTTTACAATTCAGAATGAACGTAGCTAGTTAAAAGCTCGAATCATAATTTTTTATGCCCTGGTGGGAGACGCCGATGCCCATGCCGACGCCGACGCCAAGGCAATAAAATGTGGGTATTAGTTCACTGGAATTAGCATGTTGTTTACGACCAACTAAGTCAATTTAAATTATAAATTAAGTTAGTTCGATTTTCTGTCCTCAGGCTCTTAATAATGGGGAAATATGAAGTTTCTCTATTTCCATAATTTCAATTACAAAATTTTATAGTAGTTTGCGGAACAACGGTAGAAATTTGTGAAATTTGAAAGCAAAATCTGAAAACGAATCTAACAACTTAAAATTCGAGAAATTTTCGAATGTATCCTGATTATATCGCTGTAAAAATGTGTTTGCGGCCATTTTTAACTCACTTTGTTAATCCAGCAATTGTCTACCTATGAATCTGTTGAAATATGATCATTGTGATTTGATCATTTCATGGTAAAATAATTATTCGGATATTACAAAGGACACAAGAATACTGTTCATTAACAGAATGATTATGCTCTAGCTAGTAGTGATGTTGATTATAGTTACTTTCGAGTATTCGTTACAAATCTTGACTTTTGTATAAAGTAATCACTTACAGTATTCGTTACTTTGATTACTATGATTACTATTGTATTTGAGTACCGGTAATCATATCGAGAATCGTATTTCTCAGTAGGTAGGTATTTTGTATAGGTATTCCGTTATAACAACGACCTTCACCGATCTGTTGAAGGGATAAAAATGATTTGATTACTATGATTATTTTGTTACTTTTGTATTTCAGTACCGGTACCTAATCATATCGAGAATCGTATCTCTCAGTATGTAGGTTAGGTATTTTGTATAGGTATTTCGATATAACAACGACTTTCACCGATCTGTTTAAGGGATAAAAATGATTTGATTGCTATGATTACTTTTGTTACTTTTGTATTTGAGGACCGGTAATCATATCGAGAATCGTATTTCTCAGTAGGTAGGTATTTTGTATAGGTATTCCGATATAACAACGACCTTCACCGATCTGTTTAAGGGATAAAAATTATTTGATTACTTTTGTTACTTTTGTATTTGAGTACCGGTAATCATATCGAGAATCGTATTTCTCAGTATGTAGGTATTTTGTAATCACATCCTTAAAACGCTACATACCGATAACGATATTCGATAACACTCATATAATGCCGGTCCCGTCCGTTACTCGCAGGGATACGATTGGTAGAAAGTAATCAAGTGTACTGGTTATAGATACTGTAGCGTGATTAGTGTAATTACTTCTAATTACAATAAAACTAGCGGTTCGTAATTTATATACGACTTTATTTATATAAGTTACAGACGAATTTATCTTATACACTAAACTTATTCACAAAATATGCCCGTATTTATACCCAGTTGTTATTCTGGAACAATCGACTCCCATCTCGAGCTATCGGCTTGTTCCGCCTACGTGACGTACCTTCCAGAATTCTCCGGCGAGGCCTAGCACATCCGATTACGTCATTCTCGAGGTGTTTACTGTTATACGGGGATCGGCCAAGATTTCTCTTCCGCTACACTGCTCCCCTCTTAAGATCTGAGCGTCTCGATCAGCAACTCTAAATGAAGGCCCAGGATGGCGGAATCTACACGACTCTCCAGCTCTGCATACACCCTTCAAGAAGAAATAACAGTCTACTGTCTTTGAAGGGTACGACATCTTCGGGTTCATGCAACACACAGTGATTTGTACACCAGTTCCTCTGAAGACCACTTCAAGCATGCTTCTCACAATCTTCCAATCCAGATTTTCTACTGCATGGCCTATTTTTGGTAAAGCCAAATTTTTGATGTCATAATTACACACGATTTTCTTCAAATTAGTTAGAGCACGCCATATGTTCTCGTAGCTTGGCGTGTCCGTATAAGACTTTCTGGTCACCATATACAGCAAAGATCGAGGACCATCTTCCAATCGCAGTACTCTTCCAATTTTAGGCTGCTGATTTCTTAACTCGTCCAGGCGGCCGAACTTTCTATTGAATACGGACGATATTCCTTTAGTCATCTCGAGGTCTTGGGCAACACAGTGGGCCAGAGAGACGTTTTCTGGAACACCAAACAGATCTTGCTGAACTTCTGTGGTCACGCCGAATCTAGCACTCTTTCTCGCTGCGTAATTTGACATAAATTGATTAAAACTTGGCTGTGCGACATCTTTCATCTCCTGTTGGAGGACTCGTGCTTCTTCTGTTTCATTTGAGCCAGCATATGGTGCAAGACGATTTATGTGAATAACTTTTGGTTTACCGTTTGGCAACTTCTTAATTCTATATATTACGTCATTTATTTTCTTCTTAACTTCATATGGACCTTCCCATTGTCTTTGCAGTTTAGGACATAAGCCTCGACGACGTTGCGGATTATAAAGCCAGACAAGATCACCTACTTCGAAGCTTTCATTCTTGCATCGAGAATCATATTGATCTTTCATTCTGTCACTGGCTATCTGGATGTGTTGTCGGGCAAGTTCATGAATGTTGTTCATTCGTAATTTCAGGCGGTCAACGTAGTCTTCGCCTGCAACATGTTCCTCGGAAGGTCCGCAGCCAAACTCTAGGTCGCAGGGCAACCGAACTTCACGACCCAACATCAGGCAGGTTGGTGTTTGACCTGTAGTTTCATTTACGGCCGAGCGGTAGGCCATCAGGAATAAATGAATGTGTTGGTCCCAATCTCGCTGATGTTCAGATATAACTTTGGACAAGTGTTTACCCATCGTTCGGTTCATCCTCTCGACCATCCCATCTGATTGAGGATGCAGGGGTGTTGTTCTGGTCTTATTGGCACCAATCAATTTACAAACGTTTTGGAAAAGAGCTGACTCAAAGTTTCGCCCTTGGTCGGAGTGGATCTCCAAGGGAACACCAAATCGGCTAAAGAATTCTTTAACAAGTACCTCTGCAACGGTAGCAGCTTCTTGATTTGGTAATGCATAGGCCTCAGTCCATTTTGTAAAATAATCCATGGCTACCAGGATGTATTTATTTCCAGCATCGGTTTCTGGAAATGGACCTGCAATGTCGATAGCTACTCTTTCCATAGGACTTCCAACATTGTACTGTCTCATGGGTGCTCTCTTTTTACCAACCGGACCATTACCGGATGCACACAGTTCACATTTTCGGCACCATCTTCTTACATCATCTTTACAGTTCACCCAATAGAACCGTTCTCGAACCTTTTGCAGAGTCTTCGTAATACCAAAGTGTCCACCTGATGTACCGTCATGCACCTGACGCAATACTTCTGACACTTTACTTTTAGGTACAATTAACTGAAGCTTAGATTCTGTACCATCATCGTTCTCAAAGGTTCTGTACAGAAGATCATCTTTTAGTACCAGGCAATTCCATTGGCTCCAGTAGGCCTTGACTTCTGGACTACATGCAATAATGTTCTGCCAACTAGGTCTCTCACCTTGCCGCATCCAATCCAATACTCTTTTTATACATGGATCATCTTCTTGGGCGTCTTGTAACTGTTGGGGCTGCCATTGCTCATTAATTACGGTGGTTCGTCTCACGGGGCAAAATCGTTCCTCTAATTTGGCACAGTGATTACAATTCGCACTGCATGGTCGTCTCGAAAGGGCATCAGCATTTGAGTGAACTCTTCCGGCCCTGTGTTCTATCTCGTAATCATATTCTTGTAATCGTTCTAACCATCTTGCCATCTGGCCCTCTGGATTACGGAATTGTATGAGCCATTTTAGAGCAGCGTGATCGGTGCGAAGAAGGAACTTTCTGCCATACAAGTATTTATGGAAATGTTCGCAAGCCTTCACTACACCCAGCAGTTCTCTTCTGGTAACGCAATAGTTTCTTTCCGGTTTCGACAGGACTTTGCTGAAATAAGCGATGACTTTTTCCTGTCCGTCCTGGATTTGGGAGAGAACAGCTCCTAGAGCACTGTTGCTAGCATCGGTATCCAAAACAAATTTTCCTGCCTGTCCTGGGTAGCTTAATATCGGTGCACTGATCAGAGCCATTTGTAGTTGTTCGAAAGCTTTTTGGCACTCTTCACTCCATGTATATTCTTTGCCCTCCTCCGTCAACTTTGTTAGGGGCTTGGAGATATTGGCAAATCCTTTGACAAATCGTCGGTAATATGTACATAGGCCAAGGAAACTTCTAATTTCATGTTTATCTTTTGGTACTGGCCAATCTTTAATTGCATCAATCTTTTCAGGATCAGCTGTTACACCATTACTCGATACAATATGTCCTAAGTACTTAACTTCTCGTCGAAACATGTGACATTTCTTCGGACTTAACTTCAAGTTCGCTGCCCTCAATCGTTGAAAGACGTCTATTAGATTCTTGGCATGTTCATCAAAGGACCTTCCAACCACAATTACATCATCCAAGTAAACCAGGCATGTTTTCCATGTTAGACCTCTTAAAACGGCCTCCATTAATCTTTCAAATGTGGCAGGGGCATTACATAAACCAAACGGCATAGCCGTGAACTGCCAAAGCCCTGATCCTATCGAAAATGCGGTTTTCTCCCGATCGGCTGGCTCCATGTCTACTTGCCAATATCCACTTTTTAAATCGAGTGTGGAAAACCAACGAGAACCGGAGAGAGTATTCAATGTATCGTCTATTCTGGGCAAAGGATAACTATCTTTTTTTGTTACCGCATTGAGCTGGCGGTAGTCGATACAAAAACGCGTTGAACCATCTTTCTTCTTTACCAGAACTACTGGTGATGTCCACGGACTGTTCGATGGTTCAATTACTCCTTGTTTGTCCATATCCTTGATAATCTCTTCGGCCTCATCTCTTTTCGCAAATGGAAGTCGTCTAGGCCGTTGTCTGATTGGCTGAGCGTCTCCGGTATTTATTTTATGCGTTACTATGCTTGTTTTGCCCTTATCCTTCTTATCAATAGCAAAAACATCTTGATACTCTATCAGCATAGACCTTACTTTTTCCGTTCGTTCATAGTCAAGGTCTTGGCATCTTTCAATGATCATCTCGACAAGGTCTTTTGGATACTTTGACTTTGATGATTTCTCATTGGTATTCATAGAGCAAATTGAAGCCACGGGAACACACTGTCCGATCAAAGCTCCTCTACTTAACTTAATAGCAGTTTCCCTTAAATTCATAACTCTTACAGGGATGACATCTCGAACTTTTACCAAAGTTTTCGCCGTTAGGAACTCGACATTTTCTACATCTTCGACCATCCTTAAACTTCCCTCTCGGCAGTGTCCATCAAGCATGGTCATCAGAATTTTCTCACTATTACCGGGTATGGTTACGTCGCATGTAGTTAGTAAGCGGATGACATCTTCTTTGTCGTCGTGAAAGGGCAACTCTTCACCGTTGATCCTGAGAACTCCATTTTGAACATCCAATATTGCCCCCACTTTTCGTAGTACGTCCATCCCCAATATGAACTCGTCGGAGATCTCGGCAATTAATACTTGAGGTTTAACTGTGGTCTGGCCAATGGATACTGACATATTAGCCTCGCCATATGTATTAATTAGCTCACCAGTTGCTGTTCTAAGCTTTACTGTTGCAGGTGATAATTTATTATGGTCTCGTACTACATCTGGACGTGCGATAGTTCTCGTTGCACCTGTATCCACCAAAAATGATCTACATTTATTATTGATACGACCTTCGATGTATAAGTTGTGGATTCCACCGGAGGACGTAAGGTTGACAGTTACTATGGGGGCTCTAGTTCTCGAGGTCGGCAGTTGCCCCTTGGTGTCGACCCGCTCTAGTTTTCCGACGGCTGTACGATCTTCTTACAATTACGTCGAATGTGGCCTACGTCTCCGCAATTCCAACATCTAGGCTCGCGTCTCTTTGGCATCTGATTACTCAATACTCTCCGTATCATTTCCTCCAGACGTTCATCGTTGTGTTCGTCACTTTCTTCAATGGTTCTTACTCTATGGCTTCGTGAAGTTTGACTAGCCGTTTCGTGTTCCAATGCAATAGCAAGTGCTTCATCTAAAACTTTCGGTCTTGCTAGTCGTAAAGCTTTCTGTAGTTCACTATCTTTCAGCCCATTGACAAAGGTATCTACCGCAATTTCTTCTAAAACGCTGTCTGGCACCTCCGGATAAGCCAACCGCACCACACGAGCCACATCTGCTTCAAATTCTTGCAGATTCTCACTTGCTCGTTGACTTCTATTTCTCAGTTGTGCTTTGTATACTTGTTGTAGATGGGCATCTCCATAGCGTTTTTCTAGACGAGTGAACAAGGTCTGGTAACATTTTTCTTGACCCTTAGGAATTGATCTTAATATATCTGCAGCATCACCTCGCAAAGCAGCAGTCAAGGAAACAGCCTTTTCTTGTTCGGTCCAATGGTTGGCGGTCGCAATAGCTTCGAATTGTCTAAGGTATATGGACCAAGAGGACTTCCCATCGAATGGTGGTAATTTAAATCTCATATGATGCGATGTTTCGTCTCTCGGTGTTTCATCCTTCACTACAAGATCTAAAGCTACTGCATTAACTGATGGTTGTACTTTTGTATCAGTTATCATGCTCTCTAGTTGTTTGATCTTCTCTTCTAGCATTTCTTTATTGTCGTCTACACTTTTCCGTATCTTATCGAATGTTCTGGAAACTTCTTCAAATTTCTCGTCGGTCTGTCTACAAACGTCTTTTATTACTTGAGAAACACTTTCAAATTTCTCATCGCTTTTTCTAGAAGTTTCATCGATCTTTTGAGAAATACTTTCAAATTTCTCGTTGTTCTGTCTAGAAGTTTCATCGATCTTTTGAGAAACACTTTCAAATTTCTCGTTGTTCTGTCTAGAAGTTTCATCGATCTTTTGAGAAACACTTTCAAATTTCTCGTTGCTTATCTTAGAAGTATCATCAATCGTTTCAGAAACAGTTTTTAATTTCGATAAGATTGCTTGTTCTGCTGACTGGAAGTGGAACGTCTCTGGATCATCTCCGTTCTTCGTTAGGACTTCCTCGAGTCGTGCTTGTAGGACTATCTTGAGCCCACTGCTGTCCAGATCCCGTTCCTCTAGCTGTTCACGGAGCTGTTTTACTGTAAGTTCTCGTAGCAACATCTTTGGTCGGCACACACGTACTTTCCAAAATGTCTTTTAAAAGGCTTTCCGAATACCGAACAATCAACGCACTTTAACTATTCCCGACGAATAAAGTCCAAAAGTCTTTTAAAGTCTTTCCGAATACCGAACAATTAACGCACTCCGGTTATTCCCGACGAATAAAGTTCAAAAGTCTTTTAAAGTCTCTCTGTAATTCACTTATTTATATCGCACTAAGTTTACCGAACACCGACACCAACTGTAGCGTGATTAGTGTAATTACTTCTAATTACAATAAAACTAGCGGTTCGTAATTTATATACGACTTTATTTATATAAGTTACAGACGAATTTACCTTATACACTAAACTTATTCACAAAATATGTCCGTATTTATACCCAGTTGTTATTCTGGAACAATCGACTCCCATCTCGAGCTATCGGCTTGTTCCGCCTACGTGACGTACCTTCCAGAATTCTCCGGCGAGGCCTAGCACATCCGATTACGTCATTCTCGAGGTGTTTACTGTTATACGGGGATCGGCCAAGATTTCTCTTCCGCTACAATACAATAGTCGTTACTCGCTCTGATACGATTGGTACGAAGTAACGAAGTAATCAGAGTAATCAAAGTAACGATTCTCCTCTCTGTATAGTAATCGTTACTTTCGGGATTCGTAAGTACGAGTACTTTGTAACGAATAGATACTTTTTCAACATCTCTACTAGCTAGAAGGTTAAGTACGTACGTAGAATCTGTTTTTATATTACTGAAAGCTCTTTTATGTTCTGTTATACATTTTTCAAACGATGTGCCGGTTTGACCGATGTAAATTTTTGGACAGTCACGTCAGTTTGTATACTCTTTTCCTTTTGGCTCTTATTGTTCTTAATGTATTTGCCTAAGTCCTAAGTTGTTGTTAGTTCTGAAAGCTGGTGTTACTCCTTTTTTATGTGTTTGGCAATTTGTGTTGATGTCTTGCCTGTATATGTGATGGAGCAGAAGGTACGGAGTTTTTCTGTTGTAGTGGGCAAACTAATTTCAGGGCTTTCTTGTGCAGTTTTTGATTTAAAATTGTTTTAATTGTTTGTTTGTTGTACCCATTGTTTACTGCTTTTGTTTAATGATGTTCAGTTCTATCTCGAAGTTATTTTTTGACATGGGAATTTCTGTCAATATATTATGTAAAGGTACGTATCCATATACGTATCCTCTTCGATTCAACCGGTTTGCGGTTTATATGTATAAACGGAAGCGCACGCCGTATCCATTTGAGCAGCTACGCCGAGCACGGAGCACCCACGTATGGTTACGTACCCTAACATAGTCAAGTCTGACCAACTATCTAAGAGAGTCACTAATATTCAGCTGAGTGGGGTGCTATTGTTAGAGTTGACAAATTCCATAAACAATGGATCTATCTGTTTTATAAAATTAAACCTTTGTTTATATAATTTAACAACTCGGACAATGGCGCCCCAGTCAGCAGAACTATACAGGGTGTCCCCGAAAATAATGCGTTCCTTTAAGGCATGGATATAATACACAATTTATAACAAAAAGTCATATAACATTTTTTTCTAAAGTTAACCGTTTGCAAGAAAAAAGTAGGTACATTGTTCTCCATATAACTGAATTTTTATTTTCATATATTTGAATGACATGGCAATGTAGCCTAGAAGAACTTGCTGTGACTGTGGAAATTTAACTAATAACCCCTTGTTTATTTACTATTTGAGGTGTGATTTTTGGGGTTGTTGACACCTACTTGCAAAATAATGGATATGTGTTTGGTTGATATTTAAATTATTTTACCTACCAGATGCAACTGACCTACAAACCTACTTTTTTAGTCTTTAGATTTTTGAGTTACACGTTATTGCCAAACTTCAATTTGCATATCAAAATGTATTTTCTTTTTTTGGTCAAACGGATGAATTTAGAAAAAAATGTTATAAGACTTTTTTGCTCTACATGGTGCCTTCTACCTATACCTTTAAGGAACGCACTATTTTCGGGGACACCCTGTATATAAAAGAGTCATAAATATTTGGCTCAGCGAGGTGCTATTCTTCAAGGTGTGAAATTCTACCAACAAAGAATCTACCTGTTTTATGGAATAATCCCTTGTTTATTTAAGTACACATTTCTATAAATAGTACCCCGCTGAGCTGAATATTAATGACTCTCTTAGTTTGCTAGCACAACTATATGGTAGGCTGTTAATTTATGTTGTGTAGAATGGGATAATCAATTGTGTATGATTGTGTCAGTATAAGACTAAGACGGAGACAGAGAGGAAATCTAACTGATTCTGACGGAAACATCATCTTAGACAAACAGAGTAAAATTAGAACGTGGAAAGAATATCTAGAAAAACTATTTGAAGACCAAAGAGATAACACCTTTGAGTTAGAAGAAGAGGTAAATGATGGACCAAGAATATTACAACTGGAAGTTTATTCTGCCATGACGCAGCTAAAGGATGGCAAAGCAGCAGGTCCCGATAATATAAAATATAAGCAGAACTGCTCAAACTGATGGACAACCAATCAACAGCAATAATCACAAAGATATTCAACAACATATACAACTCTGGACAAATACCAACAGAATGGCTAAAGTCTGAGTTTATTGCACTTCCAAAAAAAAACAGGAGCCAAAAAATACGAAGAAAAAGTACGATGAGCCTGATGCGTCATCTCCTAAAATTTGTCCTTGAAGACCTACAAGTCATCATCATCATCATTTGGCTCTACAACTCTATGTGAGTCTTGGCCGCGTTTACTATTTCCCTCCATTGTTGTCGGTCCTGAGCAGCTATTTCCCATTGCTGTACTCCCATTTTGCATAGATCGCTGGCTAGTGCATCCTTCCATCTCTTTCTTGGGCGACCAACTGACCTTTTTCCATCGGGCCTTTCCCAGAATGTGGCGTTTAGAAGTCTTTCGTCACTTGATCTTAGTACGTGACCCGCCCATCGTATTCTGTTTGATTTAATGTAGCGTACTATGTTTTCATCTCCGTATAT
Organism: Diabrotica virgifera virgifera; assembly: GCF_917563875.1. Taxonomy (NCBI): domain Eukaryota; kingdom Metazoa; phylum Arthropoda; class Insecta; order Coleoptera; family Chrysomelidae; genus Diabrotica; species Diabrotica virgifera. The sequence continues at coordinate 137,728,001 of NC_065452.1, forward strand.
TGTCTGGAGTTCCTCATTGTGTTTTCTTCTCTATTCTCCTGTTGTCTCTTCTCTGCAAGGCCCATAGATAGTCCGCAGTATCTTTCTTTCAAGTACCAGTAATTCTGTTGTTTCCCGCTGATTCAGAGTCCACGTTTCGCTTCCATACGTTATTGTGGGACGAATTATGGTCTTATATACTCTTATTTTTGCTGGTCTTGAGAGTATTTTTGATTTAAGTAGGGTCCTTAATGAGTAATATGCCCTGTTTCCTGCAATAATCCTGGCTGCCACGTCCTTTTCATAGTTATTTTCAGATGTTATGATCGCTCCCAGGTACTTAAATTCTTTGACGACTTCAAAATTGTATTCATTAATTGTTACGTTTTGTCTAACCCTTGGTCTTGGGTTCTTCGTAACCACCATGTACTTGGTCTTGTCCTCGTTGACCTTAAGACCAACTTCCTTGGCTCCGTTCTCGAAGAGGGTGAAAACTTCTTTTGCATCTCTGGTGGATTGTGCAATTGTGTCCACGTCATCCGCAAAGCCTAATAGTATTTTTGATCCTTGGGCGGCAAATCCATTTGTCAGTTGTGGCTGAGCTTTCCTGACTGCATGTTCCAGTGCGAAGTTAAACAGCAGGGGGCGAGAGGATCTCCTTGTCTAAGTCCGGTGTCAATGAGGAATTCCTCCGACGTGGTGCTGCCAATTCTGATTCGTGCGGAAGCGTTCTCCATGCTCACCTTTGCTAATCGTACCAGTTTTCCAGGTACTCCCATTTCTACCATAGTCTCCCACAATACTTCTCTGCTAACAGAATCGTAAGCTTGTTTGAAGTCCACGAAGATTTGGTGTACATCGCGGTTGAATTCCCAGTTTTTTTCCAACACCTGGCGTAGGACGAAGATCTGGTCTATAGTCGACCTTCCCGGTCTGAATCCGCTTTGGTAGTCGCCTATTATTTCCTCTGCGTATGGAGTTAGTCTTCTAAACAGTATTATGGATATAATCTTGTATGTTGTATTAATTAACGATATTCCTCTATAATTCCGACATATTTGTTTGTCTCCCTTCTTGTGAATAGGTATTATATGGCTTTCATGCCAGTGTTTCGGTATTTCTTCTCTTTCCCAGACTTCTCTTATAAGATGATATATCTCAAGATGTAGTTTGTCTCCCCCTTTTTTTAGTAGTTGCGCCTGTATGCCGTCTGGGCCTGGGGCTTTATGGTTTTTTAGGGACGAAATTGCGGACTTTACTTCAGCTAGTGTGGGCCCTGGTATTTCAGGTTCGGCTAACTGGTACTGTCTTTGTTGCCCTGTCGTTGTGGGGTTTTCTGTATTTAAGAGTTGTTCAAAATACTTTCTCCATTGGCGGCTTATCTCTTCGTTGTCTGTGAGCAATTGTCCTGCATCGTCTTTTATAAATCTTGGGCTGTTGATCGTGTTGACCGTCATTGTTTTTATGTCCCTATAAAACTGTCTAGACTGACCGGTTCTGTGTTCCTCCTCGAGTTGCTGTATTCGTGCTTCTAGGTACTGTTTCTTTTTTCTTCTCAAAAGTCTTCTCGTTTGAGTCCTTACTCTGTTGTAGTCTTCGCTGTTCTCTTCTGTAGGTCGCGTTAGTAACTCCAGCCTCTTGATTGCTTTCTGCTGTAAGCTTTGTTCGCACTCCTGGTCAAACCACTGGTTTTTCTTCTTGTTATTCTTTTGTTTCCCTATAGTTTCCGCTGCGGCGCTTTCTATGGCGTTTGTTATATTTTGCAATTTCTGGTCTATGGTCAATTCTGGTGTTGATGTTTCTCCTTCTTCCAGTGTCTGCAATTTATTTTGGATCAGTGATTGATATTGGCGTTCATTATCAGGTAGATCGAGCCTTGAAATGTCCCATCCTACAAGTCCTCACGAACAAAATTACGTATTACAGTCAACAATATGGACTCAACATAAACGTAAAGAAGAAAAAGCTTATGATAGTCAGCCAGAAAAAGATAACAGAAGGTCAACTATCACTACTCAACAATGAAGTGGATAATTTTAAAATTCCTAAAATTAACATATAAAACTATTTTTAAAATAATTGCCTGTACTATAGTCTATATGCTATCTTTATTGCCAATATTTTTTGCATGTGGTTTTTTCCTCCCTATTCTTATCGGCCCTTATCTCGTACAAAGAGAGAAATGTTGTTCCAAACATGAATATATCATTCGTATAAAAGTGCTTGTATTGGCTTTACCAGTTGTCAATAAGTCAAGAAATCTATTTATCACAAAAACATTATGCCGCAAAGATGTTTAGAACTAGTGCATCTTGAGCAATTAGTTCGTTGGATCCAACAAGGCATAACTCAACAAGAGGTTGCTATGAGGCTAAATGTGTCGCAAAGTGTGATAAGTCGTGCATGGAATCGGTATGTAGCAACTGGATCTGCAACATGCCGGCATGGAGGAGGAAGAGAACGATCTACAACTCGTCGGCAAGACCGTTTTGTAGTTCTGACGGCAAGAATAAACCCAACATTCACGGCTTCCAGAATTAACAGTATCTTCAGGCATGCTACTGGACGAGCGATTTCCAGTCAGAAACTGTCAGAAGACGGTTACATGCATCCAATTTAAGGGCTAGACTGCGCGCTACCCATCCGCGACTAAGTAGGGAGCAGCGTGCATGCAGATATCGCTGGGCAATGGAACACTATCAGTGGAATTTCGAAAGTTGGAGGAATTGTCTCTTTACTGACGAGTCCAGATTTCATTTGTATACGAATTATGGCCGAATATGTGTGGAGGGAAAGAGAACAGCGTTACAATGAAAATCTGAGAGTCCCAACCACTCTTTTTGGAGGTGGATCCGTTTGCGTGTGGGGAGGCATATGTTTTCGATATCGAGACAGAGTCATAGTACCAATAGTTGCTCCATTTTTGGTGCAATAGGCGAACAATTTGTTCTGATTGATGATAATGTTCGCCCTCACCGTTCGAGAATTGTCAACGAGTGTATAGAAGCTCATGGCATTACAAGAATGGAGTGGCCACCGTGTTCACCTGATATGAATTGCATTGAACATGTTTGGGCCGAAATGTCTAGGCAACAAAACAGGCTCCTTCAACCGCCCCAAACCTTAGATCAGTTGGCCAATACATTACGCGCGATTTGGGAACGTATACCGCAGCAGTTCATCAATAATTTAATAAGAGGTTTTCCAAATAGAGTTAGAGCGTAAGGCGACACAGAGGTGGACCGACACACTATTAATTTTTCTTTTCGGGATATTAGAAATTGAGCAGGAATAGAAATTTTAGGTTGTTAATTTTACAATTTTTGTTTATTTTTTATTTTCTTTTTCTTAAAAAATTTCTTCCTTTCGGTTCATCTGTATGAAAATACGAAGTAAAAATAAATCTTTATTTATATCACTCCATTTTTCTATTTGACCTTATGAACAAAAAATAAAATACACATTTTCATAATATCCACTTCAATTGTTGAGAAGTGTATCAACCAAACCCCTGTAGAAAGAGTGAGGCACTACAACTACCTCGGCACCATAATAAATGAAGAAAAGACCAACAACCAAGAGATAAGAGCGCACATCGGAAAAGCTAGATCTACCTTTAACCAAAGGGGGCCTTCTTCAAGAGCCATAACGCACAACCTTTCTCTTGGTATAAAAGAAAGAATGCTGAGAAGCTACGTCTTCTCTGTCCTTTTTATGATGTTGAGTCATGGACCTTAAACGAAGATATGTGCCGAAAATTGGAAGCATTTGAGATGTGGCTATATCGGAGAATTCTTAAAATCCCATGGACTGATCGGGTCACAAATGAGGAGGTCCTTAGAAGAGTGGGGAAGAACCGAGAAGTACTAACCACCATAAAATCTCGAAAGTTGGAATACTTTGGACACATTATGCGGAATGAATCCAGATATGCCCTCCTGCAAACCATCCTGCAAGAAAAAATATTTGGAAAGCGAGATCCAGGAAAAAGAAGAACATCCTGGTTAAAGAACCTCATAACCTGGTTCAATGCAACATATGTGCAGCTTTCCCGCGTTGCTGCAAATAAAGTGAAGATTGCCATGATGATCGCCAACATTCGTCACGGATAGGCACATCAAGAAGAAGTGTCAGTATGGGTAGGTTTATGAGTTACTGAGAACTCAGGACTGACTCTGTTTTTAGTGTTTTATTGTTAGATAAAATGAATTTTCATTATTTCATAGTTTCCTTTTATTTCTGGCGCATTCGCCATAATTTAGTTTTTTTATAAAGCATTTTTGAACCCCCTTTTTTATTTAATAATTTTAAGTATTATTCCTTTAACCCTCTAATGCATTCAACCGCCTTGAAGCGGACTTTGATTAAAGTCATATTGGTATCAACGGGCGAAATTCTGGTTGCATACCTACTTAAAACTGTTTCGTGGATGGCTTGTTTTATATGATAGCGATGTCCGTAGTTTCATATCGGACACAGAGCAACCGAGGCGGTTAGTTATATGCCCTAATAGCACACGACGTCCTTTGGACGTCCAAAATAGGTCCATTTTTGGTCCTTACGTCCATGGACTATAAACGGACGTCCTTTGGACGTCCCATGTTGGACGTCCTTCGGAAGGAATAAATATGGACGTCCTTTGGACGTCCGACGTTGGACGTCCTTCGGACGGAATAAATATGGACGTCCTTTGGACGTCCGACGTTGAACGTCCTTTGGACGTCCATACTGGACGAAATACGGACGTTTTATGAACGCTTATAAATTTAATTGTACACATTATACCAATTAACGGGATCAAATAGCAAAATAATTCAATAAAATATTAACTTAGGCGTTAACTTTACGTTAATGAAATACAGTCAAACCTGTCAGTAACGGCCACTAAAATGAAAGAACTATTGGCCGATATAGAAAGGTGGCCGTTATTGCCAGTTTTTGTAGTCTAGATATACAGTAAAACTTGTGTTACTGGCCACCTGTACTAACGGCCAGTTTAAAAATTCCCCAAACCAATTATATCTAGACTACAAAAACTGGCAATACCGGTCACCTTTCTATATCGGCCAATAGCTTTTTCATTTTTAGTGGCCGTTACTGACAAGTTTTACTGTAAATGGTTTGGGGAATTTTTAAACTGGCCGTTAGTACAGGTGGCCGGTGTTTGCAGGGGGCCGGTAACACAGGTTTTACTGTAGTTTAAATCGAAAAGATTAAATCTTAATTCAAAATTGTATATACAATTATTACAATTATAAACTATAGTTTAATATCCAAAACATGTTTTTGATTTTATGTAATGTAATGAAAATCTTATTTGTAAATTATTGGTTACAATGTTTAACAATAGGAAATATTCAAGAATAAATAAAATAAAAGTTTAATCCTAACAACACAAAACATTCCAGGAATGTAGGTACAGTGGAACCCCGTTAACTCGGATTAATTGGGACCGCGGCCGATCCGGGTTATCGAAAATCCGGGTTAGCCGGAGAAAATGGTAAAAATTAATAAAATATGGTATGCTTGCAGATAAACTCCGTTATAATTGTCACACAGACACTGGTAAACCACGTTCGCATTCCACACAAAACCACACATACAAAGCGTCGTCAAAAGTCTCATTCTTAGCTTTATTAGCTTTGCACCGATTAAACTGTCTTTTGTTATCATTTTGAAAAAAAAAATTCTTCGATTTTAGTTCTATTTTTCTTCCAATCCGATACTGTAGATGTACCGACACCATAATATAATGCTGCAAGATTCACCTTTATCAATTCTACTTTAATGCTTCTAGTTTCTTTTCCATTGTCACTACAACATTTTTACGTTTTGTTGCCCTTATAGACAAAAGACACACAAACACAAAATCTGAATAAATTTACGAACGATTACAAAACGGAAGCGAACAATAATACGACTTTACTACACATAATACCGTCTCTGATGTTATGTTATTTAATAAAAGTGATGACTAAGACCATTGTTAAAAAAAGAATTTTAATAGTCTTTTCTAAACAATGCTAACACAGACAGTTTCAAAAAAATAAAGGATAATACAGGTGCATGTTGTTTTCGACAATGAATGTGGTGTACCATGAGTCATTTTTACTATGTTATATGTAGTTCAATCCGGTTCCATTATCTCTCAAATATTATATTACATAGAGTTGGTACAAAACCTCGTGAACCTTGAAAATGCGTATGTATAAACGAAATAAAATGAAGCCAAAAACATTCGACTATTTTATTTGCTGCGAATTGCGCGACAGGGTCCCATCTGCACCCTGATTGCCCTGATATTTTCAGTAATGTCGGATTCATCAATCGTTTCGTTCGTATATTGACGTCACCAAATGAATGAATTAGGTTTACGAGATTTTGTAACAGCAATACATTTTTATTGTTGAAATGTTTGTCTGATAAAAATCGGTCCGGGTTAGCCGGAGTTCCGGGTTATCGGGGGCCGACTTATCGGGGTTCCACTGTACTACCGTTCTATTCCGTGAACATCCATCTGATTAAATTATGGGTGGAAAGTTACCACAAGATATTCTATGTACAATGTCTTCCTGGAGGGGTAAAATTTTCCATTACAAGATTTTAAGAGAGGCCATTTACTGTTCAATTTGCGTTCATTTTCAAATTTGCCGCGCGAATATCTATGTAGCGTCGCGTGGTCATTGGTCATCAAGTCATCACATTTCATATAATTTCATTTTCGTAAGATAACCGATAACCTAAAAATTTAGTAAAAATTTTGATTGGAAAAAAATACATCGATAAGGGGGTGTGGGAAATGGAAATTAGTGGCTTTTTTGCTGTAGTGTGTGCTAGTTTTTGCTCTGGGCTCTGGCTGGATCTCTTGTTTAAACAATTTTGTAAGTATTATAAAATCCGTTTTCAATTTTCTTTATTCTTTATGAAACGAATCATTTATGCATGCATATTATTACCTGTAAATAGTATCTATATCTTTTGATTTTTAATTGTAAAGAATAGAAAAATTACCGTTCATTTTAATTTTTTTTAGAATCAGCTGAAAGTGGTCTACAAAAAAAACAAGAAGGAAATGTATAGCCTTGTGGCTATGAAAGGCAAAAGAGAGATATAAAAAGTGGGACAACATAAAGTTTAGGGCAACGGCCATGCAACAGCATGAATTTTGTGAACATTGTTGCCATATCTGTTTATAATTTAGACATATGAATTTAGACCTTGTTTAAAATGTTTTTTTTTATAATTTAGATGTTTATTTCATAGGTTAGTTTATTCATTTAAGTTAGTTTCTTTTTATTACTATTTAGTATTTTAGATATTTTATTAGTTACAGTTTAGAAATCTTCACATTGTTTAATGTTTCTTTTAACTATTTCCACTATTGATTTTTATATAATTTTAATTCTTTTATAGTCTGTTCGCTAAACTCAGACGCAACTGGCTACATATTTTAGTCGATAATTTTTTTGTTTTTTGCCAATTTTGCGAAATTACTAACTATTTAGTGATTATTAACTATTTAGTAATTATTTTTTGCCAATTTTACTAAAATTGGCAAAATTACCGACTAAAATATCTAGAAAATTGCGTCTGAGTTTAGCGAACAGACTATAATATATTTTCTGATTTATATCTAACATTTGTTTTCGATTTTTAAATTATATATTGTGTTCTATTCAATTTTGAATTTTAGATGTTACAGTAAGAAATATTTTACAACCTGGCAACACTGTCAGTGTTTTTAGATTACCTCAAATGTCAACTACAAATTGGTTATGTTTGGTTGCCCTAAACTTGATGTTGTCCAAAAAGTGTATTGGCTAGTTGGAAGAAAGTCCACATTGTCCATGCATAATAAGTTATTACTTTATCAACAAATATCAAGAAGATAGCAGGAAGTCACAAGCAACACGAGCAATTGAACAACTTCATAAGTTCAAGAATATCGAGGAAATCCAGCTCCTCGATACTACTGGGCAAACTAGAAGATTGAAGAGGACAAAGCCTTTTGAACTAGTTTGAGTGATAGGTGATAGTGAAAAACGGAGCATAGTGCTTGTGTGCTGTGCCTGTGTATGTTAGAATAGTGCACGATCTTGTTAGATTAGATAAGAGACGCTATGGGGTAAGCTCTTCATTTTAAGAAACAGTAGTCATTTAGGTTAAATTAAAATTGCTCCTTGGTCAGCTATGACCAGATTGTTTTTTTATGTTTGGCAAAAAGGACTTAAGTCAGAATTGCACATTGATAATGTTTTGATGATTTCTGGACCAGAAAAAAACTGTTGTAGATGTAAACTGTATGTACAGTAGAATCTACTACAGTACTGTAGAAATCATCAAAACATTATCGATGTGCAATTCTGACTTAAGCCCTTTTTCCCAAACATCAGAGAATTGTAATGTACAATAATTCTCCTATCTGCTTTTTCATGAATTTTGTAGGAGACGAAAAACCATTTTTAGGATCATCTGCTTTCACATGTAAATTTTGACATGTTTTGTAGTAAATAGATAGTTGAATTTACTACAAAACATGTCAAAAAATATATGAAAACAGGAGGTGACTATAAAAAAAGTTTTTAGTCTCTCTTACAAGACTCATGAAAAAACAAATCGGAGGTATGTCACATCTGTGACTATATCCAGGGAATGTCTAAAAAATATACTTTGATGTCCCAAGAACCAAATATAACCTACAGTCCATCTAATTTGCTTACTGTTGCACGTCATTATCTACGCCAGAGATCTAAGTTGACATAGTTGCCAAAGTATAAAAAGATCCTGAATCCATTTTAAATCAAATATATCACATAATTATTGTAAACGTGGATTATACAACAAAACAAATTTAATATTCAATGTAAATAAGTAAAAACTTAAGAAATAGAGAACAAGAATTAAGTTATAATCTTTTAAGATTTGCAGTGCAAGCGTTTTTGCACTGCATTGTTAATAATTAAAAAACGGCTCCGAACTCTTGGCAAAAAGCCGGTAGGTTTCTTTGTATAAGTATGTCTACAATAACAACTAAAAAAGTTGTCAGATACCACGATGATTATTCCAAGTCGTTATAAAATTAGGTGAAATTTATATTTTTATAGTAGAGGATCTTTTTATAGTAAAGTAAATAATAAAGACAGTAAATATAATAAATAAAACAGATACTTATAGTAAAGAATATAAACAAATATGAAGTGTCATCACCACAACTGTCAAATAAATGTTACCAATTTATTCTAAAATGTCACCTTCGTTCGATTACAGTTACAGTGTGATCCGAACAAATCTGCTTCATAAAAACGCTTTATAATCCATTTATACAAATTAAATGAAACATATTATTGTGTATTTCTTTAGGTTAACATTAATAGAAATCTTCAAATATTATTTCTACGCGTATATAATAAAATATGTCTAGAGTCTGTATTTCCAGTGTACTCAGCAAAGTGATTCTAAAAAAGGACACACCTACCGCCTAAATATGTCGTGTTGGTATCATGCGACCTCACAGACTACGACGCGGATGACGCACAACAGTTAGTAAATTAGACGAAGTATGTAGATATATACAGGGTGTAACAAAAATACAGGTCATAAATTTAATCACATATTCTGGGACCAAAAATAGTTTGATTGGACCTAACTTACCTTAGTACAAATGTGCACACAAGAAAAATCTTACGAAAAAACTATAGTAAAATTTGGACACCCCATAAAAATTTTATGGGGGTTTTCTTCCTTTAAACCCCCCCCCCCAAACTTTTGTGCACGTTTCAATTATTTTATTATTGTAGTACCATTTAAACACAACGTTTTAAAAACTTTTTTGCCTCTTATTGCTTTTTGGAAAAGTCAATTTTTATCGAAATATTTTGAATATTTGTCAAATCCACCACATATTTGTATATGTTTAAGTACGATTATGGAGACTTGGTAATAATATGCAGACTTATTTATGCTTTACATTTTTAGGTATATTTTGAACCATATTAAAAAAGAAGCCAGATCTCGATAAAATGTGCCTTATCGAAAAAATACAAAGAGGCAAAAAAGTTTTAAAAACATTCTGTTTAACTAATGGTACCTCAGTAATAGTTTAATTGGAACGTACACAAACATTTGGGGGGTTTAAAGGAACAAAACCCCCATAAAATTTTTATGTAGACATGTTAAAAAAGAAGTCGCAACTCGATAAAAACTGCCTTATCTGAAAAATACTAAGAAACAAAAATATTGAATTTAACTAATGGTACCTACCACAATAATAAAATTGAATTGGAACGTACACAAAAGTTTGGGAGGATCTAAGGGATCAAAACCCCCATAAAATTTTTATGGGGTGCACAAATTTCACCATAATTTTTGTTTAAGATATTCCTGCCATAATACTGCCACATGTCCATTTTCAATAAAAAATCGCTAATAGTTTTCGATATAATCGAAAAAATCGATTTTCATTTTGTAATTTCAAAGGGCTGTAACTTTTTTTGGTCCCAGAATATGTGATTTAATTTATGACCTGTATTTTTGTTACACCCTGTATATACAGCCGATTACGCACCACCTTAAAAATTGGGCATTTTTGATGTCTCGAATTTCCTAAACCTGTTGTTGCATCTAAGTGATTTTTTTATAATATTCTAGCCTAGGCCCTAGGCTATAGGTTAAGTACCTCCTTATGCTTGTCATGCACGGGGAGCTATACTGTAATATATATTATATCACATCGCTCTCTATAGTAATGAGTGAGCCTGTACATACGGAACCATTTGTTTCCTGTCTGCAGGCTCACTCATTACTATAGAGAGCGATATGATATAATGTACATATATTACAGCATAGCTCCCTGTGCGTGACAAGCTTAAGGAGGTAACATATAGCCTAGGCTATAATATTATAAAAAAATCACTTAGATGAAACAACAGGTTTAGGAAATACGAGACATCAAAAATACCCCATATCTAAGGTGGTGCGTTAATTTCTTGGAGAAGTGTATTGTAATTTAATGTAAATAATGTAATATCCAATAATTGTAATTTAATATAAGATGTAATATAAGTTCCTTAAAAAATATATTTTTTATTTCCCACGACATTAGATGGATGTTCGGCAGCAAGACATTGGACCAAACTGGGACGTCCTATGAAGGCCCAATTGACGTCCACCGAACGTCCCTTCGGATGTTAAGTGGACCTCCATTGGACGTTTGGCAACGTGGCATTTGGACCAAAATTGGACGTCCTGTTAATGTCCAATTCACGTCCCCTAGGACGTCCGGTTAAGGTCCAATTTACTTCCGATTAAGGTCCAATTTACGTCCGATTAAGGTACCATTTACGTCCGATTAAGGTCCAATTTACGTCCTATTAAGGTCCAATTTACGTCCGATTAAGGTTCAATTTACGTCCGATTAAGGTCCAATTTACGTCCGACTAAGGTCCCATTTACGTCCGATTAAGGTCCAATTTACGTCCTATTAAGGTCCAATTTACGTCCGGTTAAGGTCCAATTTACGTCCGATTAAGGTCCCATTTACGTCCCATTAAGGTCTAACTTACGTCCTATTAAGGTCCAATTTACGTCCGATTAAGGTCCAATTTACGTCCGATTAAGGTCCAATTTATGTCCTATTAAGGTCCAATTTACGTCTGATTAAGGTCCAATTTACGTCCGATTAAGGTCCAATTTACGTCCCCTAGGATGTCCGATCAAGGTCCAAATTACGTCCGATTAAGGTCCAATATACGTCCCCTCGGACCTTAGATGGACGTCCAATGGACGTTCGGTAGCGCGACATTTGGACCAAAATAGGACGTATAAAGGACGTTCCTCGGACGAAAACGGACGTCCAATGGACGTCCCTAAAGTCCGTGAAGGACGTCCAATGGACGTCCATTGGACGTCCTTGTGCTATTAGGGTGGGAACAATAATTAGTAGTATTGGATGAAAAAATTATTTGTAGCCAATACACATTTTTAGTAAAATATGTACTTGTTTGTGGAACGCTAAGTGAAGTAGAAAAAATTATAGGTGAATAGCTAAATATCTCTATTACACATTTTTCATCTGATTTGAGTTGAATCAATTTCGATGTTTTTGTTATGTTCGATTTTCCATACTCCGCCTGTAGGCGGATTTGTGCATTCTGGCGTACTAAAAATTTATTTGATGGAGTATTGGTGAAGCGTTGTGAGATGTGGTACAGTACATTTTCCTTTTTAGATATGGTACAACGGGGTTTCAGAGTGTCTGAAATGACTGATGCAGAAATCTGGGATATGTAGGACGATATACTTGCTGCAGAAGCTGAAGCAACAGATGTTGAGAGTGACTATGATTCTGATCGACTTATGTTAACGTGAAACCATTTGCATCCAAAAATGATAGCGTAAAGTCCCAAAAAGTTAGACGTTGGGACAGAAAAAAAGAGTTCATGATGAAATCGATTGCCCACAGTTCATCAAAGAATATAATCAGCATAGGGAGGTGTTGATTTTATGGATAGACTATTAGGTCGGTATCGCATGCATATGAAGACAAGAAAACGGAGTAATCGTATTTTTTACCACCTCGTAGATGTGGCGGTGATCAACGCTTACCTACTGTATCATAGGATTCATGCACAAAAAGAAAAAATTGAGTTGCCAATGTTCAGAACACAAGTAGCTGAATCGCTCTGCTTGTGTGGCATGGCTCCAGTCAAACGACCCGTTGGCCAACCTTCTAGTTGTTCACCTCAAACCACTGCAAGAGTACCAAAGAAAGCATATCTTCCGATGGAGGACATCCGTTACGATCAAATAAGCCACTGGTGTGTATTTCGTTAAGCCACTGGTGTGTATTTCGTGATCGTACTGGTAAAAAACAGAGCAAATTTCTAAAATGTACATCCGAAATCCAATAGTATTGTATAAAATACAATTTATTTTTATGTAGTTCAACCACAAAAATATTTTTTTACGATTTTCATAATAAACAATAATTTCCGTATGTTTTCACTTGCTTAGTTTGATAATTAAAAAAAAATTAAATGCTGTTACCTTAATTCATGGTTACTGCAAAACTCCGCCTCAAGGCGGATGTCTGTTTTTCCTCTCAGAGGTATACCTGGAAGTAATATCAAATTTTGCCTCAGAACAGTTGTGTTCGTAAGTGCAAAATCTAACTCTCCTGAATTTTTCAGCTCGAACAAAAATTGATGCATTAGAGGGTTAATATATATTATGTACCTTATAAAACAAGCTTTATAGATGTGTTCTCATAATTGTGATATCTGTTGAAAATCTCTATTAGAGTTAAAGTTATATTTATTAGACTGTTTTAAAAATCTTTTATCTGTCATATGCTTACTCTTTGTATTCTGAGAAAAATGGGGAAACTGTTTTTCACAGATAATTAAGTGTACCATAAAACATAACTATAATTTCAAACAGAAGGAACATACAGAGTAGCTTTGGTTTTATTTTCGGAGAAGTACATACTATTATTCAAACTCTTCTGTCGTTTGTTTATTCCGAGAATTATTATACCGGGTGTCCACTTATATTTTCCCCCATTTTAACTGCCTATAACTTCTAAACGGCTAAAGATAGAAATATGCGGTTTTCGCTGAAATGTTTTATTTTAGTAAAAGTTTTGTCTGAATGGATTGAATTTTTTATATCGCTTTCAAATACGAATATAAAAATAGCGAATTTTTGAAAAAAACGATGTTGCATTTTTTTTATGAAACACCCAGTATATTTTTTGTAAGTTGAAAGAATCCCCAATCCAGCGATATAAAGTTTTTCAAAATCGGTTGTCAAATCACTGAGTAATTAATTTTTAAAATGAGAGGTGCAACGTGGATATCACATACCTAAATAACATAACTAAGCAAATTGATATTATGTTATGTAATTTTCACATTGCATCTCTCATTTTAAAAATTAATTTCTCAGTCATTTGACAACCGATTTTAAAAATTTTTATATCGCTGGTTAGTTAAATGACCGTTTTTTCAAGTTTTTAGGTAAATGTCTATTTTCTATATCGCTTTTAAATAAAATATGGCGGATTTTTAAAAAAAAACGTTGTTGAATTTTTTTATATTTTTTTGTAACTTGAAAAAACGGTCATTTACGTATCAAGCGATATAAAATTTTTAAAATCGGTTGTGAAATGACTGAGCAATTAATTTTTAAAATGAGAAATGCAATGTGGAAATCACTTAACATAATATCATTTTGATTAGTTTTTATAAAAATTTATAAATTTATAATTTATAAAAAAAAAATGCTGGGTGTTCCATTAAGCTTTGTTCAAAAATCCGCCATTATTTTTTGGTATTTGAAAGCGATATAAAAAATTCAATCCATTCAGCCAAAACTTTTACTAGAATAAAATATTTCAGCGAAAACCGCATATTTCTATCTTGAGCCGTTTAGAAGTTATATTCAGTTAAAATGGGGGAAAATATAAGTGGACACCCGGTATAAGAAATCTCATTATATAAAATTACTGTAGGTAACCAAAAAATTTAGTCAAAGAGGCTTTTTGAGAATGTTACGCTTCTTCAAAAATAAATTTATTTAAACACCAATTTATTTACAATAATTATATCACAATGGCAACTATAAACTTAAAACAAAATGAACAAAAAATTTAAAGAAACGCTTTTCTTTAGTAACGAGTGACTAAAATTAAAAAATATAAAAAAAAATCAACTTAAAAGCAAAAAATTTAAAAAAATGAAAAAATCTAACACATTCGTCAAAGAAAAGCGTCTTCATCGAATAAACGGTTTGCGTCCCACGCTTTTCTTTAAATAATGTGTTAGATTTTTCAATTTTTTTATTTTTTGCTCTCAAGTTGATTTTTTTATATATTTTAATTTTAGTCACTCGTAACTAAAAAAAAAACGTTTCTTAAATTTTTTTTTTCATATTTTTTTATTTTTTACTTTTTGTTGGAATTCAACTTTATTATTTTTGTTAAGTGTTAGAATACACATGTGGGGTCTTTCTTCATGGGTGAGCCAATTCTACGAATACATTAGGGCGATACACTCTTACCTAAGATTGCACATGTTACAAGGGATGTGAATGCCAGAACTGTATGTTAGTGTTAGTTCTGTGTTCGATATTTAGTCTAGAAATATACGTTGAATAAGACACATCTTAATTTCTCTGTTTGTATATTATTATAACACAGTTCGGTTATAAAATAAATAGTTTGTTTACGTTTATTTGTACCTTTTATTATCTGCTATTTCTAATAGGTTATGGGCCTCAGTTACGTTGTTATCTCACCTGTATTAAGATAATAATTAAAAGTGTACAGTCGCGAAGTTTTCGTGTTACATAACCGATAGACATAATATGGCGGAGAGTGCGAAATATAACGTCGACAAGTTGAATGGCAAGAACTATCAATCGTGGAGTTATTTAGTGAAAATGTTACTCATCAATGCTGATCTATGGGAAATAGTTTCGAGTGACTTACCATTAGAAGCAGATCGAAGCAGTTCTTGGAAAAAACAAAGTGATAAGGCTTTGTCAACTATAGCCTTACTTGTTGACGTTAATCAATTAGTGCATATCCGGAACAGGGAATTCGCGCGCGATGCGTGGGTAGCGCTAAGGGAGTATCATCAGAAATCAAGTTTGTCTGGTATGATGTTTTTGTTAAAGCAAATCTGTAGGCTATCGCAGACGAGAATGGTGATATGGAAGCACACATTAGTTTATTCCTAGAATCGTTGAATAAACTGGCCGCCTTAGGGGAGGAAATTAAGGACAGGTTCTCAGCAGGAATTTTGCTGGGAAGTCTTCCAGACTCATACAGTTTTTTGATTACAGCGCTGGAAAGTAGGCCATCGAGTGAATTTACTCTAGAATTTGTTACGAGTAAATTAATAGATGAGTACAGGAGACGTCAGGGAGCTTTGGGAAGAAATCAGGAGGAGTCGGTGATGAAGTCAGTATACGAGGGTAACAAAAATAATGGTACTGCAAGGGCAGAAGCAAGGCAGTGTTATTTTTGTAACCGGAAGGGCCATTTTAAACGAGATTGCTTTAAGTACAAAGCGTTTAAAAAGGAAAAGGCCAATAAAGTCACTGAAGTTACTGATGATGCATGTTTTATGGTCAATTATAGCTCCAGGGACGGAAAAGGGGATTCTGCTTCGTGGTATGTGGACTCAGGAGCTTCGAGCCACATGATTAATTACAAAGGATTCTATACCCAATTTGACGGTAGCAGAAAGGGCGTTGTAAGTTTGGCGGAGAAAGTGCAATACTCAGAGGTTCAGGGTATAGGGACAGGACTTATTGAGTGCGTGACTGGATCGGGAGTGGAAAATTTAAAAATCGACAAAGTGTTGTATGTGACGGGATTAGACTCAAATCTGCTTTCGGTGAAAAAGCTAACAAGTGCGGGATATAATGTGCAATTCGATAAAAACGAGTGTAAAATCGTTTTACACGGAAAAGTCGTCGCGAGTGCGGTGCCTTCACCGGACTTATACAAACTTTCAACTGTGGACCATGGATTGTGGAACATACATGGCATAGACGGTTTGGACACAGGGACATGGATGCAGTCAAACACTTAATGGAAAAGAAAATAGCAGTCGGGTTTGATATGACAGACTGTAGGATTAGGGAAACTTGTGAATGCTGTATGAAAGGTAAAATTTTACGTAAGAGTTTTCCAAAATTTTCTCATAGCAATACATTTAATATTCTTGACTTATTACATTCGGATATTTGCGGGCCCATGAAGACTGTTACTCCAGGGGGTAAACGTTATATTTTGACTTTAATTGATGATTTTTCTAGATATACAACTATATATTTATTAAATCATAAAAATGAAACGGTAAAATGTATAAAAGAGTTTATAGAATTTGCGAGTAATCAGTTAGGTAGGGTTCCAAAAGTAATTAGGTCGGATAGGGGTGGCAAGTACGTAAATAATAATTTAAGGGAATTTTTAAAGGGTAAAGGTATAAAAATTCAATATACAGCAGGGTACTCTCCAGAACAGAACGGGGTTGCAGAGAGAAAGAATCGATCTCTAGTTGAAATGGCTAGGTGCATGTTAATCGATGCGGGTTTAGCAAAGAAATTTTGGTGGGAAGCGATAGTGATAGCAAATTATTTGCAAAATCGATTACCTACCAAGTCGAAAGAAAAAACGCCCTATGAATTGTGGCATTAAGTAACACCGAATGTGTCGAATTTGCAAATATTTGAGTCTACGGTTTATAGCCACATTCCCAAAGAAAAAATGAAGGATAAATTTGATCCAAAAGGTGAGTCACTGATATTTGTAGGTTATTCTGATGAATCAAAAGCATATAGATTGTTAAATGTAGATACAGAACGTATTACAATTAGCCGTAGTGTGGTGTTTTCCAAGAGAAATATATGCGTCGAGAAAAAGGAGGCAAAAAGTGAGGAAATATCCATTGGGTCCATGATGGAACGGAAGAAAATAGAGCCAAACGACGTAGAAGACAGAGAGGTTGCTAATTTTGAAAACAAGGAGGGAATAGAAAATTCTACGGATACATCTAACACGTATGAGAGCTTAAGTTGGGAACAATCCCATGACGATGACGGTGATTCTAACTATTAAATAGATACAGATCTCGATATAGAGAATCCAGGTGATCGTAGATCTAGCAGAGTAAATAAAGGTGTTCCACCTGAGCGCTACATAGCAAAGTTGACAGAATTCCAAGAAGAAGAACCAAGAAACTTTAAAGAAGCGCTTGAAAGAAGTGATAGTGAAAAATGGAAGCAAGCTATGCAAGAGGAAATCACGTCATTAAGGAAAAATTTTTGTAAAAGCAATATTGATACATGTTTATATATCAAGGTAATAAATAATGAAAGGGTTTAGGTACTTATATACGTGGATCACATTTTAATAGCAGCAAAGGATACACAGGTAATAATTGATATATTTGAAGAGAAACTAAAATGTAATTTTTATATAAGGAGTTTAGGATTATTACAAGATTATTTAGGTATGAAGATTAAAATGTGCGATAAAGGGATATGTAGTTTAAATCAGGCCAGTTATATTGACAAATTGCTGAACAAGTTTATGATGAAAGATGGAAAAGAGTTCAATATACCGCTGGATGTTGGATACTATAAGCCTAGCAGAGAAAAGCCGGTGAAAAACAGTGAAATATATCAACAACTGATTGGTGGTTTATTATATATTGCGGTAAATACTAGACCGGATATATTGGCAAGCATCACCATACTAAGCCAACAGAATAAAAATCCAAATGAAGTAGATTGGAACGAATCAAAGAGGGTGTTAAAATATTTAAATAAAAGTAAATATAAAAAGCTTATTTTAGGACAAGAAGGAACAGATAGTGCATTATACGGCTATGCAGACGCTGACTGGGCAGAAGACAAGGGGAACAGAAAATCAAATAGCGGGTATATATTTTTATTACGGGGTCCGCCTATAAATTGGGGATGTAGAAATCAGAATTGCGTGTCTCTATCATCAACTGAAGCAGAGTACATAGCATTGGGTGTAGGATGTCAGGAAGCAATTTGGTTGAAACAGAGCCTGGTTTAGAGCCGGAAATAGTTATATACGAAGACAACCAAAGCTGTCTAAAACTTTTAGCAAATCACAAATTCAGTAATCGGACAAAACATATCGGTACAAAGTATCATTTCGTAAAGGAATTGCATGAAAAAGGGGTTGTTAACTTTAGGTATTGTCCTACCGAAGATATGAGAGCTGATATGTTGACTAAACCGCTGAATAGGGTTAAGTTAGAGTACTTAAGTAGTAAAGGGGGTCTGTTTGACTAATTCAAAAATAATTTTAGTTGCGAGGGGATGTTGGAATTCAACTTTATTATTTTTGTTAAGTGTTAGAATACACATGTTGGGTCTTTCTTCATGGGTGAGCCAATTCTACGAATGCATTAGGGCGATACACTCTTACCTAAGATTGCACATGTTACAAGGGATGTGAATGCCAGAACTGTATGTTAGTGTTAGTTCTGCGTTCGATATTTAGTCTAGAAGTATACGTTGTATAAGACACATCTTAATTTCTCTGTTTGTATATTAATATAATACGGTTCGGTTATAAAATAAATAGTTTGTTTACGTTTATTTGTACCTTTTATTATCTGCTATTTCTAATACTTTTTAGTCTTACACTTTCAAACATTAAAATATATCGTCATGTTTATTAAAATATGTATAAAACGTATGATGTACTAACATGAAAAGTAGTCGGAATCGGCAAAAAATTTGAAACTTTATTGTTTATTTATGAAGCGTAACGTAAACAATTAACGTAAAAAGTGAAAATATGTATAGTTCATATAATTTGCTACAATCTGTAAAAGTTTTAAGTTTCTTCATTGTAAAAACAAGAGAATTTAAGCATTTTCCGTTAAAATCGTTTTTTTTTATTTAAACAATAATTAATAATAAACATAAAAATTTTTTTGTTGACTATTCGTGTATTGTTCCCGCGAATGCATATTATGTCTACAAATTTTTAGTCATTTGCATTGAAGAAAAGGCAGCGAAATTAACGTCTAATGAACCAAACGATTGAGCTAAAGAAAAGCGTTTAATTAATTAATACGGCAAAACGAATTCTAATGTTAATTGTAGCACAAAACATCTCTACCGGTGGTTTTTCTAAGACTACGATAAAAACACGAATTTTTTTAATTTGAGTTTTGGTTGAAGTGTTATTTGGTATCCTATTGAAATTCGACACGAATAAGCGCCGATTTTTATATATACAAATATATGAGCGTTCAAAAATTGAAACTTTATTGTTTATTTATGAAGCATAACGTAAACAATTAACTTAAAAAAAGAAATTATGTATAGTTCATATCATTAGCTACAATCCGTAAAAGTTTCAAGTTTCTACATTGTAAAAAACAAGAGAATTTAAGCATTTTCCATTAAAATCGTTTTTTTTTATTTAAACAATTAATAAACATAAAAAACTTTTTTATTGATTACTCGTGTATTGTTCCCGCGAATGCATATGTCTGCAAATTTTCATTCATTAGCATTGAAGAAAAGACAGTCAAATTAACGTCTAAAAATTTGACGCAAACTACTGAACTAAAGAAAAGCGTTTAAAAACACAATTACTACTGTTATTTAAACTATAAAATTCCTGTGTTTATAATACATTTTAGGACATTCCAGACGTTACTTGACACTTCGGTATTTTTCTATGATACCTACAACATTCTGGATTTCTTTAATACCTATTATTTTTCGTCGCGGGACTTTTTGTATAGGGGATAAATCTCATGGAACTTTTATAACATTGCTCCCTCCTTTACAGTTATTCGCCCCGAATATCTATGATCGCCTGGTCTATCAGTGACTGGTTGAAGCCGAAAGGGTGGATTAGTTTCATGATATGGGGCTAATCTCCCAATAGGAACTACCTTGGGTTTACTTTTAGCTGAAAACTGGATGCGGTAGATTAGATCGTTTATTTCCTGCAGGACGATGTACGGGTCTTCCCAGTTTCGCTGAAGGTTCGGACAAAGTCATTTCTTACGTGTGGGATTGTATGGCCATACTCGGTCACTTCTTTTCGAAATTTGTCCCAGTAGCTTGCATAGCGAGCCAGCCTTTGGCTTTATCACTTTGAAGCTTTAAACTTTTACGAGCAAATTCGAAGGATCATTTCAATTTGTCTTTCCAATTTTCGATGTATGTCAGGGATGAACGGTATTCTTCGTTGATAGACAATCTTTCAAAAATAAGATATTGAGGAAACTTTTGTAATAGCTAGGAGGTGTTTTCTGGTAATGGAGTAATTCTTTTCAGCCTTTATTATTGTTTTACTAAAATATGCAATAACTTTTTCTTCCCCTACCTGTTCTTGTGATAATACGGCGCTAATCTCATGCTGAGATGCGTCACAATTTAACATAAATTTTTCATCTTCCTGTGGATAGGCTAAGATAGGTAATGTTGTAAGTCTTTTAATCTCTGTTTAAGTCTCTGTAATCCTACGAAGGCATTTTGATAACCCAGTATCCAGTTAAATTCAATGGTGTTTAAAATTGTTTTATTCTTATTCTGTTTAATTTTCTAAATCAGTTTTTATATCGTTCTGTTGTTCTTCTAATTTGTCTATTCTACTAGTAATGTGACTACACCTAATTTTTAATGTTCGTGAATTTGGGGAAGGGAATGCAATATGTAAAGATGTAGATAAGGAGCAAAAAAACAATTATTATCAAAAGAATTATTTAAAATATAGCATTTGAACTCCAAAAGGGAATTCAAAAGATGAAATATAATATAATAACAAGAACCAGAAAAATGTTTAGTTGAAAGTAAAAGAATCAAAAAGACATAAATGATCATAGAGAAAGCAATAAAAATTATTTAGGTTAAAAAGAACTCTGAAGAGAATAAATATTATGTTAAAATTCAAACAATAATTTGCAAAATGGTTTTTGTTTTTACATATAATGATTTAACTTGTAGGATTATACCTATTCAAAACAGAATACCTATTTGCAACACAATAACTTTATGTTAATCAGAGAAAGTTAAAAAGTACTATCTCGTATGCTGATATTAGCATATGGTATAAAATTAAAGTGGTCTACTAAAGTTGTATAAATCTTTTAATAGCATGTATCAGACAATTCGAGAAACAATAGTATTTTGGCCTCTTTGTAAACAATGGACGGTATTGTTCGAAAGCCACATTGAGATATCATTACTAATAGTGGAATTGCTGTAGTGTTCTTAATTTTTATAGCCGACTATTAATTTTTATTAGCATCATAATTTTTCCTTGGAGTGCAAGCTTAACATAGTGACTATTAATAAGAAATTTAGTAAACGATTCAATAGAATACGATCCCACAAATATTAGAAAAAAAATGGGAATTCAACCGAGATATACAGTAGAACCCCGATTATCCGGGTGCGGATTATCCGTGCTGCGGATTATCCATGCTATGATTTTCTATTACTCAAGTTGCGTTTTTGAGGTTTTATCAAAATGGCGTCATCGTAAATCACTTGACAGAAACTCTATATGACGGAAGATATGACTCATAATGAAAGATTTATTTTTTTCTGCTATTTTTTATGGTAGGTACATATGCGTGTGTATACGTACATATGTATTATACATAAGAAATACATGTTCGGATTATCCGTGCTTTTCAATTATCCGTGCCACCCTTCGGTCCCGAGGAGCACGGATAATCGGGGTTCTAGTGTACACCAAAGTAACCCGCACAAACCTTATGGAAATTAGGTCCCAGTGGATTTCGTTCATACTTTGGGAAAATACTCTTTGAAGCATTCTGATAAAAAGTTCTCATGGGCACAACTCAATCGTATAAAGGATTTTCAAGATATAGAGGCACAAACTCGGAAAATTATAAGATTTACTGGGTATTCTAATTCCCTGAGTTACTGGTTATCTGGCCACATATAGAAGTTTGGATCGAGGAAAAGTATTAGTAGTCTAGGATTTTTTCCTGGCTATCCAATGGCGACATTTACTTTGACCTTGACCTTCAACGGACGTCATCTTCTAGAGTTTCGAGGGTTTTCGGCATTAAATTGATATAAACAGATTTCTCATGGGTTTTTGGGATCGCTAAATACGAATATGCCATCAGAATTGACCTCATGAGGACGTGGTGGCCAGGGCCACTGCAAGGGACGTCATCTTCTAGAGTTTTGATGGTTTTCGGCATTTAATTGATGCAAATGAATTAATGGAGGGTTTTTTGAGGTCGCTAAACACGAATATGCCACCAGAACCGACTCCCGGAGCACCTGGTTTCCAAGGTCAATGAACGGCGCTCCTGGAGTTTCGAGGGTCTTTGGTACTACATTAATGCAAACGGATTAGTTATAGGTTTTTGGAGTTGCTGAACACGAATACGTGATCAGCACAGACACAGGAGTACCTGGTGCCCAAGACTATCTTCTGAAATTAAAAACCTAATAGTAATCCATTTTACTCCTCCGAAACTCCAGAAGATAACCTGTCTTAGGCACCAGGTGCTCACGTGTCTGTGCTGATCACGTATTCGTGTCCCCTCCAGTAATTCATTTGCATCAATTAAATGCCGAAAACCATCGAAACTCAAGAAGATGACGTCCCTTGCAGTGGCCCTGGCCACCACGTCATCCGGAGGGCTATTCTGATGGCATATTCGTGTTTTACGATCCCAAAAACCCATGAGTATTCTGTTTATATCAATTTAATGCCTAAAACCCTCGAAACTCTAGAAGATGACGTCCGTTGAAGGTCAAGGTCAAAGTAAAGGTCGCCATTGGATAGCCAGGAAAAAATCCTAGACTGCTAATACTTTTCCTCGATCCAAACTTCTACATGTTGCCAGATAACCAGTAACTCAGGGAATTAGAATACCCAGTAAATCTTATAATTTTCCGAGTTTGTACCACTATATCTTGAAAATCCGTCATACGATTGAGTTGTGCCCATGAGAACTTTTTATCAGGATGCTTCAAAGGGTATTTCCCAAAGTATGAACGAAATCCACTGGGACCTAATTTCCATAAGGTTTGTGCGAGGTACTTTTCGTAGATATCTAGCAAGCGTATGATTCGATAAAAAGAAGCAGACTATGGCAAGCACAGGTAAAAATAGGAAAAAGAACATCGATATAATTTAATATAACATCAGACAAGGAGACCCTTTATCACCTTTGCAATTCAATGTTTCCTTAGAATTTGCAATAAGTAAAATATCATCTGAGCTGACAGGGGGATTTGCGAATCGAGGATCAAAATTATTGTTCGCCTTTGCTAATGATCTAGATGCAGCCGCTGCTTCTATAACGTCCATCAAGTTAGCAGAACAAAGTCAGCAGAACACAGTTATTCTTATACCATATAATTAAGTGTAAATAAAATGAAAATTTAATGTTCCAAGAAAAAATGTATTGTTCTTTTTTTTTAAGTTATGCTAACTTGATAATCAAGCTAGCAGAACAGTATTTCAAAAATTTGATAAATTATTTATAATTGAATGCCAAAATGTTCTCTGAATTAAATGCAAAGTTAATGTTCCAAAAAAAATGTATTGCTCTTTTTTTTAAGTTATCGCATGTTCTGCTAACTCGATAATCAAGCTAGCAGAACAGTAGTTCAAAAATTGATGAATCATTTATAATTGAATGCCAAAGTATTATCTGAATTAAATGGAAATTTAAGATTCCAAGAAAAAAGTTATTGCTCTTTTTTAAGTTATCGCATGCTCTACTACTAAAATCTACTATATTTTCTACCAGATTCTAAAATCTACTAGATTTAAACTAAATCACAAGAAATGCTACTCTACATCTAGTAGAAAATCTACTAAATTGGCAACCCTGAATATGGTACAAAAACTTCTATTGTGCAGTGAATAAGAATGGCTCTAGAGTTTCTAATCGCATCTGCTTTTGGTAATAATGATTGGTAAAATTCCCACGGTTTATTAACTTCTTCATTAAATTTATTGTTGGAACATTTTATTTGCATTTAATTCAGAGAATACTGTGGTATTCAGTTATTTGATATTTTATTCATAATTATTTAACTACTGTTCAATGTTAAAACAGTTCAATGTTAAAGTTGAACTACTGCTAGCTTGAAATCAAGTTGGCGGAACATGCGATAAGTTAAAAAAAAGATCAATAAATTTTTTCTTGGAACATTAAATTTGCATTTAATTCAGAGAATAATGGTTTTCAATTATAGATAATTTATCAATTTTTTGGTATGAAATTGATAAATTATCTATAATTGAATACCAGAGTATTCTCTAAATTAAATGCAAATTTAATGTTCCAAGAAAAAATTTATTGCTCTTTTTTTTAAGTGATCGCATGTTCCGCCAACTTGATTTCAAGCTAGCAGTAGTTCAACTTTAACATTGAACAGTAGTTCAATAATTATTGATAAATTATCTATAATTGAATACCAGAGTATTCTCGGAATTAAATGCAAATTTAATGTTCCAAGAAAAAATTTATTGCTCTTTTTTTTAAGTGATCGCATGTTCCGCCAACTTGATTTCAAGCTAGCAGTAGTTCAACTTTAACATTGAACAGTAGTTCAATAATTATTGATAAAATATCACATACATAATTGAATACCACAGTATTCTCTGAATTAAATGCAAATGAAATGTTTCAACAATGAATTTAATTAAGAAGTTAATAAACCCTGGGAATTTAACAAATAATTACTACCAAAAGCAGATGTGATTAGAAACTCTAGAGCCATTCTCCTTCACTGCACAATAAAAATTTTTCTACCATATTCAGGGTTGCCAATTTAGTAGAATTTCTTGTGATTTAGTGGGAAAATTTTAAATCTAGTAGATTTTAGAATCTGGTAGAAAATATAGTAGATTTTAGTAGTAGAACATGCGATAACTTAAAAAAAAGAGCAATAAATTTTTTCTTGGAACATTAAATTTGCATTTAATTCAGAGAATACTTTGCATTCAACTATAGATGATTTATCAAATTTTTTAACCGCTGTTCTGCTAGCTTGATTATCAAGTCAGCAGAACATGCGATAACTTAAAAAAAAAGAGCAATAAATTTTTTCCTCGAACATTAAATTTGCATTTTATTTACACTTAATTATGGTATAAGAATAACTGTGTTCTACTGGCTTTGTTCTGCTAACTTGATGGACGTGCTTCTATAAGAGACGCAAGAGAGGTGTTTGCAGAACTCGAGGAAGAAACAGGTAGTCTGGGCCTTCGAATAAATGTAGACAAGACGAAAGACATGCTCGTAACCAAAAATCCAAGACCAAGAGTTAGGCAGAATGAAACTACATATTACTGACTACAACTTCGAAATAGTAAGAGATTAAATATCTGGGGGCGGCAATCACAGATGACAACTACATAGAAAAAGAGGTATCAGCAAGGTTATCTGAGGGGAATAGAGCACTATAATAAAATTTTAATGAAGACTGTACATGTCAATTGGTCGCCCAGTTGTTACATATAAGGAAGTGCAACATGGACTCTACATCAGCGGGAAATAAATAAGCTGGTGGTATTTGAAAGAAAGGTTCTCAGAATGATATTTGGCCCTCAAAGAGATGAATTAAGAAGGCATTTGAGAATGCCTTCTAAGAAGAATTTGAGAATGCCTAGAAAGCATGCCTTTAAGAAGGCATTTGACAGGGTCAAATTAAAGGACGTTATCCATTTATTGTACGCAAGAGAGGTACCTCTAGGAATAATTAAAACGATCGAAAATATCTACCAGAACAACACAATAAAAGTAAAAGTAGATGAAGAACTAGCTGACCCAATTGAAGCTGGCAATGGGATAAGACAGGGAGATTCCCTGAGTCTTCTGTTGTTCAACCTGATCATGGACGAAATAATAAAAAAGTAAAAACAAAAAAAAAGATACCAAATGGGAGAAAGACAACTTAAAATAATCTGCTACGCAGACGACGGAATACTAATCTCTCAAAGTGAAGATGATTTACAACGTATGCTGCACGAATTTAATATAACCGCTAGAAAATTTAACATGTTAATTTCCCCAAAAAATACTAAATGCATGGTTATAACAGCAGATCTAATAAGGTGTAAATTAGAGCTGGTGGGTCAAAAAATAGAACAAGTCATGGAGTTTAAATATCTAGGCATCACACTATGCAGCTACGGAAAGCTCGAAACAGAAGTGGAAGATCTAGTGAATAAAGCAAACAGAGCCGCAGGTTGCCTGAATGAAACAATATGGAGAAATAAAAACATCGGAAAAGAAGTGAAAGGCAGAATTTACAAAACAGTCATCAGACCAATAATGACATACGCGGCAGAAACACGACCTGATACAGAAAGAACAAAAAGAATGCTAGAAACAGCAGAGATGAAAACATTGCGAAAAATCGATGGTAAGACGATGTGGGATAGAGCTAGAAGTGCAGATATACGAAGGAGATGCAAGGTGGACAACATTAATAACTGGGTGAAAAGCAGAAAAGTAGAATGGAACGACCACATAAGCCGAATGACAACAAATAGAGTAGTAAGGACGGCGAGAGACGGTTCCCCAATAGGAAGACGATCAGTGGGAAGACCACGAAACAGATAGAATGACAACTTACTGGAGGCACATTGAAAAACAGACAGAGTAATGTCTATATAAAAAGAAGAAGAAGAAGAAGAAAGAGATGAATTGACAGGAGAGTGGAGAAGGCGTTGCAATGCTAAATTAGTGACTCTGTATGATACTGATAACCAAGGACCGGATTAAATGCAATCTGCATTTTTTGCATTTTTTTTTTTGATAAATTAGAAAATGTTTAATTTTTTCAAACATTTTAAATATTTTGCATTTTTTGTTGATAAATTCAGAAAAGTTGCATTAATTCGATATTTTAAATCTCAAAGGTTCACTTTCACTTTCAATTAAAAAACTATCAGTCGTAAATTCAATAACTGTGTATAATAAGAAAAATGTTTAAATCAGGTAATATTCTTATTCTATTATCTATTTTTGGGACTAAGCCGACTAATCCCTAATATAACTTGGTCGGTAGGACAACAATATAATTAGTCGACATAGGTTGTAAAAACCTGTTTGCTCTTTGTAGAGGGATAAGCAGGTACAGAAATTTAGATTTTAATATTTGTTTATAAAAGCTGAAGTTCATTTCGTGTTTTGATTCGCAGTGCGTTGTTGCGTATTATTTTTGACATATAGTTTAAATTGAGTAACGAATAATTTTTTCGCCAAAATGCCGAAAGTGGCAAGTATTAAACATTTGTGGATAAAGGCGCATCCAGAGCTTTCATGGGACGGAGGTAATTTATTTTGCTCAGCGTGCACAAAAATTGTAAGTATTACTTACCTATTACCTACCATTATACTAATTTAATTTATAATGCCTAATAGTCCAAAAGATTATTAATGTTGCATTTTAATATTGCATTTTTCATAAAGGCTCTTGCATATTTTTCACAAATTAATTGCATTAAAATGCGCATTTTTTTACATTTTTTTGGTCATTTTTTCCGGTCCTTGCTGACAACATTGTCAGACATATAAAAGCTAACCGGATAAGATGGACAAGTCATGTGGTAAGATCAGAGGAAGACAGAATATTAAAGACAGTGTTTTTTGAGAGACAATACACTCGAAAATCAGTAGTCCGTCCTGTAATGTTATAATGTAACACGTGGTAGGGTTCCTAGGTTAACTTTGGAGGATAGGTTATAATGAAACAACTTGTATCTATCGTGTCTAGATTCAGAATGGTTTTATTTCCGCTTCACTGTCCTTGTCACTGTCACGTCACTCTTACAATATTACCAACTTGAGTGCGTTCCGAATACTACCTATTTGCATACATCACACGTCCCAGAAAAAGATGGGAGGATGATGTTGAAGCCAATTTATCTAGGATTGTCAAGAAGAAAATCATCGTAGGAGCACGATGCAATGGCCATTTCAAGCTTATTTTTTACTGTCAGCAAACTACTTATTCTTCCACACAGAAAAACGTGTACAAAAGAAGGCACTTCATTTTTCATTAATTCTTCGTGTTTCTATCCTCTTTTCTGCTTCCTTCCCTCTTTTATACTCAATCCATCTTTTGGTTTTTGTTACTACCATTTCCAAGTGTTGTATGACTGGGTTTATAACAAATACAAAAATAATTTGAATTTTTTATTTATAAAAATATTGTTAATTTTAGAGTATGACAAGTATATTGACATGAATTTAGCCAAAAAAGAATTTACAATGTTTTGATTTATAAGAGATAGAAGTAATATTTCTACATTTTATTTTTGTGACATCAGTTTTCATCTATTAGTGTTGTGGAATCAAAATAATACAAAAATAAAAAGACACCTAAAAATTTTACATTTTGGACACATTTTTTGTGATTGTACCAGCTATTCAATATAAATATATCAACTTCTTTACTTGAGAAAATAAATGTCGGCCTCAAATATTATACAGGTATACATTTTGAAATACTAAAAAAATATTTTACAAAAAAATTGCAAAAATAGGAAAGACTTTAATGAAAACAGATTTGCAATGAAATAGGTGGAAAGTAACAACAACTTTTAAGATTTGTGTATTTTTTTCAAACTCTCCGACAAACCGATGATATCTTAAATTATTAGGAAAGTTGAATACACGTTCATTTTTAACATTGTACTACAATGAGACTAAATTAAAAGTAGAAGTAGTAAAAGTAGTAAAAGTAATAGTACCTTGTTTTGTTCTTAAATAAATTCAGAATAATACTGTCTTATGGTATTTTGTCCAATATTAGGACTTTAACTTTTAAATCAATTAAATAGGAAACATAAAGTATCAACCCTTCTTTAACATTATGATATCATTATTTGTCGTCAAGTACATTTTGAGTATTTTTTTATAAACGTTTATATACACATGAACTATATCCTAACTATAAGACTAGGATCTGCCCCTCGAGGAATTAATATTGCAGACGACTGAAACACTCTATACTAACCTACGTTCATTCCCAAGATAAACCTGAGGTCACACCCATCGGAGGGTGTGTCGTGTCTAACCAATGACTAGCTGCGACGACACGACACACCAGTGGCGGCTTGTCCTATGAGGCAGGTGAGGTAGTGCCTCACTAGTATATCAATCGAATATTTACGTTATTTCGTTGTTTCATAATCAGTTTTTTAGGTAAATATAATTTAGCTTCTTGAAATTTCCTAAATAACTTTATTTTTAGGAAAAAAATTAAAATGGTTACGGCCCTGACTCTTTATCTTTGTATCCGTCTTCCACGTGCCAGTATTATATGCATCTATGCATCATGCATCTCATTCCAACTTTCTCAAATAATTACAGTTGAAGCTAGCCTCACACCATCCTTGTCTAGCATACTACCGCTTCCTAAAATGTGACAACGACAACAGTAAAAGTGGCAAAATTTGAAAAATGTACCACCGATTCTGGGAACAAAATTCATCTATCCTTGAGGCCGGCCTCAAACACGTGTGTTTTTAGTTACGAAGTTACTTGACCTTGCTTCCCTTATTTACTTAAGGTTCCGCGGAACGGAATATTAATAGCCGAACTGAACCGACTACAGTGTGTATTTTGTGTTTGTGTTTTGTTTTTGTAAAATTTATAACTAATAAATTATTTTTCTTTACTTATTTGTTACATCTACATACAAAACTAGTTTTTAAGTGTTTCAAAATGTGTTGTATGTTCTGGTTGTGTTTTTTTTGTAAAATTGTTTTGAACATAGTTATTCAAATCAGAGTAAGCAAAAGATTTAAGCAAATAATATTGCAACATGATTCCCACAGCCTTAGCTCATTCCTTATATCTTCCACGATTTTTGAAAAAACTCACACTGTTTTGTTATGTAAAATTTGAAAGTTTTCGATATGGAATTTTAATTCAAAATAACTCTATGCACTGAGGCTGAAAACATTTGAGTCGATCGCATTCACGGGAAAACTTTTAGAGAACTAATCGGCAGCAAATATTTCTTGAGGATTTTTTGTCCGAAATTTTTTGTGGGGATATTTTATCTAAAAAATTTGTGGAAATTATTTGTCCAGGATTATTTCTCTGGGGATTATTTTTGTACGGGGATTTTTGTGGGGATTTTCTGTCCGGGGATTATTTGTCCGGGGATTATTTATCCGGGGATTATTTGTCTGGAGATTTTTTGTCCAGGAATAATTTGTGGGGATTTTTTGTCCGGGATTATTTGTCCTAGCTTCGTCCTAGCGTTATGATGTCACAAAATCGACCTTCCGGTCATTAAAGATAAGGTAACCATAATAATAAAATTCCTCAGGTGTAGTGTGCCTCACCACCTTCTACTATCACGAGCCGCCCCTGCGACACACCCACCGATGGGTGAGATCCTGAGCTTATCTTGAGAATGAACGAAGTATAAAGCTACATTACTTAATCAGTCCGTAACACAGTAAATATTCGATGTTTTTCAAACGTATCTACTAAACAGTACATAGACAGATTGAGTTATACCTAATTGTTTGTATAAATAGATCCTAAAATAATATAAATAACTTAAATCTAGGGTTAGGTCATGCTGGCAAGGGCAGATCAATGCCTTTGCTAGCACAAATGGAACACCCCATAAGAAAACCATTGACACTAATGTACAACTAAAAAGTTTAGTGAGTATAGATTTTTTCTTTCTTCCGAAGATATAAAACATTATTTTCATATAAACAATGATTTTCTTATAGGGTAGTAGTTGATTGATGAGATGATTATGTAGTTAAATCATGAAATGGCGGGTGAAAAGAGCTACAAGATTGTGATAACCTTTTCAAAACCAACACCAAAATTCTTGTTAATTCTAACAGCATTTTTTGCTTTTGCGTTTATATAGACTTTTTTCGTTAAAGTAATTGATTAAGTAAAGCCTGAGGATATTATGGTCTAGGTCTAGAACAAAACCTTGATAAAAAAATATTCTTAGTTTGCTCTTAGAAGGCACCACCTGTAATGAAATATACTAGTAGGATCTAGAGCTAGGTAAGCCCTTTTATTTTTTTTTATTTCCTATTTTGTATGTTCTGCTGTAATTCAATAACACCATGTGCATCAAAATCTAGTCAAATAAAATTGGAGAAGTCTGGTTACCTTCTTTTGGCACTTGGCTTCAGCTTTTTTTTTCGATATGAAATATTGGTAATTGTGACAAAGTTTTTAGATAAAATAAAGCATCATTTTTTCTGATTTAGGTCAGAACAAAAATAGCTGTATTCTCCCCGTTTGCCTTTATTCCAAATTCTGGTGCAATTCTGAAATCACTTTTAGTTTTTCAGCAACGTTTTGGTAGCTTTCCAGGTGATCTAGGTGTTTGTATGGTTTGTCTCAGTCAATTTCTTCTCTTCGTTTTGCACGCCTGATACATTTTGATCTTAAAAATGAAATAGTTATCACAATCATTTAGTCGGCGAGTGCTTTAGATAGGACTAGGAATTACATAAAGCATAATGGTAGGATACGAAAAAAAATATGTCGCCCTGCGACTACTTAATCACTCGCGTTAATCACTTGCTAAACCTGAACATCTTTGGAACTTTTGGAATGCACCTACCACGGACCAACACTACCCTATTCCAAATAACTTAAATAACTGAAGAATATCAACACACAATACTTTCACTACAATACAAATACCCAAAAATATATATCTCACAAGAAGCTATTCTTAGATATTTTAATACATTGAATAATTTACTCGCAAAATATTCTTCAAACAATTTAAATATTTAAGTTATTTGGATTCTTTAACTTCTTTAGTTGCTTGGTCCACCAGAAAGTTCTGCTTTAGTTGGCCACTTTAACGAATTCAGCGTTGTCATAACCTCTAGCGCCTACAAAAGTTTGACCCATTCCCTTTCTATCGATCGCTCGCACTCTGACAAACAAGAACGCTGCTACTAAACTAGCTACAATTAGAACCAGCAAAAGCATAACTAACCCAGCTACGAAGCTAGGAACTGACATGCATATCGTCTCAGGATCCTGAGACGAAGCAGATTGGATGACTACAGTTTCGTTGTTTTGAGCAGAATTGAGGGCAAAGTTGACATCTCCAGGAGCTACTACTTGAATAGTACGGCTAGTATTAACATCAGTCATTTCTTGAGCTTCTCGTTTGTACACGTGACTTACAACTACCGACATTACTTCCGGACTTCTCCTTCTTCTTACTCCTTGCAATTCACTTGGGAGGTTTTCTATAAGTCTCGGTCGGCCTCCTAGAGTTGCCAAATTGCCTTCAAATTCTTCTGCAATATTACTTTT
This sequence comes from Diabrotica virgifera virgifera, assembly GCF_917563875.1. NCBI lineage: Eukaryota > Metazoa > Arthropoda > Insecta > Coleoptera > Chrysomelidae > Diabrotica > Diabrotica virgifera. Next base: position 137,760,841 of record NC_065452.1, read on the forward strand.
CCTTTTGACAGTGTTATATATGCCATGGTGACCTGGAGGTGGTGGGGGAGGCAAGTGGATCTCAGTTCCCGTTTGAGCTGATACTTGTGGGGCTGGAGATGAGAGATTAGGAGGATTAGAAGTAGATGATGAGGACGTTTGAGCTTGAGGTGCTGGAACAACATCTGCATTTTGTTCAGAGTAAGCACCAGTAGGTCCGGATGGATGTCTTGGATCTGGGAAGGCTGCAGGTAAACCATATTCTCCAGAAGGAGGTGGTCCATATTCACTGCTCAAACCAGCATGGCCTCCGAAGTCGCCACTTCCAAGAGCATTGGATAGTGGAGGAGCTCCGTATTCGCTAGTAAGACCTAAGCCATGTCCACATTTTGGTTCTGGACAGTTATATCTACATACCTGAATGACACACTGGAAGTGAACGTTCATAGAATCAGGGAATTTAAAAGCTTGGAAGTAGGCGAAAGATACGACTGAAGCAGATGGACCAAAGTTCTTAATCTTCTGGAATTTGCTCATAATCTTGGGCCTAACCACACAACCGTATTGATCAACAAGCTGGATAGGCGCTCTCTTGCCATCGTGAGCAACGCAGTTCCTGACCAACATGTCGAATTTATTTTCATCGTCTTTAATAGCCAACACCATTGTCATAGTTTGGCCAATCTTTACAATTCCTGAGACTTCAGATGCCCACGGGCCCTTTCCGACTTGTATTTGCATCCAGCACTGCAAGTTGTCTCCAAGAAAGTTAGCTGTTACAGCATGTAACATGTCAACTTGGAACGGCCTGAATGTAACTGCTTTTTCATAGAAATCATACCAAGTACATCGTAATTTTCTAGCCTGATCCCACACTTCCTGAACATAGGGATCATATTGGATAATAATGGTGTTTTCAACATAGCTTCCACTAGGAGTTGGTCCACCATAGCTAGCTGCGTTATGATTCGCTGACGAAGACATACCACAACTATTTAAGAAAATTTCAAAAGTAGCACTTAAATGACCAGTCCCAGGTTTTAAATGTACACAATGCGAGTCACTATAGAACCCTTTCGAGAAAATCATCCCATAAAACGGCCTATCAAACTCAATATTAACCCTCATATGAGTCTTTTCACACTGCACTTGCAGATGCTTGATTTGGGGCATGTCAGGAGTTGCTAACGGCCATGGGTCATCTCCAGCTCCTCCACCTCCTCCCCCTCCTCCTCCTCCTCCTCCACCTCCTCCCAGGAGACCAGCTGGGAGATATCCAGGTCCGGACAGTGGTGGGCCATATACCGCTCGGTGTTCTAGGGGCAGGGACGCTGAATCGGAAAGTGGAGCATCGCAGTGAATTTCCTATAAATTAATAAATTATTTATTAGAGATATGTTAAGTTAAGGCAGAGAAATGCTAGCGGGTACCCGTAGGTACCCACTTATAGTACGCGATTACATTAATACATCAAACAATTTTGTTAGATAATGATAAATTAATTGGTGAATTTATTCTTTATTAAAGATCGTAATTTTTAATGAAATGCAAGCACGGATTCTTAGCGATAATAAGTAGTGATGTAACGAATGTCATTTTTTGAATATTCGCGAATACAAATATCTGCTACCAACATTCGCGAATGCGGATGCGAATGCGAATATTCAGTTTTTTTAAATTCGTCTCTATTTTTGTAATGTTTCCTAAATTTATAATGAAAAGTTAATTGATATTTAGTGTAAATCAATCTAAATCTTAAGCTTTATTGCATACAGGCTTGGATCCCGCGTACCAAAAAAAGTTGATTTATAGCAAGATAAAAATTTGTTTTTAGCTTAACGGTGTCTGGTTGGACAAACTTTAATGTACGGATACACTGGAACAGGGGAAGTTTTAATTGTGGAACATGTTACAAGTTTCGAACGTCAGACTACGAAAAAGTCCCATGTATTTTGTCGGACAGAACTTCCAGTTTATTTGTTACCCTTGTAATAAACTCTCATGCAAAAATCAGACTGCTATTACCACCAACATAATTCCTGTCAGTTCACAGTAGAACATCTAAGTATCGGACTTATTAAAATGCCCAACATATTTGTCGGACAAACATTTTTTCATACTTATATTATATAAAGTTTGCTCTTTATTAAACTTAAAAACAACCTGCTAGTTTTCACAATCATAAACTTGTCAGGATGACACGTTCAACAATTAAAATCACGTTCCACAATTAAAACTTTCCCTGTTCAAGTGTTCCCTTACATCAAAGTTTGTCAGACTAGACACCGTTAAGCTAATAACAAATTTTCAGCTTGCTATTAATAACCTTTTTTTGGTACACGGGATCCAAGCCTAATAATACCAAATAATAAAATAAAGTGAATTAAGGCTGATAATGTGAGTATGTATACGAGGTTAATGCCTGGTGGCACCAACACATCTTAAGCTTAAGGCCCGGCGCAAATTGAACCTAAGCGAGACACAACCTGCGTCGGCGGACTGCGTAGACCGTTCTGCGCATCCTACTATCAGTTCATGCGTTCGCATGTCGAGCTTGGGAAGGTTTATCATCGGCGTACAGTTGTCTTATGCCTTGGGACGCGTGACTCACCGCTAGATGTTTATTTTTACGTGTTTTTGTTTGCGAGATGGAAGTATCTGAAATGAATACGGATGGTATTTATGATAAACGGCGATATATTTTACACTATCCTTATGAATAACATTTTATTGCTCTGTTGTATCAATCAGCACTACTCAACAAGTTTTCGTTTATTCGTTTTAATATTTTATTGCAATAGTAGGGAATATAATATATCTGATTAAAACAGTGAATTTATTACATTTTAATTATTTTTAATTTCTTGTGACGTATCTAATGTAGGTTTAGCCAATAAATCAAAGTTATGCGTTTACAGGAGCATATTATTTGAAAAATAAGGAGTACCATAATGTGTCATAATTATAATCTCCTTTATACAGGCAAAAAAATTGTTTATTATGTATTTCTTAAATCCACACAGTCATTGGAAAATGATTCATGGTATTTAAAAATATCTGTTAATGACACTGTTATCGACAAAGTGGATCAATTTCAAACTTGTCATCATATTAGACTTTTGTTTATCGTTAAAAATTAAATGATGGTTGTGAATTGTATTTTTTGTGTTATTTAATATTTTAGCAAAACACATAATCAGCAAAAATCTTATTTAAAACATGCTAACCGTTTTTGGAATCACAATCAGTGCAGTGTTTAACTTATGCTTGTTATTATAAAGGTATGTAGAAATATAATACTCAGTGTAAGATATCTTTTTATGCACCCGTTTATGATCAAATTAGATGTTTTCGAAAGTCATACCGCTACGACTACTAGGGACGTGTAAGATATTTATAAAACGTTACTAGTTACAAGTACGGAACTACCGATTTTAAGTTGCCTAGTCAATTCAGTACAAGGAACAGATACTATATCAGTATTTTATAATCAGTACCACTTAGAACCGGTATCAAAAGTAACCGTTACATGTCCGCACTGATTTTGCCCGTCTCTATTCACCACGTCGATGGCCAACGGTTGGGCTGGCTTGTGTTCAATATGCGGCACGCTAGAAAAATAAATGCACCGGCCACCCGTCCCGCCGGCGCAGGTTGTGACTCGCTTAAGTTCAATTTGCGCCGCGCCTAAGACGTGCCTTAAGCTCAACTTACGAAATATACGCGTAGTACCATGGAGTCTTAGATCAATTTTCAGCTTGCCACAATGGATTGCCATGTGGATTGCATAGATAAGAATCGAAAATTATGGTGCATCGTGTAGTGATGTTGATTATAGTTACTTTCTAGTATTCGTTACAAATCGTTACCTTTGTATAAGGTAATCATTTACAGTATTCGTTACTATGATTACTTTTGTTACTTTTGTATTTGAATACCGGTAATAATATCGAAAATCGTATTTCCCAGTAGCTAGGTATTTTGTATAGGTATTCCGATATAATAAGTAATCATTTACAGTATTCGTTACTTTGATTACTATGATTACTTTTGCTACTTTTGTATTTGAGTACTGGTAATCAAGTTGAAAATCGTATTTCTCAGTAGGTAGGTATTTTGTATACTTAGGTATTCCGATATAACAAGTAATCATTTACAGTATTCGTTACTTTGATTACTATGATTACTTTTGCTACTTTTGTATTTGAGTACTGGTAATCAAATTGAAAATCGTATTTCTCAGTAGGTAGGTATTCTGTATTGTGTTACGGACAATAGGTGGAATACCACGATGAGATGGGGAGACGACATTAAAAAGATAGGAGGAACGGACTGGAAACAGAAAGCACTAAACAGAAGCGAATGGAGGAAACTGGGGGAAGCCTATGTTCAAAATTTGACGAATTAAAGGGCAAAAGAAGAAGGTATTTTGTATAGGTATTCCGATATAACATTATCACAGATATAACAACTGTAGAAACGGTACGAAACTGTATTGGTACGAAGTAATCAGAGTAATCAAACTAGATACAATAGTCGTTACTCGCTCTAATACGATTGGTACAAAGTAACGAAGTAATCAGAGTAATCAAAGTAATCAAAGTAGATACAATAGTCGTTACTCGCTCTCACACACACACACACATGCTCGTATCAACCCCAACCCCGGGGGACATGTGTGTTCCAATGGAAAAGTGGAACCCACATGTCCGAAGATCAAAATTCGGTGTGTGCTCGGTCACTCAGCCGGCGAATTGGTAAAATAAATTTTGTTCTCCTCGACGGCTGAGCGCCCGAAAGGTGTGGCCATCAAGCCCACGTCTGTCGGTACGTGACCTCGATGCTCACATTCCGCGGCTATGGTCCATTTGACCTACCTGAAGGGTACTTAGTGCCTGAAGGGCGACATTTGTGTTTCGATATCCTGTGGCTATCTCAATTTTTCATTCTTAAGGGTTTCCTCTATATCCAGCTAACTGCTATCTAGGCCGTCTATGTACCGTTCTTTGGTTTCCGTCGTAGTTAGTCAACTCTCTTAATAATCTGCTATAGGATGGTTCCTGATATTGTTAAACATTTCATATGCTCTTTCGTCTATCATTCTCAAGACTTTCTTTTGTTGCGTATGTCCAAATACGTATCTTAATGGGACATATCTAGGTATATTCAGAGATTCCCTGATCATGTGGTTTTGGATGGTTTGTATTTTTTTTACTTTTACTCGCTCTGATACGATTGGTACGAAGTAATCAGAGTCATCAAAGTAACGATTTGCCTCTCTGTATAGTAATCGTTACTTTCGGTATTCGTAAGTAACGAGTACCTCGTAACGAATAGTTACCTCTTCAACATCACTAGCATCGTGAGACTTAAAACGGCACTACTTACTACTTACCTTTTCTTAGTAAAAAAATAGATGAGAAGTGAACAAATTTTGATTTTATTAACCTAACCTTACCTTAAAATTATTTTTTTCTGATATTCATATTTGCAAAACATTCGCATAAATTTCGCGAATGCGGATACGAATGCGAATGCGAATATGCAAAAATATGCGAATATTGGCGAATGCGAATACGAATATTCGTTACATCACTAGTAATAAGTGCTTTTATGCATACAAAAACTAAATGAAAAGTAAGTTACTGCATCGTGAGTCTAAGCTTAGAATCTACAAAACAGTAATTAGACCAGTGGTCACATATGGATGTGAAACGTGGGCCCTCTCAACCACTGATGAAAATCAACTGAGAATATTTAAAGGAAAAATACTAAGAAACATAAAATAAAAATGTATACCATGTTTATTCAGTTGCAATGCGAAGGCAAAACTGTCATTTTTCACTTAGAACAGAGAGCGCAAACCAGCACTCTAAATCGACGATTTTCGACTCTATTTGGAGTCATCATCAGAGAGGCATAGGTTTGCTGCTCTCTGCCCCAAGTGACGAAACTCCGAGAGCTTATCAACGCATTGCAACTGACGTTTATGGAGTAGGTGTCTAGCGATATCTGGCAACTGAAAGTCAAAGTTTTCAACCTAATAGAAATATTAAAAATATTGAGAAATATTAAAAATGTTCCTAAAAGATATTTAATTGAAAACTTATAATTTTAAAAACATTTATTTTATATTAGTTTTCCTCCTTTGAGTACCTAGGTCCATTTTACGTTGGAATTTACCAGCTGAACAGACGGGGTAGTGAATTGTAAGTTTTGGAATTCCCTCTTGTCTTCTTCGTTTCAGCATCCATCTGGCTTGCAATTTTTAGAAGCCACGGAGGTGTTACCAGGGAAATGGTCCAATAAGTTTTCAATTAAATATGTTTTAGGAATATTTTTAATATTTCTATTAGGTTGAAAATTTTAACTTTCAATTGCCAATGCCAGATGTCGCTATACACCTAATCCATAAACGTCAGTTGCAATGCAGGGATAAGCTCTCGTAGTTTCGTCACTTGGGGCAGAGAGCAACAAACCTACGCCTCTCTGATGATGACTCCAAATAGAGTTGAAAATCGTCGATTCAGAGTGCTGGTTTGCGCTCTCTGTTCTAAGTGAAAAATAAGACAGTTTTGCCTTCGCATTGTAACTGAATAAAAATGGTATACATTTTTATTTTATTTTATATTAGTTTTATTCCTTTGAGTAAATAGGTCCATTTTCCGTTGGAATTTACCAGTTGAACCGACCGAGGCTTGAATTGTAAGTTTTGAATTCCCTCTTGTCTTCTTCGCTTTAGCATCCATCTGGCTTGCAATTTTTAGAAGCCATGGAGGTGTTACCAGGAAAATGGTCCAATAAGTTTTCAATTAAATATCTTTTAGGAATATTTTTAATATTTTTCAATATTTTTAATATTTTTATTAGGTTGAAAACTTTGACTTACTAAGAAACATATTTGGACCAACCCATTACAGCGATGGAACGTGGAGAATTAAAATGAACTAAAGGCTGGATGAACTAATGCAAAACGCAGATATTGTTAGATTTGTAAAGTCACAAAAACTACTAAACTGGTTTGGTCACTTGGAAAGAATGCCAGATAATAGACTTGTAAAAGTAATCCAGAGATGGAAGCCCCAAGGAAATAGAACAAGAGGAATGCCCCGTAAAAGATGGATGGACGACGTAGAGGAGGATCTTAAAACCATGAGCATCAGGCAGTAACGAGGGAAAGTATCCGACAGGGCAGTATGGAAGAACATTGTTAAGCAGGCCAAGAACCACAAGGGGTTGTAGCGCCATTAGAAGAAGAAGAAGAATTTTTATAGAAAAAACTGTTATTTATATTCCAAACACTGTAGATAAAGGGTTTGAATTTAAATTAAATGGTTTAGAAATGAAGGCATTAATTACAATACAAATCCTAGAATATGCAATAAGTATTTAAAAGGTATCACCTGAGCTGACAGGGGGGATTTGCGAATCGAGGATCAAAACTATTGTCGGCCGTTGCGGATGATGGACGTTGCGCAATAATTAATGACACAAACGATTACTCCAAAGAAATCAAAGTTCGAACAGAGAAAGCAAGAACAAACTTCAATAAAATGAGAAAGGTACTTTGTGCAACAGAACTGAAATTAGACTTGAGAGTTAGGCTGGCAAGGTGTTATATTTTCTCGACTCTGCTTTACGGTATAGGGACACTTAACTCATCGACTACTAAAAAGTTGGAAGCATTTGAACTGTGGGTGTATAGAAGAATCCTGAAGATATCATGGACCAAGCATATAACAAACAACGAAGTCATGAGAAGAGTCAACAAAAGACTGGAAATATTGGAAACCATCAAGACACGAAAGCTGCAGTACCTGGGGCATATTATACGTAATGAGAGATACAACATACTTCAGTTGATTATACAGGGGAAAATCCAGGGCAAGAGAAGTGTAGGAAGGAGACGAATCTCGTGGTTGCGTAACTTGACGGAATGGTACGGATGCACATCAACCGACCTATTCAGAGAAGCAGCATCTAAGATCAGAATAGCCATGATGATTGCCAACCTCCGTCGCGGAGATGGCACGTGAAGAAGAAGAACACTAAGGGGACCCCATTTCCAATTCTGCGGGGGGCCCCGACGGAGTTTGTTACGTCACTGTACTCCCTATCATCATTATTAAGATATAAGCTGCTAAAAAAAATCTAAATTAAGACATACATATGTCAAATATTATTCGCCCAGTTGTTACATGGAACTGAAACATGGCCTCTACATCAGCGAGAGATAAATAAGCTACTGGTATTTGAAAGGACGGTTCTCAGAATGATATTTGGGTCTCAAAGAGATGAATTGGCAGGAGAGTAGAGAAGGTGTCGCAATGCTGAATTGGTGACTGTATGGTACTGAAAACATCGTCAGACATATAAAAGCTAACCGGATAAGATGGGCAGGTCATGTGCTAAGATCAGAGGAAGACAAGTGTTTTTTGAGAGACCAGACGGTAGATCAGTAGGCCATCCCAGAAAAAGATGGAAGGGAAGGAACATGCTGAAGCCGATTTATCTAGGATTGTGGCACAACAATGGGAAATGGAAGCGCAAGATCGTAGATGAGGGAGGTCTATCGTCTATAGTGAACGTGGCAAAGGCCCACCCCGAAATGTAAAGCCTGTCAAGAAGAAGAAGCTTTATTAAATGAGTTTGGAAAACGATTAAAAAATTCTGAACAAAACCGACCATTTTTCTTCTCTCCTCGTAGTGTATATCATTACTACCCACCAAAAGATGCTGAAAATCGTATTTTGAAATCATTTTTTATTTTTATTTTATTAAAAAACAAGTGAAAGTGCTTACCCCTAATGTGAGTAAAACTGCCAAAATTCCTAGAACGTTGAGCGACCTTGTCATGATGTTCCTTCAGCCAGTGTTCAGCCGTTATATCGTTCTGTAATAAAAAACATTATGAGAGTACCTTGACATTGAATTTAAGATACCACAACAAAAGTAGTATGGGTTAATAAAGGTGGACGGCATATAATATTTGTAACGATTGCTACAGTTACTTGTAACTGTGCGTTTTATTGTCAGAGTAACCTGCAACTTGTATACGAGCAAATATCGTATATTATAAATTATGTTATATTTTAAATAGATTTTAAATCCTGCAATACTTTTGTTATTTTATCTTTTGAATCTTTTGGGTCCAAATCATTTGGATTTTTTTATCTTTTGAATCTTCTGGATTATTATTATTAGAGAGCGGAATATATGCAACACAACATTACCAAAATATGCGCATACATATGCATTACTTTTACTACAAATATGCAGGTATTTTTTCTAAATTTGTCTAAATATGCAAATGTATATTAAAAATACTCAAAAATAAAACAATATATTAGGTCGTAAGATCTTCAGAAAAGTTGCCTTCAAAAATACGTACAACTTTCCTCAAACAATCGAAGCCCTCATTTTTTGCTAAAACATTTTTTTAATTTATTTCTAATTGTAATCCCTGTATTTCCGGGAATTTTTTGACAATGAGCAGAAATAGTGTTAACAAGATTAACCGAATCACTTAATTGTAAATTCCTTTGTTCTAATGACTTTATTAGATCTGGTAAAAAACTAAAATTAACTTTTATGAACATAAGTTCTGTAGCAATTTGTACGGTACTTAAAGAACAAATTACGTTACTTAAGCTGAAGAACAAAAGCGGAATTGTCTACAATTTGATGGATTTTTGTATTTTGATGCTTCTCTCTATGTCCGTCTTTATAGAAGTAAAAGCGAATTTGTCGAAAAAAACACTCTTTCCAGAAAAATTTCTTTTGTGGGACATGATGCTTTTGTTTGTCAGTTCCTCATTTAAAAAATGAAATGTGAAAATGAATGTAACTTACGATTTTGGAACAGGCCTTGCAAAATACTTTGTCTCCACTTAGCTTTAACTCGGGAAAACACTTTATCCAAGCACTTTTTTGAATGGTAGACATATTTAAATTTAATATATACCAATCACTTCAAAAACACTAAATACGATACAACGTTTACTTTAAACAAATGTTGGCCGGAAACTGACAAAATAATTATTAGACCCTTAAAAGCAGGTAGGTACCTACGACTTGCTACGCTAATAAAATAATATTTTTCTGGGAACACCCATAATTGTTAAATTCAGGTAGTAATGGGAAAGTCCAGATGAGCCATAGATAGATAAATAACGAGCTCGTTCATATCGAAGTTATAAAATCCCAACTAAGAGAGGAAAATTTTAAACTTTTATATAACTTATTTTTAAAATATGCAAAATAAATCGTGTTTAGCTTAAATATGCAATGTTGTGTTTGTTGTCTCAAAATATGCAATATATGCATATATGCATCTATATGCACTTTGCATATATTCCGCTCTCTAATTATTATCATACATATTATATTACATATTATTATCTATAACTCTTTTTGTTGTTCCTTTTTCGAATCGAATTGTTAAACAATATTGTGGTGAGTTGAATCTTGAAATAAATACATTTTTGATGTGTGTGTAGGTTTTTTAGAATCTTTAGTTTCCTATCCAATATTTTTCTTAGGAAATAACACATTCAAAAAAGGTACTGATATATTGCTCTTTTCATCAAAAGCAAATTTTAGAGATTCCTCGTCAGTTCTTATATACAAGAGCAACTTGTCTGCTGTTTGGACATTATCAATTTCAAGTAACGAAATGTGCTAGTCTCAAATAGATCGTCCCGTGAAAGCATTCTTGCTTTAGTATGTTTGTCTAAATCCCACCTGTCCTTTATAAACCATCCTAAGTAAATAAATCGATCTACTCGTCCTATGTTTTGACTGTTTTTAAAATTCAGGTGTTTTAAATGCATAAAACATAGACTTTACAATGCATCCTCCTTTCAGTCCTGATTTAATATTAATAAGCTTAACAGGTTGGCTTCCGCAAAGGATATAATACACCCCATCATCTTCTGACAATGAGGAAATTTGTAGAGAAGGCAAATGAACATTAACTACCAGTATTTCTTGCCTTCGTAGACTATGAAAAGACATTTGATAATATCAAGATGTGGGTCATAGAATAGGCTATTCATAATCGCAGAATAGATTCGAGATATGTATAGGCAAGAAAACTTCAATACTTGGGTCATATAACACGTGGTGACAGATATGAACTCCTAAAATTAATTGGATGCAGCTCAACTGAACTCTTTCGGGCTGTAGTGTCAAAAGTGAAAATAGCAATTATGATTGCCCACCTTCGCTTCGTCGCGAAGATGGCACGTAAAGAAAATAGGCAACTAATACTTAATATATATGAAAACGCAACTATAAGTAATAGTACAACTAGACAAAAATACAAATCTTATCCCGATTAAGAGAGGAGTTACATATGGTGACGTAATATCGCCAAAGCTTTTTAATCTTGACCTAGAAGACGTCTTCAAAATTGCAAATTGGTCAACACATGGTATTAACGTTAATGGCAACAAGTTAAATCACCTCAGATTCACTTACGACATCGTTATTATAGGGAGCACATTCGACGAATTACATGATGGAGGAACTCGCATAGAGGTCCCAATACGTCGGCCTAAAAATGAATATGACCAAAAATAAAAACAATGACAAACACAGAGACCTCTGACGTATAACTATAAATTACAAAGACATAGAATAGCGGTTCTCAATATGTGGTACATGTACCACTGGTGGTATATATCATTATTTCGCTGCCGCCCAAAATTCCGACAGCCAAAATCCCGACATGTAAATTAATATGTATTTTAAAAGAAAAAATTATTTAAACACTTCATTTTATAATATAAAAGCTATACTTACTGAAATGGAAGGTTGTAAGTGACATGATAATATATATTATATGAAAGTAAACTGGAAATTTAGGATTTGATTACACATATATTATTGGACTATATATTGGCAAAAAAATAATTTAATTCATATACCCATGTTAGAAATTTTATTTAAAAAATTAGTTCATATTAAATGGTAAATACTTTTGTTTAGTAACAAAAAATAAAAAACAGATGGCCATAAACAAAAAACAAGAAATAAATGTAATTATATGTTAAAAAGAAACTTATCAAACCTGTCGGGATTCTGGCCTGTCGGGATTTTGGCCTTCGGGATTGTGGCTGTCGAGATTTTGGCTGTCGGGATTTTGGGGTAGACCCCATTATTTGAGGTGGTACACAAAACGCAAAAACAGCCAAAATCAGCACCACTATTAAAGTTAATTAGATCACCTAGCTAGATAGGTATTTCAGTTAGGTGGTACCAAAAATAATAAAAAGTATTTGGTGGTACATGACTTGTGCCACCGCTGTGTGGTGAGGATTGAGAACCGCTGACATAGAACCAGTAAGTCCATGAATATATCTATCTAGGCCAAATTATGAAACTTGATAAAGAGAACCAAAGTGTAGAAATCACTAGAAAAGCAAGAATGGCATGAGCAGGGTTTAGAACACTCAGTTAGATACTTAAGGGCCGCAAAATACCTCAATAATTGAGGATCAAAGTGTTCATCCAGTGCATCCTTTCTACCATGACGACAGATCAGATGGGTAGACAGAAAAAGAATAGCTAGAGCAAATGATTATGTTGGTCAGGATAAAAATTGATGGAAGAAGTTGGGAGATGTCCAAAAATGGACGATAAGAAGAAAAAAGAAAGTTTAAATTAGGCAAGAAAAATTGTTTCTAGACACTTGAAGTAAAATATTTCTCAACGTCTTCAAAATTTTAATCAGAGTAATAAAACTGCTTCAAAAATAGGCTCCAACTCATTGTATACAAGAGATACTTATTTTTACGCTAGCAGCCTCTCGTGTCTCCCTAATTTATTATTTTTAATCAGTAAATATCTAGTATTTTGTTATCAAGCCCTTACATCTGTTTGAGCCCTTACATCTGCTAACCTGGGGACCGATCACAACCTTATTTTATATAAGATGCTACTAGAACGTCCGCGACGAAGCAGAAAATCCCCAATGTTCATTGAAAAATACAATATAGAGTCGCTAGCAACAGAGAGTACAAAACTCCTTTATGAGAACAGGATTACCAGCAAACTAAAAGAGATCGACTTACAACCAGAATGGGCAGTAGAAGATACCTGGCAAAAAAATTAAGAAATGTATCAACGAAGCAGTAGAAAAAGCGATTGGAAAGCGGAAAATTAACACTAGAGCGACAAACTACATCAAACCGTGGTTTTGTCAAGGGGTAAAAGAATTCTCTGAATTAAAACGCAAATGCTACCTGATATATAAAAGCACACAATCTGAAGAAGCTCCCGCAGAATATGTCCAAGTAAGAAAGGAAGTAAACGCAAGAATAAAATCAATCAAAAGAGAACATTGGGCTAAATTCACTAGCGACATGGACTACGACCTATATGGTGCCCAAAAGAAAGTATGGAAAATGCTTCGGAACAGGAAAAAACCAGTTAACGAGTTCGTGCAGACCAAGGGAGTACCTATAGAGACATGGCAACAGCATTTTAAAGAGCTATATGATGCTGAAGAAACGCTGAATATAAATGAATACGAAACACATATAAGTGCTACAATCAGTGACGAAGAGGTAGAAGCAAAGATCAAGAAGCTAAAAAACAGAAAATCACCTGGAACAAATGGTATATCCAATGAACTTTTAAAATATGGAGGCCCTGAACTTGCAAGTAAACTGTCGCAACTCTTTAAAAAAATCTTAAACGAAACAGAAACACCAGAGAAATGGCAAAAGAGCGTCACAATCTCCATATTTAAAAAAGGACAAAAAACTTGCCCACAAAACTACAGAGGAATAACCCTCTTAAATACAACGATGAAACTCTTCACGGGTATTCTAAGGACAAACTGAAAAGACAAATCACTAATGCTGAAGAACAACAAGGTTTTACAAAGGGGCGATCTATAACAGACGCAGTATTTATAATAAAACAAATAAAAGAAAAAGCTATAGAGTTCGGCATGCCAGCGTATATTTGCTTCATTGATCTGACGAAGGCGCTTGACATAGTTCGCCTGGAAGACATTTTAAATATATTAATAGAAAATAAAACACCGACCAGCATAACAAAGATAGTCCATAACCTAAATAACAACAACGTAACCAAAGTTAGAGCAGAAGACCAGTTCACTGAAAATATTCTAACACCGGGAGGAATTAGACAAGGAGACAGTTTAAGCCCCTTCTTGTTTAACCTACTCATGAGCAAAATTATAAACAAAGTAACATCTCTTAATCTCAGCTATAGAATGGGCAACAAAAGAATTGGTATGGTGTGTTACGCAGATGATGCAGCAATTATTGCTGAATCAGAAGATGATCTTCAGAGACAGCTCTTTCAGTTCTTTCAAGTAAGCCGCCAACTAAATATGAACATTTCTACCAACAAAACTAAATGTATGACAATGGCAAAAGATCCGCTGAGATGTAAGTTAGTGGTTGAGAACAACCCCATAGAACAGATGATGCAATTCAGATATCTGGACATAGATATATCAAGCACTCACGACCCAGTAAAGGACCTGAGGAGTCAGATCAACAAAGCATCTGCATTGTCAGGATGTCTGCGGGAGATAGTCTGGTCAAATCCGTATATGCGAACAGATAGTAAAATTAGGATCTACAAGACTTGCATATGACCGATCATGACATATGGCATAGAAGTGCGCGAAGACACCAACAAAACGAAACAGATGCTAAGAGTTGCCGAAATGAAAACCCTAAGAACAATGGTAGGGAAAACAAGAAGAGACAGAGTTAGAAATACAGACATTAGAGAGCAATGCAAAATTCAAGATATTGTAAGGTGGGGAAGGCAGCGCAAGAAGATGAAGTACAACCATGTAAGACGAATGGATGAGAATAGACTCCCAAAAATTGCCCTAGAAAACAACCAGCCCGGTTCAAGACCATCTAAAAGATGGAGGGATAGTTGGCAATCTACCTCCCAGGAAATTAACCAGAGGCAGCTTCAGAATTAAACAGATCGAAAGATCTCCAAGAAGTAAAAGAAGAAGAAGAAATATCTAGTATTTTGTTATTTCAAGTGAATCTACCAATGCCGACAAAACATGTTATATTTGTAATATCCAAGTTGAAAACTCTTCCACCTCTAATTTGATCCCACACCTCTCTGCACCTGACAGAACAGAACAGACAACGACCCACTAACATACTCCTTAAGCACAGTTCGTCGACCTGCATCGCGAATGCATCTTGGAGCTATCTTTCACTATTACTTTTATACTCGTTACTCAAGTTTTTATCTGCGGTCCAGTTGATATACCGAATTCAAGGTTATAACTATGAAAATTAATTGATTAATTAGTTAATTATTTCGTTCAATGTGGTAAAACCGGGTTTTAATAACGCTGCTATCAATTCTTGTTACTTCTTCTTCATTGATTTTCTGTAATAATAGGTTACTGTGAAGATGTGTGCTTCATTTTGAGCAAAAACTATTACAAAATTGATTAGCACACTGTGTCTTGTAAGAGAAGTTTTTCCGTGAGCTATTTTCTATATTCCTTATACAAATATTTGATTATTATATATTATGGGTTTACAACGTTCTCCGTCTTCCGATACCCATTCGCCATTCCTCTTTGTCCGCACATTGATCTACTTGCAGACCTCTTTCATCCATGGCTTTGTTTATTCCTGCCTTCCAACTTTTCCTCGGTCTACCTCTTCTTCTTCTACCTTGCAGTTTTCAGTTTTGTAATTGTTTTGGGATTCTGTCTTCATGCATTCTTTGTACGTGACCAAACCATCGTAGTTGTATTTCGTTGATTTCGTCATTTATTGCATGTGTGACCTTCATTAGTTCTCGTATCCGTTCATTCGTGACATGTTCCCTTCTTGATCTTCCTGCAGCTCTTCTCCAGAAATCCATTTCGGTGACCTCTAACATTCGTTTTGAATTTTCCTTCATAGGCCATACTTCGCAGCTGTATCTTATAATGCTTTTTACTACGGCGTTATAGATCTTTTTCTTGTTTTGGTTGTTTATCTGCTTGTCCCAGAGTACTGAGTTTAGGAGCGTAATTGCTTTCCTGTCCTGAGTATTTCGTTCTTTAATGGCTCAGTCCAGTGTTCCATCATTCGTGATTTTCATACCCCTGTGTTTATATTCGTTACTATCTTTGTAGTTTGTAGTAATATTTGATTATTACGTTTATTTCATTATTCTCTGTTGAAACCAGTCATTTAGTTATCAATATTATTCTTTTCTTTTTCTCTTTCTTGACGTACCTATCCGTGGCGAATGTTGTCGATCATCATGGCAAATTTTATCTTATTTGATGGTGGTCAGTACTTCTCGGTTCTTTTTCATTCTTCTAAGGGCCTCCTCATTTGTGACTCGGTCAGTTCACAGGGTTTTAAGCATTGATTTAGCCACACCTTAAATGCTTCCAATTTCCTGGACCAATCTTCGTTCAAGGTCCACGATTCAACACCATAAAAAAGGGCAGAGAAGACGTAGCATCGAAGCATTCTTACTTTTATACCAAGCGAGAGGTTGTGGCTCTCAAACAGGGCCGCCGCTACCATGGGTGCAAAGTGTGCATCGCACAGGGGCGGCCGATTATAGGGGCGGCCAAAAGCAGGCCACTGATGATAATACTTTTTTTAAAACGAAAATAAATTCAAAAAATTTAATAGTAATGATCAGATATTTCTATAAACTCTAATATTCCAAACAATCTAAACAAAACTGCCAGAAAATGTTATTTATTATATGAATTATAGTCATAAAGTAGTTCCGGGAATGCTTTTTAGTTCAAAGTGGCTGGCGGATTTCGGACTTTAATATATTTTTATCTACTTGGCCCATATGCGATTTTTTCAAATTCTGAACATTTATGATTTGTTAAGAGAGTACGATACGACAATAGGATACTTTCCGAGAATTTAGATAAGTGCTTGGTAAGTTGCTCTCATTGAGTAATAAAAAAGTCTTTTTTATTACCAGATGGTTTAAAAAAATCTTTTTTATTACTCGACGGTTGCTGTTATGATGTTGTTCCTTTATGCTTATGTATTGTTATGGATAGGGTTATAGTTCAGTCTAAGTTGAGAATTTGATGATTTTAGACACGCTTTTCTTTTGCACACTACTGTATTTCAAATAGGCCTGGATCCCGCGTATCAAAAAAAAGTTGATTAATAGCAAGCTGAAAACTTGTTAATAGCTTAACGGTGTCTAGTCGGGCAAACTTTGATGTACCGGAACACTAGAGCAGGGGAAGTTTTAATTGTGGAACCGTTGAAAAATTTGGAACGTCAGATTACGAAAACGTCCCATGTATTTTGTCGAACAGAGCATCCAATTGTTACCCTTTCATTAAACTCTCATGCAAAAATCAGACTGATATTACTAACCAACATGATTCCCGTCATTTGACATGTTCTTCGTGTTCCACTCATTAAAATGCCCAGTTGGTGATAAACACCAGTTTGATTTCTGCATGAGAGTTTAATGAAATGGTAACAAATCAATTGGAAGTTATGTCCGACAAAATACATGGAACGTTTTCGTCGTCTGACGTTCCAAATTTTTAACCTGTTCCACAATTAAAACTTCCTCTGTTCCAGTGTTCCCATACATCAAAGTTTGTCCGAATAGACACCGTTAATCTATTAACAATTTTTCGGCTTGCTATTAATCAACTTTTTTTGGTACGCGGAATCCAGGCCTATATATTTAAATATAGTAACGTCGAGATCAGAGCAATTATTATTCATATACGCGTTATTATGGTGTCCTGCATATTTCTTTAAATACTAGTACCTACGTTGAAGCGACTAAAGTGTTGGAAGGGGGCGGCAAATATTAAGTTGCACACGGGCGGCCAACACTTTAGCGGCGGCCCTGCTCTCAAAGAAGGTCACCACTCTCCGGTTGAAGGTGGATCTAGCTGTTCCGATGTTTGCTCTTATCTCTTGTTTGTTGGCCCATTCTTCATTTATTATGGTGCTGAAGTAGTTGTAGTGCGCCACATTTTTCTATAGGGATTTGATTGACGTAGAGTTGATCTTCTGTTATCTTTTTCTTGCTAATGATCATAAGCTTTGTCTTCTTCATGTTGACTTCAGTACATGTTTTTTTTACGGATTTGCAGGTCTTCTAGGTTGTCCGCAAATACTATGGTGTCATCTGCACATCGGATGTTGTTTAGCCGGTACCCAGGCGCGGATCTAGAAATTCATAATAGGGGGGGGGGGCAGACTTACCTCAAATTATTACATTATCCAGATTTAGCCATACGACTCACACTTACTCTAAGGATAAAATACACTATATAATCCCAGATACCTACGGTATCAACAGGATTGACAGACAATTCACGACTATTAATCTCACTGGTCGTTCTTTACCATAAAGATTAACCTTTCTACCATCAATGGGTAGGTACGCATGGATTATCTAGTAAAATACAAATTTTTATATCTTTATTGTGTCTCAAATTTGAAACGTGACTTTTCATGAAATAAGGTTTATACCCAGTGTAATGTATTTGCATTTTAAAATACCATTTTTTTTATTCTTTGAATTGAGAAAAATATTTCCGTTGTTTATTGTTCCATCGGTACCCAAACAAATGCGCCTGCAGATTATTTTTCAGAGAAGGGTGTTTTATTAGATTTTATGGCTTCTTTCAATTCTTTTGAAGCGGTTGTCGTGTAATTTAGTGTTGTACTGATGGCTTAAAGTTTAGAGTTAACAGAAAAAATAATAAATAATAAAAAAATACTTATAGACTAAATACAATAGGTCCATGGACCTGTTGACCCCCCCCTGTATCCGCGCCTGCCGGTACCCGTTTAGTAAAATAAATATCTTTTTCAGTTTCTTGCAAAAGTTCGATAAATTTTCTAGATGCCTCTTCTATTTTACGCTGATATATTGGTCAATTTTTTCCAGTCATTCGAAAATCTAACAGTTCTTGAATATTATAGATCTATAAATACGATGTATGCATGCGAGATGTGGTGCTACATGAGAATGTGGAAAATACCATGGACAGATAGAGTGACAAATCAAGATTTTTTGCTGAAGATGGGGAAGGAATGTGAAGTCATAAAAATAATACAAACGAGAAAACTGGAATATCTGGGCTACATAATGAGACACGAAGAGTACTTCCTGCTAAGGCTCATAATCCAAGGAAAAATCTCGGGAAAAAGAAATGTGGGACGTAGAAGGATTTTCTGGTTGCAAAATTTAAGGGAATGGTACGAGTGAAGTTCAATACAATTGTTCAGAGCTGCAGCCAACAAAGTTAAAATTGCTGTGATGGTAGCCAACCTCCGATAGGAGACGGTACTGCAAGAAGAAGAAGAAATACGAAGTAAACATCGGCTTGATAAATGATTTTGTTTTTTTTAAGTTATATTTCTTTAGGCACGAGGGTGAATTTTTACATTCCCCGGCGCAGGCGCACACGGAGAGTATGTTATGTGAAAAGAATATATTATTAGTGTTTTCTGTGAATATATTTATTATAATTTTTATGTCTTTGGATTTGTCTTCCTCTTAATAAGTATTATAGAAAATGTTTATTTTCATTTATTAAAGTATCTGTCACCGAGATTGTAATTATGTCCGAGAAATGATCCACTGAATACAAAAGCCGTGGTAGCTGATCGGTAGAGCATTCGCCTAGGGATGGAGAGGTCCTCTGTTCAAATCCTGGCAAAGTCATATCCTTTTTTTTATTTTAATTTTTGGTATTCTTTTTGTTCTTTCTAAAATTAGTTTAATATTTAAATACAATACAAAAAAACTATTTAAAGTAGATAGGTATATTGATTTCGTTGAAATCATAATAGGAAGTTAGATTATATGTATTATAATAGAAGTATAACTTCTTACGTGCCTACAAAGTACACACACATTCTTTTTTCTTTCATCTGGAATCCAGGGGCGTCATTTGATAGGGTCAGGGGGCATTTGCCCCCCCCCTCCTGACCCTGAAAACGACTGAAATTTACAAAAAATACATCAATTTTCATCATTACATCATATAATATATTGTATATATAATGGTTACCCTCCCCCCAATCAAAATTTCAAATGACGCCCCTGCTGGAATCCTCTTTGCGATATAATTTCAACCTGTACCTATAGGCGGTAATTCAAGAAGTCTCCCTCTCTGATACCAATTTTTAGAAGTTTGTTACCAGAAAGATCAAACGGATTTTCAAAAAATATATATAAAAAAAGTTCAACAGCATTGTTCCCATTAAAAGGCACCAAGAGAAGGAGGAAAAGACTGGTAATTTTACTCCAAATTGTAAATAAATCTTTTAGTTTAAAGATTTATTATTTCTTTCTTCTGTGGTTTATAAAATGCCGAAGTTATTTTGATAATCGAAGAAAAATTCATAAATGTATAAGTTCGTGTTTCGATAGTATTAAAACAGAACACCTTATTCCCTAAATACTCAAAACTGAATTTAATATAACCTTTTCTATTTCCGGGCCTCAATTATTTAGGCCTATAATTTAGTTAAACTAAAACAGCATATTATAATCAACAAAGTTAATTGGAAAGTAAGATAATGGAAAAACCACCACTTATACCCCTCCTTGACTTCAACCCTTTACTTGTGTTACCCTCCGTGTTGATTCAGCTGTTGCCTTGTTAGTTAAATTAGGAATTAGAAATTAGGAATTAGAAACGCCTTGTGGCATTGTCATTTAGATGGTTAGTATCTGTGAAAAGCCGCAGAGGGTTTTTTATTCTTTCTTTTCACAGATCAGGTGTTATGCAAATGGGGTGATTTTTAAAAAGTTAACAACCAAAGGGAATGCTAATCAGACTTCACAGGTATTAAATGAAAAATTCCTTTAATTATCTATACAAAACTTCAAAAAGATGAATAAAAAAGAGAGCTTTTTGAAATGTAGAGGATTTTTAATTTTCTACAACCAAAACTTACAATATAATAAAGTAAAAGTCGATTTAAAGTGCCACCATAATGAAAGAGCTGCTAAAATAAATAACAAAACATATTGAGAAACAGTAGAAACAGGTTTAAAAACATGTCAATATCGCCTTTTTACCATCGTTATTTATGTACAAAGTCAGTAAAGTGACTCTTTATCGAACGAGTCTGATATTACGAGAAGAACGAGTGTAGCGAGCGAGGCGAGTAACAGACGAGTTCGATAAAGAGTCATTACTGACGTGGTGCATACAAAATTTTATCGCCAACATATATTTTTTAAATTTAATGTCGTCCGAACCACTGGGGTTATAAACGACAACAATGGAAAATACATATTAAATAGAAAAAGAGATTGTAATATTAAATAAATACATATGTACTAACAAAAAGTATACCTGAAAAATTTGTGATACAATTAAATGTCTTTTATCGCCAACCGTCACTAAAGTCATTCATTATTGTACTCATTTGACGCCATTTGCGGCAGTAAAGTAACACTTTATTGTACTGAAAGAAGAATTTTACTTTACCTGCCGCGATTAATCAAATTAACCGAGATTGAATGTAAGTGGTCGATAGCAGTAATCGATTATTTATTTGAGTGAACTTAAAATTTATTTACTTTAATTATTGAAAATATTGTACACAATTTACGTTATTATTAATTAAATTTATGCCACAAAGTGAAATTCTGTAGTATTTTGCAATTATATTCATATAAAATTAATCAAAATTTTACCGATTTAGTAATTATTCAATATTGATAACTATCTATCGATTAAAAATCGAAAGCGGCATGCAGAAGTCACCTGTCATCACTGTCATATTTAAAAAATTTAAATTGAAAATTGTATTTATTGAAATAAAAGTGTTAAAACGAATATCAAATTATAGTACAGTAGTGCTGCTTTGGAAATGGAAGAAATTACATGAACGCCACCTGAAATACGCAAGAAATCGTTAGAGGCAGTTTCAGAGCTTCTCCCAGCAAAATCCATCGAAAAATACAATAGGCAATATGACATATTTGAAGCATGGCGTGAAAAAAATTGTATTACAAATTATAGTGAAAGTGTTTTACTAGCATATTTCTCTGAATTGTCTAAAGAATATTCTCCATCGACTATGTGGTCCTATTATTCAATGTTAAAGGCAACTTTGACCACAAATAAAGACATAGATATAAGCAATTATAAAAAACTTACAGCTTTTTTAAAACAAAAAGGAAGGAATTACATTCCCAAAAAAACAAAAACCCTGCCGCAAGAAAAAGTGCTAAATTTCTTATTAAATGACCTGATAACTATTATTTTTAATGATGAAGGTAATTCAACAAAAATAAAATTACTATTACATATTATATTGTACGTAAAGTTCTTTTTCATATCCTTGAATCTACCATGATTTATGTATAATGTCTTTTCATTTGATGTCAATTATTTTCTTTACATTTTTACTTTAATTTATATATTTACATTTTATACTTTTATTTATTGATAAATACATGTGCACAATGTAATGTTCCAATTAGTTTTCACATATATACATTATAAATCTATCAGTAGAATTAAAAAAATAAACAAAATTAGCTGTTGTTCCTCGTAAAAGTTATTGATCGATCGCTCAAATTACATAGGTATTAAAATTAAGACAAGCACAGGTAACAGTACTTAGGCTGATACTGATATTAAGACAATTCGCCAACTAGATGCACGGAACTATAAAAAGAGAAGGAAGAAAGACGTCAACATCAAAACAAAAAATATCAGACGTAGATAAGTGGATAAATAAATAAAATACAAAATTAGGCAAGCAAAAGAAAAATGGTTAAATAATATGCAGAAGTAGAAGAATACCAGAAAAGACATGATAGTTTTAACACAACCAAAAAAATTAAAGAATTAACTCACAATAGAAAAAGAAAACCGGGAATACAGAAACATACATATTATGGGAAACTAGTGTGGAGTACTAATGAAAATTTAAAGAGATGGACAAACTACATCAATGTGTTGTTCAAAGACAATAGAACAGCACAGATGGAAGTAAAAGTAGAAGGAGCAGAAGTATAAAAATACAAATGCTGAAGACTGCAATGAATACAGAACAATATCATTAATTATTAATCATGTTCTAAAATTATTCTTGAAAATAATACATGGTATTGGTTGTATAAGCAAAAAACTGAAAGAAAGAATAGATAATAGTCAGTTGGGATCAAAAACGGACTAGGAACCAGAGAGGCGATATTATTTTTGTTTTAATGTGGTAGCTCAAAGATGCAGGGATATAAATATGAATGTGTATGTTTGTTACGCTGATTTTGAGAAAAAGCAAAAAAAAGCAAAATTAACGTAACAAACATACACATTCATATTTATATCCCTGCATCTTTGAGCTACCACATTAAAACAAAAATAATATCGCCTCTCTGGTTCCTAGTCCGTTTCTGATCCCAACTGACTATTATCTATTCTTTCTTTCAGTTTTTTGCTTATACAACCATGTATTATTTTCAAGAATAATTTTAGAACATGATTAATAATTAATGATATTGTTCTGTATTCATTGCAGTCTTCAGCATTTGTATTTTTATACTTCTGCTCCTTCTACTTTTACTTCCATCTGTTCTGTTCTATTGTCTTTGAACAACACATTGATGTAGTTTGTCCATCTCTTTAAATTTTCATTAGTATTCCACACTAGTTTCCCATAATATGTATCTTTCTGTATTCCCGGTTTTCTTTTTCTATTGTGAGTTGATTCTTTAATTTTTTTGGTTGTGTTAAAACTATCATGTCTTTTCTGGTATTCTTCTACTTCTGCATATTATTTAACCATTTTTTTTTTGCTTGCCTAATTTTGTATTTTATTTATTTATCCACTTATCTACGTCTGATTACCTTTGTTTTGATGTTGCCGTCGTTCTTCCTTCTCTTTTTATAGGTCCGTGCATCTAGTTGGCGAATTGTCTTAATATCAGCCTAGGGATGGGAAAAACCTACCGGTTTAAACCTTAAACCGGTTTTTTTACTTCGCAATAACCGGTTTTACCGGTTGTTTTTTGGTCCCGGTTTTAACCGGTTTTTTCTTTTTAAAGTAAAAACCGGTTATTAGGTTTTTACGGTGATTAAAATTAGGTTAGATATTATTTTGGATCCCAATCATAATTATTATTCTCAAGTAATTATTCCAAACAAAACCATAATTCAAATTTTATTTTATTTTATAAATACAGAAGCAAACTGAAAGTGCAATCTCACATCAGCCAGAAACAATTATTAAGTTTTATTATAATATTTCCTTGAAAAGGTATTTGTAATCATAATATATGAGTGATTGACACTCTTTGTCATTCCTTTTCATTTTACATCAGTTGGTCTGTGCTAATTCAAATGGCAAGTACCTAGTTTTTTCGAGCAGGGCAGCATGTTGCTCTTTAGGCACATACATAATTTAATCTTGTAACATCGACTTGTAGTCACAATATTTTATCAAAAGTTATAATGTAAGCCATATATTATGAAGTTACCACCTTCATTGGTGTGCTAGTTACAACTACTTTGCGGAATGCACTGAAGATGTTCTGTTCAGAACGAAAACGTTTTGCAATCCATGTGGATGACTTTTAGATAGTTTTTAAATAAACGATTTGATATCAAAATACAATTTAAAGTTTTTACTTCTGTATAGGTTTTTTTTAAATAATAAATAAATCAATACAAAAAAAACTACAGATACATTAATAGCATAGGCGAAAATTTTCTGGTCAATGCTTTTAAAATGCATTATTTTTTTCGAGTCCTGAGAAAGCTAATAAGTATTATTTAAAAATTTAAACGCAGAATGAAATATTACATTATTACCGAGGGCCGAAAGTCCCTGAAGACAATTTTTATTATAATAAGTTACAGGGGTGAAAGAAAAAGGGAATGTTGTGTGTGATTTTTAATTTCAAATATCTCATTCAAAAGAAATATTTTGTTTATTCCAAGGGACTTTCAGCCCTCGGTAATAATGTAATCTTTCATTCTGCGTTCAAATTTTTCAAAAATATTTATTAGTTTTCTCAGGATTCGAAAAAAATGAATCCGTTTAAAGATTATTTCAAACAGACGCAGACGTTTACTTAAGCACTGCACTACATAAAATGAAAATAAAACTAAATCGTCCGTGAATTAGCTTTCATAAGTTTAAAGACTAAAAACTAAAAACTCATAAATAAGCAGACGGTTTCTGAAATTTGAATTGGATTATTATGCCTTAAGTCGGCTTAAGTGGAGGCACTTGTGCATTTAAATTCTAAACAAAAGAATTGGCACATGTCCCTTTTGTGAAAAGATGCAAATTATGGGATGTCGGATGTCACTAACTTACATTCATCCAGTATAAAAATTTGGGTGGAACCAAATAAAATTAATGTGTTGTTGGTGCTGGGAATATATGGAGGAGAAAGATTTAATAGATGGTAGATACACTGAAAAATATACGCAAATATCCGATTTATTTAAAGGTGCGAAGAAGATACGACAACTCTCAAAAAGGTATGCAAATCGGATAATTATCCGCCGATTGGCAACACTGATTTGAACATACAATCAGGATTTGTACAATTAATATTACAATAAGTGGGTAGGTTTGGAGTACAATATTTTTTTTAACTAATAACTAAAGTATGTAACTTGTCCGTATCTTAATACTAGACATATATAATATAAAAAAAAATAAACTTCTTCACAGTTTGTTGAACAGGCCAATATCCTTTAGATAATTGAAAAGGTTTTTTGGATTACAATTATCTCCTACGACATCTTTTATATTTACAGGTATTGAATGTTTGTTTCTTTCATTAATAAATTTAGGACAATCTACCAAAATATGTGGTATGGATATATTACAGTTACAATGATCACATATAGGGTGATTTGATTTAGATATAATATGACCATGAGTTAGGTCTGCTGTGTCCTATAGGCAAACGAGTTATTTTAGCAAACAATCGGCGATCGATGTTTATCTCACACCATCAATGTGTTGTACGTTTAATAGTGTGTAGAAATGATTTTGATTGTTGCCATTTATTTCCCCATTCACTTAGCACTTTCTCTTTCACAAACGTTTTAAAATCGGTCACTGACACTGTATTCACTGTTATTGAAGATGCACTGTGTATTGCTTCACCGGCATAATGATCCACTTTTTCGTTGCCTTCCAAACCAGTATGTGATGGAACCCAAAAGAAGTGAATTTGCTGTTTTGCTTGGTTTATAAGGTGCAATTGATGTTGTATTAGCTGAACAATAGGATTACTGGTATAGAGCTGTTTTATTGAATGTAATGCACTAAGAGAATCAGTAATTATCAGAGTTTTTGAGATGTTAAGGTTGTTTACATGAATTAATGCTTGTAGAATCGAAAACAATTCTCCAGACAGAATACTGCTAGTAGATGATAGTTTAACTTGCAATATGGAATTTGGAGTGACAATTGCTGATCCTACACCATCACTGGTTTTGGTGCATCTGTATTGATGTGATAATAATCGGAAAAACATGAAATTTTGTTAAGTGACTCTTGGTTTATTATTTTGTGAGTAGTTTCGAACTTATTATATTTGGTGAGAGTTAGATCACATTGTAAAGGGGGTAATGTCCATGATGGAAATTCAGCCGTGGCCGTGGTGGTTGACTTATCAAAGAATTTTGGAAACTGAACACTATACGAGGATAGATGCCTTCGAATTCTCTCATGGAATGGCGGGTCTGTTCGGGTTTGTTTAATATAAATATCTTTAAAACGGTCACCAATTGTATTATGAAGAGAGGGATGTGATTTTATTGATTGAATGCTTGATGCATAAGCTAACGATAGATATATTCTCCTAAATTTCAGAGGTGGTTCACCAGTTAAACATTGTAAACTTTCAACAGGGCTAGTACGAAAAGCTCCAGTGGCTATTCTTAATGCTGTATTCTGTATAGTTTCAAGCTGAGCAAGTAATGTCTTCTTGGCAGAAGCGTAAACTATTGAACCATAATCAATCTTTTATCGTATAAATGACTTGTAAATATGAATAAGGCTTTTAAAATCTGACCCCCAATTGTTGTTACACAGAGTTCGCAATAAATTCAGACCAGTTTGACAAGTTTTCTTGATGTACATAATGTGCATTTTCCAAGAGAGTTTTTTATCGAAAAACATTCCTAAAAATTTTATATGGTCAACATATTCTAAGCAGTTTCCATACATTTGCAAATCTGGCTTTGTAGAATGTCGATTCTTTGAAAACAATATACATTTTGTTTTCGTCGTAGAAAATTGTACTCCCACTTGTTTTGACTAATTCTCAAGGTGGTTTAATGTACATTGTAGATTTTTTTTGTATCGAGCGAATGTTTTTTCCTTTTGTATATACCTACTCCTCTCTTGCCCTCAATCTGTCTTTGGATGATTAGTTGAGGGATTGCGTATTTTTATCGCGTCTTTCTTCCATTAAATCTAAAATTTCCTCCGTCATCCATTGTTTCTTTTTTTTTGTATCTGGTCGGTGACAGAATTTCTTTTTGACTTTGATCTATTTCTGTCTTTATTAATAAAAAATTTGTATCCTTTTCAGTAGGTACTTTGCAGAGTTTGTTCCTTAGATTCATTAATTGATTCTTAATTTCATCTTTTACTCTTATGAGTGGGTTCCTTAATTTATTTGTATCGATTTAAGCGTCACTGTTTTCTTCGTTTTATTATTTTCATTTTGAACCTAATTTTGGTCACTACTTGGTTGTGATCTGATCCTATGTCGGCAATCGGATATGTTTTTGCTGATAAAATTGCGTTCCTGTATTTGTTCTAACTAAAAATTTCGAAAAAAGTTAAAAACTACAATAGACTTGTGATAACGTTCTAAGAGGATCTGTGAATGTAAGTCATTGATTGGAGCTATAGGAGGTTCTACGTCTGCTTCCCCATTGCCAAAAAAACATAAACATCATAATTAACATTTTAATAATTATGTTATAAAACAATGTTTTAAATAACGGATTAATGAAAAACAAAACTACACTGATTGAAAATGGACACAAAACGATATGTTATAATGCATGAAACTAAATACTTGCTGTAAAATAAATATTTTAGCTTAAATAGGCATTCAATTATGTAAAACAGATACTAAAATAAAACAAATGGTCAATTTTAAATAACCGGATAATGGGGCTTTGAAAATTAAGCACTTTATATATAAAATATAGAATTTTATAAAAGTGATCGGGATTTGCACATTATTTATATATCGAATTTTAAATGTTTTATTATCACAGCATTATTAAAAATATACATATTGTAGATTGATTTTAGAGATATATAAAACGGGAGCAAAATGTACAAACTATACAGGCATAAAAGGCTGATTGATTTAACTTAGGACGGGACGTGGACGGCACGGCTGTCTTGCGGGACACGTTGAAGAATCGTGTGATATGAAAGACATTGACTAGGGTAGTACCATGATACTACGATAACCAGAGATAAAGCCACGCGCATGAATAAGCCTGTCTCTCTCTCTCTTCTACGCCTACGTCACTGACCAACAAACGCCAGGCCAAATGTTCGATTTTTAACTTGGGTTTGTTATTTTTATGCAGTTTGCGAAAGTTTTCGGAAAGCATAAAGCTATATTCTCAGGATAAAATTCTTAAATGTAATTAGAAATAGTCATTACTGCCCTTTCAGCATGGTATTATTGTTAGTATTAAATCTTTGCGACTACTCTTTCTAGATTTAAAAAAGATTTCAACATCAATTATATAACAACATATAATTTAAATCAAGATTGCTTAGAAGGACATTTCTCAGTAATACGTGCGATTGGAGGTTTACATGATCATCCGTCTCCTTTGCAATTTCAATACCGTCTTCGTAATTTTATTGTGGGTAGGAATGATGAAGTTATTTCACTCTCAGCTAATGTAAGTAACCTACCAGAAACAACAAACATGTCGCTTCAAAACATGAAAGCAGGAAGCTCTTTGAATCTTGACTGTTACAACAATGACGTAGTAGATTCAGTGATGATAACCGAACCACTCTTTAGTCAATTAAATCTTCCAGTAACTTCAGAAAATGAAAACCATCAAACAGATTTTGAAATGGAAGAGTTGTATCATGATGGACTAGAAAATTTAGCTGGTTTCATAGCTTTCAAGCTACGACATGAAGAGAGCTTGGGCAGTTCTACAAATAGTAACACTTCTTCCTCGTGGGTAAATCACCTCTCAGCAGGGGGTTTGGTGAAGCCTTCAGAAATATTACTTACGAACTGTCGTGAACTAGAAAATATTTTTTGCCAATTCAATGGTGACACTATTAAAGTTGGCATCAAAAATTATCAAAAATCTTTATGAGAAAGATCAGTTCATGTTAAAATATCTGGTGATGTGGAAAAACTATTTTTTAGATGTCGGATGTATTTTCGAATGCGAGTTTTGAACAAAAAGTTGAAAGAAAAGTCTAAAATACAAAAAAAAACATTGAAAAATCGTTAAGTAAAATGAATCAAATGTAATATATTTTTTTTGTTTTTGTTTTGTTTTTTTTGTTGTTTTTTTTTGGGGCCGATGGATGTGCTCTTTTCTAGTCGGCGTAAAGCTGAGCGGGAAAAGAACTAATCTCAGGGGATGGGTTTTGCTTGGAGAGTCTTAGGACTTTGCACCTCCTTAAATCATCCCAAGACTGCTGGGGGTACTCCCAACATTGATTGGGGGTGTGTAATCTTTGATTGCACCCTTCTCGTGGTGGCCCTGTTGAAACTACACTTAGCGGATCTAGACTACATATATAGTCGATAAACAATCCCTGCGGTAATATGCAGATAGATAAGGTTATACCTGGAGAATAGGATAGTAATATCAACTCTAGTTAAAGCAACCATCAAAGCAAGAGTAGGTGAAGGCTGTCCACAAGGAGGAGTTCTGTCACCTCTACTTTGAGCAACCTTGGTATGATCTCAAAAATCTCTCCACAGAAGACTTTTCTGTCTAGGATACACTGACGATATATCAATCGTCATCAGGGGCAGATTTGCCCAGCTGGTGTCTGGGAGAATGTAAGCAGCCCCAAATATAGTTGACGACCGGTGTAAATAAGAGAGACTGATAGCCAATGCTCAGAAAACAAATCGCCAACTGCACCCAAAGGACAGCACTAGAAGGCTTAAAACTACCGGTGCTGGGAGGAACAGAGATTTCATTTGCCAAAAAAACAAAATACCTTGGAGTTTATACTGATCATAGGCTGAAATGGAATACTCACATCCTGAAAACCACACAGAAAGCTACTATGTCCTTGGGCAAATGTAGAAGAATGTGCGGTGAGAATTGGGGCTTATTGGACCTTTTAAAAAGGGCCAGACTAAAGAATGTAATCTAGAATTAGAGGACCACAATAGATCTGAAAAGGTAGCAGTGGAATAGGCTAAACGGCCACCTCTTTAAGCCCATCTAAATCTATCTACTTAATTTTGTTTTGTAATTTTATTACTTTTTTGAAACTTTAGTTTTTTTATTATTTGTTAATAAATCATCTTTTATTTGACGCGGTTTATTTAAATTTTTCTGCATGTCAAGAAACTTCTTAAATTTTTGCAGTTAAAAAACTATTACCTTTTTTAGTACAGCACCTACATAATACATTGTATTATTTTACTGGTATGATTATAATAATTCATCAAAGTATAAATTAAACAGTGTAACAGAACAGACGAACGGCAATTTCAGTTATTTAATAACACGAGAATGTACGTATAAAACTCTATGCTTTCCCATAAGTCTCCGTACAAGTTTGTCGGGCGCTGACGTCATGCGCGCACCGGTTAAAAGTTGTTTTCGAAGTGACTTTATCTCTGGTTGTCGTAGTATCATGGGTAGTACAACGGGACAGAGTGACAACGGGGACGTGCGTCATCTATTGTTCCACGGCCCGTGTCGTACACGCCCCGTCCTAAGATAAATCAGCCTTAAAACAACTTATTGTAATTTATTCACAGCCAAGAAAAAGCATGCGAAATGAACACGACTACACTTGGAAATTAAATATTCTGGAACAGAAATTCTGGAAAAGAATTCATGAAATATTCGTGGAAATTGCTTAAAATTTGTTAAAAACAACTTTTTATAAAACCAGTCTTTTGCGCGAGAGTACATAATACTTGCTCAGAGGAGAAAACTAAAGAAAATAGAAGACTTCAAGGATCAGTCCCAATAATATTATTAACAGTCTTACTAAACCTCTAAGTGCTCGACTTTTTGCAGATGACGTTTTTGCAGTTGTCTTTATAAAAGAAAACAACACCACAATTAATGACAAATACGTTGTAGTATTTTCTGAAACAATAATTATGACCATGGTCTCTGAATAGCGAATTCAAATTTTCAAATAACTAATACATCAGGAATATTTTCCTCTAAAAATTTTCATCAACACCCCTGCTTTAATAGTTATTTAACCAACAAGTGTATTAATAAGGGCGATTAACAATTGAGATATTTTAACGCGTGAACGGGGCGAGCGCGTTAATGGTCGAGATTGTTAATCGCCATTTTAATTCACGAGTTCGTTACAAAACTTTTCCGTCGACCGTACTTTTCAGAAATAAAGATATTTTAGTTTAAATTTTTATTTACTTAACGATAAATAACAATTTTTTCAGCTTTCATTAACTTTATTAATATTTGGGCCACAAATATTTGGGCCACGAATATTTGGGCCACAAACTTGCTATTAGTCCTTTTTCGGCAATGTTTGAAAAATATGTCAACAATACAGATTCTGAATATCGTATTATTTTTCTCTCGTGCAATAAATTCAGCGTATGTTTTTTCGTACAACACTCTGCTTTTTTCAGGCAGTAAACTTAAATATATTTCATTTGCAGTTTCTGCCACTTCTGGTGGAGTTAAATTAAACTCTTCGTCAATTAGACCAGGGCGCATGTGTAAAAATATTAGTACATTTGGACGTTGAGAGGTGACTCAAATTTTTTTGCAGAAATTGCTTGAAAATAACTCAAATAATATTTGAGTTATCCTCCCTCTCAAAAAGGTCCGGAACATTGTTTAAATAATCAAAATGTCAAAAAATTAAGGAAAAATTCGATTTTCTTCTTGGATTTTTGATTATAACTTTAAAAGTGTTCATTTTCGGGAAAAGTTGTACTGACATAAAAGTTGCATAATTAAATTTCCTACAATATAGAATTGGTTAAAAATTTTAAAAAATAGTAACCCTTGTTGCAAAATAACAATAATTGTGAAAAAAACATACAAAAACAAGTATTCGCATTATACGTTTTTCAACCATTTATGCTACACTTAGGACCTTCATATTTCACCCTGAAAAACTATATGATACAGTAAAACAATACTGTATATTTCATTAAGATCGGTTCAATGAATTTTGCAAAATAAATTTTGCAATCCAGCTTTCGTAAAAAAAAATCATTTTTTCAAAATTTTACAGGACTGAAAATAAAGCAGATAGCAAGTTCAAAAATTTTTTGCATATAGAAGTGTACTGTACCTTTCGTTTGCAATTTTGCAAAATTAAAATCGATTAACACCACGGCGTCAGGAATTTTTTTAAAATAAACATTAATTATTGGTGCTACGCGCAGGACAGCGGATAGTTTGTTTTGATTGGGCATTCCAATGACTTTTGATAATGATTGATACATTTTAATTTTTATTACATTTCGATATAAATAAATAAATTGTTTATTGCAAAATAAAAACACATACTCTATCCTTTGAAATAACACTTTTATTAGCAAAAACTTTCTTTGTTAATATATTTTAACTTAAATAATAAAAGTATATTATTTTTAAACATATGCAATTGTTTAAACAATATATCACAAACAATAATAAAATTAGTTTGATTTTTGTGGAATTAAAATATTAAAATACAACAAAATATAGAGTAAGAACATATATTAGATAAAGATTGGAAGACATTTTGGTGGGAATCAACTTGTGTGAATCGAACACAGCTGTCCTGCGCGTAGCACCAAAAATTATTGTTTATTTCAAAAATTTTCTGACGCCGCGGTAATTAATCGATTTTAATTTTGAAATTGCAAATCAAAGGTACAGTACACTTCTATAAGCAAAAAAAAAATTCAACTTGCTATCTGCTTTATTTTCAGTCCTGTAACATTTTGAAAAAATGATTTTTTTTGCGAAAGCTGGATTGCAAAATTTATTTTGCAAAATTTATTGAATCGATCTTAATGAAATTTACAGTATTGTTTTACTGTATCATAAAGTTTTTCTGGGTGAAATATGAAGGTCCTAACTCTAGCATAAATGGTTGAAAAACGTAAAATGCGAATACTTGTTTTTGTATGGCTTTTTCGCAATTATTGCTATTTTGCAACTAGGGTGACTATTTTTTAAATTTTTAACCAATTCTATATTATAGTAAATTTAATTACGCAACTTCTATGTTAGTACAACTTTTCTCGGAAATTAATACTTTTAAAGTTATAATCAAAAAACGAAGAAAAAAATCGAATTTTTCCTTCAATTTTTGACATTTTGATTATTTAAACAATGTTGCGGACCTTTTTGAGAGGGAGGATAACTCAAATATTATTTGATTTATTTTCAAGCAATTTCTGCAAAAAAATTTGAGTCACCTCTCAACGTCCGTCTCAAAACAGATGCGCCCTGGACTAAATATCCACCTTTTGATTTTTCAGATACACAGAATTTTAAACAATAAAGTAAATAATGACATACAATGACAGATAGTACTAACAGCGGCTACTTGATTTTAAATTTTTTAGTGGGAATATAAAACGGTATATATTTGGTTGCCTACACCACAGCTCACTGCCCATCACAGAGCGCTTAATTAATTTATGCAAGCAATGTATGTTGTGTTGCCTATAATAAAATCGTTCATTAATAGAAAATCATTCATTAATAGGGGTCATTAATCAATGATTTTGAGGGTGTTAAAATTGATCATAAATGGACGGTCGACGGAAAAATTATATAATACCACCCTCTCATTTAAACCAACGGCAAAGTTCTTAAGTATGCGGTTTGATCAACAACTTACATGGCAGGAACATATAAGACGAACAGTTTTAACATGTCTCAGAGGACTGAATCTAATGAAAGCCTTGGCAAATCGAAACTGGGGATCAGACCCAAAAACTCAATTTCTGCTGAAAAAAATCTCAACAGACTAAGAAAGATGAATCGGACCCTGGATATACCTGGATATAGAGAAATCTGGTCCAGGATATACCTGGACTTTCTCAATAGACGATCCATCTATGAAAGCCTTGAAGAAATTAAACTTAAATCCTTTCTTCGGCTTTGATCAGATTGTCATCAGACTAAAGGAACCCAGGAGAAAGCAGACATCTTCCTCTAAATAATCAAGGCTTGAGAAAACGAAGCCAAGGGGAGAACAGCCAAAATCTCCGAAAAGTGTAAGAAGGCCAGCCCAAGAGAGAGGGTAAGCATTATCTTGCTCACAAGGGTAGCAACAACGAAAACTAAAGGCGAGGCAACTGAAGGACAAATTACTTCCTCGAGAGAAGGTTAAAAGTGGAGCCAATAAAGATGGCTCTACCAAAAGGTCTGGGAAAAGACCCTCCAAGAGGTAATAATGATTAAATTCATACAGGCGAATCTTCAATATGTCAAGTCTGCCTCATATTTCATTGTCAGAAGATTCTCAAATGAAGCTACAGATCTAGGACTAATCCAGGGGTCTTGGGTTACTGGGATAGGCTGATCTGTCGGTCTAGAATCCCCCTCAACTAAGGTACTGTGTTGCTCAAACCAAATAAAACCCAGAGCCTGTTTGAGTTTCTATGGAGAAACTAGCAAATAGGCGAATGAGGCCAAATATCTAGGAGTAATTCTAGATAGGAAGCTTTCATGAAACGTCCAATTGGGAAGAATAACTAACAAAGCAAAGCTATGGGCATGTCGAATGGATATATGGGAAAACATGGGATTTCAAACCGAAAAATAGGTACCTACTGACTATATATGACTGTAGTCAGACCTATCAGTACGTATGGCGCACTAATATGGTGGTCTAGATGCCAACAAAAGCCCACCAAAGAAAAGCTGAATAAGCTTCAATGACAAGTATGCTTAATTCCAACTTTAATTAAAATAGACAACCTATCCCAACAAACTATACTACCTGAAATCAAAAATGAATAACCATTTTCAATTCCGTTGCAAAACGAAAATACAGCTGAACCATATTCCAGTCCAATCAGAGAGTGCTGCAAGCACCTCTACCGGTTTCGAAACTTATTAGTCTCTCATCAGGAGGCACATATGCTGCTCCCCCTGATCCAACCAAAACAAACCCCAGCGTGCAGTCCCAAATTGCAACGAACGAAATGGCATAGATGCCCTAGCGGCAACTGCTAGCAAAGACTAAGTTTTCACTCTAATGGCATATAACATATCCCACCAGAATGAAAACAATGGGAACCTTCTCTGGTTACACCTCCGAGGCTTCTACAATTTGCAAGCCATACGGATGCTGAGACTAAGGAAGATGAGGGAATTCTACAATTTACAATTCACGTCACATCTGCTCAGCGCGGTAAAGTTCCAACGAGACTGGTTCCCTTCATACTCCACACAGAGTAAATGTAAATCAAAAATGAATAACCATTTTCAATTCCGTTGCAAAACGAAAATACAGCCGAACCATATTCCAGTCCAATCAGAGAGTGCTGCAAGCACCTCTACCGGTTTCGAAACTTATTAGTCTCTCATCAGGAGGCACATATGCTGCTCCCCCTGATCCAACCAAAACAAACCCCAGCGTGCAGTCCCAAATTGCAACGAACGAAATGGCATAGATGCCCTAGCGGCAACTGCTAGCAAAGACTAAGTTTTCACTCTAATGGCATATAACATATCCCACCAGAATGAAAACAATGGGAACCTTCTCTGGTTACACCTCCGAGGCTTCTACAATTTGCAAGCCATACGGATGCTGAGACTAAGGAAGATGAGGGAATTCTACAATTTACAATTCACGTCACATCTGCTCAGCGCGGTAAAGTTCCAACGAGACTGGTTCCCTTCATACTCCACACAGAGTAAATGTAAATCAAAAATGAATAACCATTTTCAATTCCGTTGCAAAACGAAAATACAGCCGAACCATATTCCAGTCCAATCAGAGAGTGCTGCAAGCACCTCTACCGGTTTCGAAACTTATTAGTCTCTCATCAGGAGGCACATATGCTGCTCCCCCTGATCCATGCTGTCCAAGGTACTTAGTCTATACTACCTGACTTTGCTATGACGAAAGGACTACGTAGAAGATGTGGCTTGGCCCCAGCAAATCCATTTGCAGGTGGCCATGGCATCATAGCATCTGATAAGATAGCTAACTAAGAAATTAGCATCCAAATGCTGAGCGTGACAGTCACAGTCTAGAGGATTTCTGAAAAGATTCTCTGGGACAAATACATAACGAAGAAGGAACTCTTGTAAAAAGCTGAACAGAGCAAAACAGAAGAAAGATATAAGCCACGGAAATACATTTTGTGAGGTAAACACTGGGAGATAAGAGTATGGAGAGGATCAAACGGAAAGCTCATATGAATAGAATGCACAATAATGGTTGACATCCAACGGAACCAGCTCATAAAAACATATTGGAAAATATATATAAAATAGTATAACAAAGATTTTTTCTTCTTCTTCAAGTGTCATATCAGAATTATCCGACGTTGGCATCACCATTGCGAAGGCTTCTAGATCTTATGCAATATGGAATAATTGGAGTCCATTCACGAATGTTTTTCAATCAAGAAACTTGTTTTGTTCCTACTCTTCTACGGGCCTCTATTTTGCCTTTAAGAATCAGTTGCAGTATTCTACATCGATTTTTGCTCATTATATGTCCTAGATAAGATATTTTCCGATGTTTAACAATCATTAGCAGTTTTTTATCTTTGTTGACCGTCCTTAGTAGGTACTTCCTCATTAGTTTTTATTGCTGTCCAAAGTATCTTCAGCATCCGTCTATGAATCCACATTTCCAATACTTAAATTCTGTTCATAATCGATACTTTTAGTGTCCACACTTCTGCACCATACAAAAGTACAGACCAAACACAGCACTTTGCCATTATTTGTCTTAGTTATAAACGGAGACGAATATTGCAAAGAAATTACTTCATTTTCATACAAGTAGTTTTAGTCATTGCTATTCTGCGTTTTATTTCTGTCTGGATCTAGTTGGTCCGTTATGACAGTTAAAAAAAAAGATTTTTTACTAAATCTAAATTCATAACCAAACAGCTGAATATTCAGATTCACTCGTTACAGTGTGTTCAGTCATAATATAGTACTTGTTTTATCATTAGAGCTCGGGAAATATGCACTTAAAAAAACCATAAAATATGCATGCAAATATGCACAAAAAACAGTTAAAATATGCACAGAAATATGCTTTTATGCATTTAATGTATGTAAATAAAAAAACCTTGTCTTGAAGGTATACAAAAGAATCATTGTCTTAAAGGTATATAATTTATTTTATACTAAAATCAGAAAAAATATTTAATGAAATTTCTATTATTACCTATATCATTATATTGATTTATTCTTTATATTCATCATCATCATCATTCTTTATTATATTATTATTACAGTTAAAACTATATATATTATTAAATGCTTTTTTTTCCAAATTTTCTACAAAAAAAACTGTGGTGTCTATCTGAAAATAATTGTTTATACGCGGAAAAACTTCTTTTAGTCCAGGGCCCATCTGTTTTGAGATGGACGTTGAGAGGTGACTCAAATTTTTTTGCAGAAATTGCTTGAAAATAACTCAAATGATAATAATCTCAAAAAGATCCGGAACATTGTTTAAATAATTAAAATGTCAAAAAATGAAGGAAAAATTCGATTTTTTTTCTTCGTTTTTTGATTATAACTTTAAAAGTATTTATTTCCCAGAAAAGATGTACTGACATAAAAGTTGCGTAATTAAATTTCCTACAATATAGAATTAGCTAAAAGTTGAAAAAATAGTCACTCTTGTTGCAAAATAGCAATATTTGCGAAAAAAACCATACAAAAACAAGTATTCGCATTTTACGTTTTTCAGCCATTTAAGCTACACTTATGACCTTCATGTTTTACCCAGAAAAACTTTATGATACAGTAAAACAATACTGTAAATTTCATTAAGATCGGATCAATAGATTTTGCAAAATAAATTTTCCAATCCAGCTTTCGCAAAAACAATTCATTTTTTTTAAATGTTACAGGACTGAAAATAAAGCAGATAGCAAGTTGAAATTTTTTTTACGTATAGAAGTGTACTGTACCTTTCACTTGCAATTTGCAAAATTTAAAATCGATTAACTACCACGGCGTCAGGAATTTTTTTAAATAAACATTAATTATTGGTGCTACGCGCAGGACAGCGGTGTTCGATTCACATGAAGTTGATTTCCACCAAAATTTTATCCAATCTTCATCTAATATATTATTTTCCTACTCTATATTTTGTTGTATTTTAATATTTTAATTTCACAAAAATCAAACTAATTTTATTATTGTTTGTGAAATATTGTTTAAACAATTGTAATGTTTAAAAATAATAAACATTTATTCTCAAGTTAAAATATATGAACAAAGAAAGTTTTTGCTAAAAAAAGTGTTATTTCAAAGGATAGAGTATGTGTTTTTATTTTGCAATAAACAAATTTATTTATTTATATCGAAATGTAATAAAAATTAAAATGTATCAATAGTTATCAAAGGTCATTGGAATGCCCAATCAGAGCAAACTATCCGGTGTCCTGCGCGCAACACCAATAATTAATGTTTATTTAAAAAAATTCCTGACGCCGTGGTGGTTAATAGATTTTAATTTTGTAAATTGAAAATGAAAGGTACAGTACACTTCTATAAGTAAAAAAAAAATCAACTTGCTATCTGCTTTATTTTCAGTCCTGTACCAGTTTGAAAAAATGAATTTTTTTTGCGAAAGCTGGATTGCAAAATTTATTTTGCAAAATCTATTGAACCGATCTTAATTAAATTTACAGTATTATTTAACTGTATTATATAGTTTTTCTGGGTGAAATTTGAAGGTCCTAAGTTTAGCATAAATGGTTTAAAAACGTAAAATACCAATACTTGTTTTTGTATAGTTTTTTCGCAATTATTACTATTTTGCAACAAGGGTGACTATTGTTTAAATTTTCAACCAACTCTATATTGTAGGAAATTAAATTACACAACTTTTATGTTAATACAACTTTTCTCGAAAATGAATACTCTTAAAGTTATAATCAAAAAACGAAGAAAAAAATCGAATTTTTCCTTCATTTTTTGACATTTTGATTATTTAAACAATGTTCCGGACCTTTTTGAGAGGGAGGATAACTCAAATATTATTAATTGAGTTATTTTCAAGCAATTTCTGCAAAAAAATTTGAGTCACCTCTCAACGTCCAAATGTACTAATATTTTATAGATGCGCCCTGGTCTATTTCTACTTCACATGAAGTTAAAGGATCAAACTTAAAATATTGTACAGTTAAATATTCTACCAGTAAAATTAAATTATTTTCACGATTCCCCATCTTAATACTATTATTTTTATTTGAATTATTTTTTGATATCCCTCATTTTTCTTTAACACCGTGCACAATTTTTGATACACTTTGTTGGTTTTCCCAAGGTGTTTAATTTTTCCATTTAGTTAATTGATAATTTCAATACTAATAACATGTTTTTTATAATTTAGTACGTAATTCAGCAATATTTTCAAAGTTGGTTCGGTTATGTGCCAAATTACTTTTTAATAAGGGTTTTTTGAAACATCCACAAATTTTTATAGCACCTGAGCTATCTACATCGAAACTAAAAATGACGTCTCTAATTCCCTCAAAATTATCAGTTAAAAATTTAGAGAGTTTAACCATGTTCTCCATCTAGTTATCACAGGTTCAGATGGTAAAGGCATATTAGGTAAACGATTTTTATACTCGCAGAGGGATTTTTTTTATTTAATACAAGGATATTGACCATTGGAAATTATGTCCTTACAGTTTCTGCTACTCTATTTAAAGCGTGTGCTAAACAAGTAACGTGTATCAAATTTTAAAAAAATATTTTTAAATGTTGTCCAGCTTTGATGATAATGTAGTGCAGCATCACTTAACAATAAATAATTTTTTTCTTTTGGTATCGGCTGAGGTAAAAAAAGTTACTCAGAGATTCATTTACAAATCTACAAATAGTTACATTGTTCGTTTTTGTACCAAATTTATTATAATTTTTATAATTTTTATAATTTTTATAATTTTTATAATTTTTATAATTTTTATAATTTTTATAATTTTTATAATTTTTATAATTTTTATAATTTTTATAATTTTTATAATTTTTATAATTTTTATAATTTTTATAATTTTTATAATTTTTATAATTTTTATAATTTTTATAATTTTTATAATTTTATAATCTTTATAATTTTTACCAGATTTGTAATTATGCCGTCCTTTAATATCAGTCGTCTCGAACACAGATATCCATATTGGATTATTTGCAATTGCAGTTTTAATTGCTTCAACAGTAAATGGCATGCTGTAATCAACATATTTTTTGGTATAGTCGTAGCAGCAGAAACAAGGAACGTGTACATTATTATTGCAGTATTTTTTTTTATTGTTGGAATAATGGATTATCCAATTTTGCAATTGGAATATTGCAACCAATCTTCAACTTGCATTACTATCCATTGGGGTCTATTGTCATATTATCCTAACACCAATAAGAGGTATTTCCGAGGAATATTTTTACCTACCTAGCTAAACTGCATTACTTGTGTCCTCAGATGTTTGTCCATATTGTGATATATCTGAAAATATGCACTTAATATGCATTTTGCATATTTCCCGAGCTCTATTTATCATATTTTATTATTCAAAAATTACATATTGCGTAAAATAAATTATAGCCAAAACTTTCCAATTTATATTATGAAAATTTTTCTCGCAGTATATTATATTCATGAACAGAAATAAACGTAGCAAGAATTTCTGGGGCAGTAATAAGTATAGAGAAAGCGTTGTTGTTTTAGAAAACATTTATTCTTGTTCATTTACCCTACTTGTTCTGGCTTTTGAACAATATAACTAACTATTAATTATTTAGTTCATTTTGTACTGTATAAGAGCAGCGTTTAATAGATCAAATTGGCTGACAAATCACGAACACTTCTTTCTTTGTGTTAGATAATTATTTATAAAAGAATTTTACGACAAAATAAATATACTGTTGTTGGCTAAATAAATCCAACACCTAGGTTGACAAATATTTTTTTAAATATTTATTTATGAAAGTAATAATATTAGAATATTCTTAATATTTAATTACATTATAAACAAATAAATTTGCAATGCCATTTTCGTCAAAAAAGTTAATAACAAGTGGCTCCTTTTTGATTTTTTGTATTCTTCTCTCTGATTTTCTGTACTCTATGGGACGTTAATCGAATTAAGTGGTCTATATCATATTGATCTATATCACCGAATGATTGTCGGTATAAGCAATCCCCCACTTTCTGGCCAACGGCTTATGGCGGATGAGTTGGAAAGTGGTAGGGCACCCTTTTGTCCTGGGGTTGAGAAATCGGCCTCGAAGGCGGAGGAATCAAAAGCATGGTCAACGGCATAAGGATGTAGAAGGCAAGGGGAAACCACTACATTAAAGATCCCTATGGATATCCCTAGTACAATCATCATGGTCTTAGTAACCAACAACGGCGTTACCGATCATGGCCCTCTGAAGCCAAGATCCGGCAGGGGAGGAAAAGACAAGGCCTCTCAGGTCGTTAATAAGCGAAATCCTTGTCAGAAGAACGGAGGCGAAAGAATAAGACTGTCAAACACTAGAATTGGAACCTGGAATGTTCAGAGTATGTTTCAACCTGGTAAGATGCACAGTATTATTCAAGAAATGAACAGGTTGAATATTGATGTACTGGGTATCAGTGAAGCCAGGTGGCCCAACTCAGGTTGTTTCTCAACAAATGAAGCCACAATATATTATTCCGGTAGCGAGGACAATCAACATCGATACGGCGTGGCAGTCATAGTTAATAAAAAATCTAATAGAGCAGTAGAAGGCTTTTTCCCTATCTCAAAAAGAGTAATGGCATTAAGGTTAGTGACACCTCACGCCAGATTGAACTTGATACAAGTGTATGCTCCTACGGCGAATGCCTACGAAGAAGAGGTTGAGTTGTTTTATCGGGATATCTAAGAGGCACTGAAAATAACGAAAACTAGAGAAATCGCGATAGTCCTAGGTGATATCAACGCAAAGATTGGAAGGGGACAAAGCGGAAGGTGTGTGGGAAATTATGGTCTGGGAAATCGTAACGAGAGAGGAGATCGTCTAATACAATTTTGTCAAGAGCAGAATTTGATTACTACAAACACACTTTTCAAGCTACCAAACAGACGACTCTATACATGGCGATCGCCCGCAGATACATCGGAGAAAGTAGTTAGGAACCAGATAGACTACATTATGATAAATGAAAGATACCGTAATGCTGTTAAAGCTGTGAAAGCATATCCCGGAGCAGACGTGGCCTCAGACCATAACCCACTTATCGCCAGGATTACATTAACACTCAAAAACATTAAAAGACATTAAAGAACTCCTACAATAGACGCAAGTAAGCTTAAACAACAAGATATAAAAGAATGCCTCCAACATGAACTGCATATGAACTGTAGCAAACTGAATATATACACCAATAATATTGACGAGCACATTGCCTACTAGAACCGTGCAAAGAAATAGTGAAGACTTCTACAAAAAGAAATAAAGAATGGATGAACGACGAGATACTCAATCTGATGGAACAACGGAGACAACATAAGAACAAAGATACAATAAATACAGGGGATTAACCACCAGATAAGAAGGATGATAAAGCAGGCAAAAGAAAAACACTTTGAAGAGATGCAAAGAGATCGAGGACCTTCAAAAAAGATACGATCTATTTAATCTACACAAGAAAGTGAAAGAAATGGCAGGGCTAAGAAAACAAAATCTCACTGGTGCACTTCTGGATAGACACGGGATTACTATAACACAGACCGATGAGAAAGTACAACGCTGGGCAGAATACATAGATGAACTGTTGAAATAGGTCCAAATATCACAAAAGAAGAAATAGCACACGCATTAAAAACAATGAAGAACGGAAAAAGACCTGGGCCTGACATGCTTCCTATCGAATTAATAAAAATTATAGATGAACAGCACATTGATGTTCTAGTTATACTTTTGAACCAAATTTATAGCTCAGGTGTATTACCCAAAGAATGGTTAACGTCGATCTTTGTTTGTCTTCCCAAAAAGAAAAACGCAAGAGAATGCGCCGATTACCGCACCATCAGCTTGATGTCCCATGTGCTGAAGTTGCTACTGAAAGTCATCCATAACCGAATATATCATAAGTTGGACATAGATATTAATGATACACAATTTGGGATTCGCAAAGGCCTAGGAACGCGTGAAGCTCTTTTCTCACTTAATATCCTAATACAAAGGTACCTAGACGTCAATCAAGATATATATATATATATATATATATATATATATATATATATATATATATATGTCTGTTTTATTGACTATAATAAAGGTTTCGATAAAGTACGACATGAACAATTAATGAATGCCCTGAAATTAAAGAAGATAGACTACAATGACCTCAGGATCATATCTAATTTATACCATAAGCAGCGAGCAAAAGTACGTCTTAACGAACAGTTGTCAGAGGAAATTGAAATTAGACGTGGGGTGAGACAGGGATGCGTATTGTCTCCAGTTCTCTTTAATGCCTACTCGGAAGAGATCCTAAAACAAGCTCTTGAGAGTGAAACAAGCGACATATAGCCAAGAATACGGTTTAACAATGAACATCAAGAAGATAAAATTTATGAGAATATCTAAAACTCAAAGAAATAACGAAAATCTCCTCATAAACGGAAACAACGTCGAACAAGTAGACCAATATGCATATCTTGGAACAATGATCAACTCCACAAATGATTACTTCCAGGAGATTAAAATTAGAATAGGAAAGGCTAGAGCGAATTTTAACAGAATGAGAAAAGTGCTCTGCACAAGAGATCTAAGGTTAGAGCTGAGAATAAGGTTGGCTAGGTGCTACGTTTTCTCGACTCTGTTTTACGGAATGGAAGCTTGGACCTTGAATGCGGCATCAATGAAAAACCTGGAATCATTCGAGATATGGGTATATAGAAGAATTCTAAAAATATCATGGACAGAACACGTCACAAACAAAGAGGTTCTGAGAAAGATGAATAAAGAAATGGAAGTCTTAAATACAATTAAAACCAGAAAATTGAAATATCTCGGACATATTACACGTGGAGGGAGATACAACTTGCTCCAACTCATTATGCAGGGAAAGATTCAAGGAAAAAGAAGCATAGGGAGACGCAGAATATCGTGGCTGCGCAACCTGAGAGAATGGTACGGATGTACATCAAACGAACTTTTCAGAGCAGCCGTCTCTAAGGTCCGAATAGCTATGGTGATTGCCGACCTCCGTCGCGGAGATGGCACTTGAAGAAGAAGATATCATGTTGCGAAATACTCATCAAAATTCTTGTTATGGCATGCAACAACAGGTCTTCTAAGTTTGCTTGAGAACGTGACAATCGATTTAGGTTTCGGCCTACCATATCCCACACATGTTCGATGGGTGACAAATCAGCTGATCTTAATGGCCACTTCAAAGTGTCCATACCAGATTCTTGTATGAACAATTTTATCGGCTTCTGTGATGAATCTAGGTTTTA
The DNA here is from genome assembly GCF_917563875.1 of Diabrotica virgifera virgifera. Lineage (NCBI taxonomy): Eukaryota > Metazoa > Arthropoda > Insecta > Coleoptera > Chrysomelidae > Diabrotica > Diabrotica virgifera. The sequence continues at coordinate 137,805,706 of NC_065452.1, forward strand.
TTTGGGTGGCTATGATGGGCTTCTTTTTCTTTAAGTGCCATGTCCGCGATGAAGGTTGGCAATCATCATGGCTATTTTGACCTTCGAGGCAGCTGCTCTGAACAGTTGCCTTGAGCTGCAACCAAACCATTCTCTCAGGTTCCTCAACCAGCAAACGCGTCTCCTTCCTACGCTTCTCCTACCCTCTATTTTTCCTTGATTATGAGTCTTAAGATGTTATATCTTTCGCCTGTCCGAGATATTGCAATTTCCTTTCATTTATTGTGTTTTCAATTTCCCTCTCTCTACCAATTCTCCTTAACACTTCTATATTCGTGACTCTATCTACCCATGAAATCCTTAACACTGTTCTAAATGTCCACATTTCAAAGGCGTTAAGTCGATTTATCGCATTTTGATTTAATACCCATGATTCTGCTTCGTAGTAAAGCACACTGTGTGTACATAACATTTAATTAGTCTTAATCTGAGGGCCAATGTCAAATCTTTACTGCATAAAATCTTTTTCATTTTCACGAAGTTGGCACGTGCTTTTTCAATTCTCACTCTCATTTCTGCAGTATAGTCGTTATGGTGGGCGCATAAGGGTAAAGACGTTTTCGATGTGAGAGACGAAATATATACTTGGCTGTTGAACTCCATACAGCAAGACAGTATGGGGTACTATATGATTGGGAAGCAGATCAATTCTAGTCTTATTAATGGCACCGTGACAGCTTGACGATATATTGGTACTGCAACTGGTTTTACATTCCTATCTACAAATCATTCCAAATGCGATCTTTCAACAATATAACGCAAGACCTCATCTCTCTCTCTCTCTCTCTCGTTCCATCCCTCCTTGTGGAGTATTGGGCGCTTATGCGTTTCTTTGCCAAAAGTGTAAGATTGCTGTCTGGCCGAGACAGCGCATGCAAGTAGTTACTCCAAAAATAAATTACGACAACGTAAAAAATTTTTTTTTCTTCTGGTACCTTGCTAAAGATTTAAGTAAAATAATTGCATCTGATAAATTTATAGTTGGATCTTTTAACGTTTACTAGCAGCACTAAAACGTCCTAAAATTTTGAACCACGTAATGATTAAAAGAGCTATTTGATCATTTTCCTATAATATACCATTTGTATTGCTTTAACAGCATCAAATCTAGCTGACCATCTAAAAATAGTATACAAGTCTTTTAACCGATATTTCGCAATAACTTATCATTAATAGTCCATAGCTAATATGCCAAAGAGAAAAAGGGATATTGTGCCGATATGTGATTTTGCTCTGGGTATGAGTGCCACCCGTCCGGGGGTGAAAAAAGATACATTCAAAATAAGTGCGGAAATGGATAAACTGATTAATTCTAAGTAACTTTTGTTCTATCTTTGATTAATATATTGGGATATAATATTTCAATATAATATTAATCAACGGTTATAACCCATATAATATTTCAATCAACGGTTCTATAGAGTTTTTTCACTAAATCAGTACTTTTTGAGTTATTTGCGAGCGAATAATATGTTCATTTTTCAACAAACAAAAAACACGTTTGTAGACGGTTTTTCGCAAATAACTCAAAAATTAAGTATTTTATCGAAAAAATATTCTTAGGAAAAATATAGTATATACAAAATTTTAAAAATGATGTATGTATAAAGTTTGTAGACCAGTATAAGCAGAGCAGGAGCTAATGAAAAGTAGATTCGTATTCGACAAATTCCAAATCAAATATTTCAACGTAAATAACCAAAAAATAAAGCATTTTTTGGTGAAAACTCATCACAACTTTTTTAAAGTGTTAAAAAAGCTTTATTTTGTTTTTTTTTTTAAACAAGTTTCTAGTATCAAAATTAAGCAAGTTAAGTTCAAACTAATGTTGATTCCTTTTTTTGGCAAAAAAATCTTGCAAATCACCCCCTAGTTTGTTCTATTATTTATATGATCTGTAAGTTTCACCGGTTCACAGTGCTTATATTTTAAAACATTGGAATGTAAAGTAAAACAAATTTTTTGAAATTTTGAAGAATAAATGTTTTTTTTCAAAATAACTTAAATATTATTAGCGATACCAAAAATCTTAAGGAGTAAAAATGTAGGTTTTGCTTTTCTGAATATTTCAAATTTTTTCATTTTTGGAAGATAAAAATTCGTTAAGATATGACTGTTCAAAATTTGCATACCCTGGGTAGAGAATTTTTCCTTTATTAAAAATTATTAATGGTTTCTATCCTTTTGGGATCGGTACTCACCGGAGGGACCTCAGACCTTCGGATACAATTAGCGTCTCTTTGCAACGACAATGACGTCGAGCTTGCTAAGTAACAAGACATTTACTCAACACACACACTACACTCGATACCTGATTGGAAGAATCCACTGTACCATGCCAATGGCCATTAGTTGTCGAGGCATTAAGCTAAATAAAAAAAGCATACATTCGTGATTAGTGACTTGTTCAAGCCCTATATACTACAGCCCTTTTATAAATAAGCACTTTATACCGATAAAACTTACAGAGCATATATAAACAAGACAGTATTTTATGAGCGGTAACGATTAATTTCATTTGGGATGTTAATTAGGAAGTTATTTTCATCAGTTTTTTTACCCAAAAAAGGGATCAACTTTATCTTGCTTACTTTTTATGCTAGAAACTTTTTTAAAAAAACAAAAATAAAGCTTTTCTTAAACATTTAAAAAAAGTGATGATGGGTTTTCCATCAAGTGTCCGGCTGCTAATGGTTAATCCGGCGCTGCTTAGAAGACCAGTTGCATGCCATAAGAAGAATCTGGATTAGCATTTCGGAATATGATATAGACCACTTAAATCGATCCACTTTTTATTAATTTTTTGACGAAAATATCTGCAAATTTGTTTATAATGTTATCAAATAATGAGAATAGTATAATACATATATACTTCCATAAATAAATATTTAAAAAAATATTTTTTGTCCTTTTAGGTGTTGCATTTTTTTGTCATCAGTTTATCAAATCTAAAAGCTTGCCTATACAAAACATGAACTTAAGAATGACGGGTTTGATTTTATATATGGCATGTAAGAAAATAATGTAAATTTTAATAAAATAGTGTTAATTTTTCAAAAAGTAAAGTTTAACAATGATGTTTTTCTTACTGTTAATAAATTTAACGGACTATATAGTGTATAATATCGCTCCTAAAAATTCTCGTTTCATTGCTATTAAAATATTCATTTTCGTTATGACACTCAGTGAGTGGCTTATGTCGAAATTTCCATTCTTTCTTTTTTGTCGGTTGACTCTCGATATTGATTTGGTTCTCCATCATTTTCTGTCTTAAGCTGTTAACAAAACTGTATAACACTAAAATTATGATAAAATAAATTTGGTCAGTTCTACGTAGACGAGTAGGCATCTCATATACTAGAGAAAACTAATAAAACGGATATAACGATTGGACAAAATTACAAAAATAGGAAAAAGAAATAAGTGAAGAGAAATCAAAGCATATAATAATAAGAGCCGAAAGAGAAAAGCAAGACAATTATATACGAGTACACCAGTATAAATTTGCACTACTTTCAGCTATTTATGACTGGCAACAGGTAAGAAAGAAGGAAAATACTATTTCTGTCCAATTATCTCACTCTTGTGCATGTTGTTTTGATTCCGAGAATAAGTAACCAGTCATATCCTTTATTGAGTCCGACCATCATACTGGAGATATTCAATTGGATCTTTTGCCCGTTATGTTGCCTTCAAGTATCATTAAATTTGTTCCATGTCTTCTAGTAAGTGTTAAAACAAAATCTTTTGAGCTTATCCTTACCGCTGTCTACTCTCCACCAAAACATAACATCAAAAAGATCAATATCTAGAATTTTTGAATAGACAAGGCAAAAGATTTATAATTGGTGGTGATTTTAATGCCAAGCACACCCATTGGTGTTCTAGGTTAATCACAACCAACGGGAAGGCACTCTTGCAGGCAGTTAAGCAATTAAAATGCGAAACACTTTCAACAGGTAAACCGATGTATTGGGCTACTGATCCCAACAAAATTCCAGACCTGATCGATTTATTTATAACTAGAAACATTTCTGTTAGTTATATACATATTGAAGAAGCATGAGACATGAACTCCGATCATTCACCCATCCTTCTCACAGTGAGTGATACTGTTATTCAAAGCCAGCCACCTCCTAAACTGACTAATAGGCTAACAGATTGGCGGAGTTTTCAGCTTCACTTAGAAGAAACAATCAATCTGAAAGGTTCACTAAAAACTAGATATGAACTTGATGAAGAAACGGAATGTTTTGTTAAACAAGTTCAACAAGCCGCTTGGAATAACTCACCTGAACTAATTCATAGAGTTAAAGGTAATAATTACCCTAAAGAAATTAGAAAGCTAATCGAAGAGAAAAGAAAACTCAGAAGGATCTGGCAATGCTCTAGAGCTCCATCTGATAAAACAAAACTAAATAATGCTACACAACAGCTTAAAAGAGAAATTAGAAAAAATAAAAACGAATCAATTAGTAACTATCTAAGAGAATTGACAAATGATAGCACAACTGAGAATTCGCTCTGGAGAGCCAGTAAGAAATTAAAACGACCGATAATGCAAAATCCTCCACTAAGAAATACAGATGGAAGCCGGGCAAAAAGCAGTTTAGAGAAGGCTAATAAATTTGCTGAATATATCGAGGAAACATTCCAGCCAAATGAAGGTGATAACACACTACAATGGGAAAATGTCACACAGGAAGAAGGTGAAATTAAACTAGTCACTTCAAAAGAAGTGGCAGACGAAATTATATCAAACATCAATCCCAGGAAAGCATCTGGGTTTGACTTAATTACTGGGGAAATCTTAAAACAACTTTCTAGAAAAGCCATAGTAAAACTGACATATCTTTTAAATGCCTCGTTTAGATTAAGATATATTCCCAAGATATGGAAAGTGGCTAAGGTCATAATGATCCTTAAACCTGGAAAACAACCAAATACAGTATCATCGTACAAACCGATTCCATTACTACCCGTAATTTCAAAGCTGTACGAGTAGCTTTTGCTGAAAAGGTTGAAACCTCTTATAAATGCTAAGGCTCTAATTCCATCACACCAGTTTGGGTTTCGAGAAAGTCATTCAACTATCGATCAAGTCCATAGAATAACGGATATAAAAGAGAGGTCGCTGGAAGGAAAGAAAGTTTGCTCCGCTGTCTTCCTCGACGTGGCGCAAGCTTTTGATAAGGTATGGCACGAAGGACTTAAATACAAATTAAGCAGGATTTTGCCAAGAAAATACACAGAATTATTGTAATCTCATATATCAGAGAGAGTTTTTAGGGTTAAGCAAGAATAAGCCTGCTCAGAACTAAAGGAAATCAATGCAGGTGTACCACAAGGTAGTGTGATAGGACCGGTCCTACCTATTATACACTAGTGACATTCCTGAAGTAGATCATAACACAATAGCTACCTTTGCTGATGACACTGCCGTTTTAGCCGTAGGTAAAGACCATGAAGAGCAGCAAGAAAGCTACAAATATCTGTTAACAGACTTAACAAGTGGACTAAACGCTGGCGAATTAAATTAAACGAAATGAAGTCAGGGCATATAAATTTTACAAACAAGAAAAAACACTACATTCCTGTTAACGTAAATAATACTCAGATACCATACGCCGATACCGCAAAATATTTGGTTATTACACTAGACGCTAGGCTACGCTGGACGACCCATGTTAAAAAGAAATGAGAACAGCTTAACATGAAATATAAAAAAATGTATTGGCTATTGGGAAGACAATCCACTCTCTCGTTCTACAATAAAATACTTTTGTATAAACAGATTATAAAACCTATATGGACATAATATGGCATCCAGCTATGGGGCTGAGCTAGTAATACTAATTTAAACATCATTCAACGTTTCCAAAACAAAGTGCTAAGGAACATTGTCAACGCTCCATGGTACTATAGGAACAGTGACCTCCATAGGGGCCTAGACATGGTTACTGTTAACAAGACCATAGAAAAATTTGTCAAGAGTCACGAACAATGACTTTTTCAACACGTCAATGTTGAGGTCATCCAGCTCCTCGACAACACGGATCTAGTTAGAAGACTCAAGAGGAAGAAACCCTTCGAGTTGGTTAAGTGAAAAATAGTGCACCGTTCAAGTGATGGTACAGATTAACATTTGTGCAATATATTAACAGAACCTCGGGGGTACTATTGAGTTTGTCCTTAGTCTTAAGTTTTTAATAGTAATTTAGGTTAGAAATAAGTTGCTCATTGATCACATTATTTGATCAGATTGTAATGTTCTTAAGCATCTTATTGGTGTTTAATAAATAAAAAAAAATGTCTTCTAGTTATATGTCCAAAATATCTCAGTATATTTTGGTTGATAATTGTGGTGAGTATAGTTTTTATGTTCTTCTAGTATTGAATTACATGTGCGATGTGCGGTCTATGGTATGCGCAACATTCTACGGTAGACCCACATTTCAAATGCCATTATACCCTTCGAATCGGCTTTTCTGATGGTCCATGTTTCTGAAGCATAGGTGGCGATAGGAAATATTAATGCTCGCTCGAACAAGGTATAATTTTGAATACAGGTGAATCCCAAGGATATCATGGACGGACAAATAACCAACGAGACCGTACTGCGAAGAATGGGGAAAGAAAGAGAGGTGATGTATACGATTAAGAGAAGAAAGTTAGAATATCTCGGACACATAATGAGAAATGGCACTAAATACAGATCAGTGAAGGTAATCCTTCAAGGCAAAATAATCGGAAAGCGAGGAATTGGGAGAAGAAGAATATCATGGTTAAAGAATCTGAGGAAGTGGTTCTCCACAACAACAACTAATCTATTTAAAACCCTTTAACGCTCTCTGGTAGCTATATATACCATAAGCTATTACGGCTTAATTTGTCATCAGAGTTGCGGTGAAAACAATTTTTATAGGCGAAGTCGATACACTGAATGCTTGCTGGTAGGTGTGAATATCGAAAACCTGTATGCGGCGTGTAGGCCAGGGTAATAAGATAAAAATATACCCTGTTCGTGACACTTCAGCAGCCAAGGTACTGAAGCGTTTTTTCGACAGGTAATATCTATAGGAACAAATTATAACTATTTCCTGCGTAGGATCTGGCGGCCATTTTTATTTATAAACAATTAACTGTAAAAAATGGCATTTTCCCCTTTTTTTTAAATCAACGGAAAACAGTGAAACTTATGATTTTTTTACTACAAATATCTTCGAGATTATGGAAAAAGCTTTAAAATGACGTGTTACAAAGTTTGATATACTCATTTATTGTTAATATAATTGCGAAAAGAGTTCGGAATTGCAAAAAATAGCTATTTGTATAACAAGGGAGTAAAGTGCTACTTTTCCTCCCGAGAATGAAGTTTACTGCCCGACGCGTAGCGGAGGGCAGTAATCATTCAAGGGAGGAAAAGGCACTTTACTCCCATGTTATACATATGGTTTTTCCACCTTCCTCAGATTAATACAAGTCATTTTTCATTTTTACTTAATTTATTTATGTAACTAACCAACAAAATTTATTAAAACTAAAACTAACAAGTACGTACAATATAACTGTCAACTGTCAAATATAAGTCAAATTATTAATGTAAACATTGTTAAATCAAAATAACAATTTACTGTTTTTTACCATTCTGCAAAATACAGGGTGTTTTATAAATAAACCATAAAATGTATAGATACTTACGTAATAGAAAATAGATATTGTACAGGGCGTCAATAAGTTATATTTCATGAATGAAATACCATGACGTCACTTTTACTTTTCCTCCCTAGGGAGGAAAAATATTTTCCTCCCTAGGGAGGAAATGTACGACTTTGCTCCCTACAATCAGGTCCGGAAAAGTAAACTTTCGGTAGAGGTAGGTGGAAAAAATATTTTCTCAATAACTGTTGTAAAAATTAGTGTAAAGCTTTGAAATATTTGTCAAATGAGGGTTCTTTGCTGCATAATATGTGATAAAAATTTCAACGCGACTCATTTAATTGTTTAAATTATATTCAAATTGTTTATCCCAGAAAGCATTTTTTTGCAATAACATAAGTCAGAAAAAATGACGTTAGAACCATTCCACAGGTGTCAAATGAAAGAGCATGAGCTACATTTTCAACATGGTTTAAAAAAGTGAATAATAAATGCATTTTTTAGTAATAAATAATTATGCAAAAGTATCGGCAATTTTTCTTTATAAACTTTTTGAATAACTTTTATCAAAAACATTAACTTTTTTACCGTGTTTTAAGTGCACAACTACCAAGTAATGTTATCTATATCATAATTGATAAAAAATTGTAATAAATATGTATAATTTCTTATATGTATAACAAAATAAAAAGTTTATTAGGAAAGATTTACGATACTTTTGCATAATTATTTATTACTAATAAATGCATTTTTTATTCACTTTTTTTAAACCAAGTTGAAAATATAGCTCATGCTCTTTCATTTGACACCTGTGGAATGGTACTAACGTCATTTTCTTCTGACTTATGTTATTGCAAAAAAAATGCTCTCTGGGATAACAATTTGAATAAAATTTAAACAATTGAAAGAATCGCTTTGAAATTTTTATCACATAGTAAGCACCAAAGAACCCTTATTTGACAAAAATTTCAGAGCTGTACACTAATTTTTACAACAGTTATTGCGAAAATAATTTTTTTTGCAATTTCGACCTTTTTTTGCAATTATATTAACAATAAATGAGTATAGTATGAGTATTTTAAAGCTTTTTCCATAATGTCGAAGATATCTGTACTAAAAAAACCATAAATTTCCCTGTATTCCATTGATTTGAAAAAAAAAGTGAAAAATGCCATTTTTTGACATTTAATTGTTTATAAATAAAAATGGCCGCCAGATCCTACGCAGGAAATAGTTACAATTTACTCTTATAGGTATTACCTGTCGAAAAAACGCTTCAGTACCCTGGCTGTTCAAGTGTCATGAAAAAAACCTTATTACCCTGGACTAGCGGCAACCACGTGCTTTTCACAAAACTGGTATGATAAGCTACCAGTGCCCCTTTCTGCAAAAGTATATGTAAAAAATCGTTCAATTTTATTTTTGTTTTTTGCACAAGTGTCATTTGGAATAAACTACTTGGACAAAAATTGAACGTAAGTGTCAAGTGTACTTTTTTCATTTTTAACTAGCAGATAATTCTTTAAAAGCACTGGCATAGTCATTGCAATAATAAATATGTTTTATGAGAATTGTAACCCCAAAATTCATTGTTCTTATTTATCCCGGCATACAAACAATTTTTGTCTTTTCGTTTTGAAACTTATGCCTGTTATTAAACAATATTGTGGCAACAAATTTCTGTAAGAATCTGGTTGTTTGACATTAGCGATAGGAAAATATTTTTAATCATTTTGAGGATTGTACGAAATAAGAGGTTATTTTTTCACATACTAAAAAAAATTTCGAGATCGTAGTTTACGTCCAATACTAAAATTTTTATGGATACATTAAAGAAAAGTTTAATATTTATTTGCTATACAAGGTTCTATAAGACTTTAAATTATTTATTAGACCTATTTGTCATTACAATTTTTCCAGTACATTATTTAGGTTTGGTTGGATTTTTCCGGTACATTATTCCTATGTTTTTTTAGATGTCTAGAAATCGACCGCTTACAGAAGCTGAACTCCAGTATATAGTAGACCATCTAAGTGATGAATAGTATTGTCTTTCCGAATCTGATGGCGATGAGGATGCGGACGACAATTTTCCTAAGACAAGTTCAATTTCCAGAACTCTCCAGACTACTACGAGTAGTATCGACAGCCATCCGACATGTTCCAGTACTTCAGTACAGCACTTGAAAAGGGTGCGCCACTGTACTCTTACAAGAAAGACAAATAATTCTAGCTGAAACGAAGATTTTGGTAATTCGGATCAAGATCCTCACTTTGATCCAGATGACGGATTTGGTTTCAAGCACAACAAGCTGGCTAGGTTATTTCCTAAAACATTTTTTCTGATCAAGACGACGAGGATGAACAACTGTTAACATTAGCTCAAGCAACAAATTCTCTACCTTTTAGACGCAGCAATAGTAAACAGCTATATTTTATATAAGAAGACTCTGAAAAAAGAAACTCAAGTGCTAAGCCTATGACTGCATTATAGTTCCGCAGTGAACTAGCTGATAATTTGAATAGCACTTTTACTTTCAGAAAAAAGTCTGCACCACCATCAAACTCAACTTTGAATGCTGGTTCACACTTACCCACCAAAGGAACTTATAGGCGCTGTGCCCTTTGTGCTTCATCTAAAAAGAAACAAACGCGCAGCAATTTGATTTGTCAAGTTTGTAACGTTGCTCTATGAAAAGACTGTTTTGCACCCTACCATAGTAGATAGAAAGTTATTAGATAATAAATTTAAAATATTACTGTATTTAGTTTTTTTACATTTTCAAAATAAAGTATTTTTTATAAATTTTTTTAATTGTTTTTACTGGTCGGTATATATACCATTGTCCACTAAGTATTACTTGTTTGTCAAAATGCACACTGGTAGCTATATCTACCACCCTTTCCAGCCCTTCTGGCACAGAAAAAAAAAATTTTAACATTTTTTGTCTTACTAACGATGCATAATGAACTTCTTTTACTATTCAAAAGTATAGTTTTACAAAAACAATAGGTCTGCCCGTTAAATGGTTAAAGCATCAGTTAATAAAATAATTTTTTACCTTTTTTATCGCCGTCTCAATTTCTGAGTTCAGTATTTGTGGCTATTTTTAATAACTTCTTTTCTCTGTATTATTGTCTGGGATAAAATAATTATATGCGATAGAAAAAAAAACAATCAACAAGAAGGAAGAGATGAGTCTAAAAGTACTAGTAAAAATGAAATGGAACTAGTATGGAATTTACAATCGCACCAAACATAACTAGCAAGCGTGAAAGCAGAGCAAAATAAACAAATAAAAGAAGCTTTGAATTCAGAAAACATGGCAAAATACACTAAATCATAGAACGTACATGAAATATTGTGAGATCTCCATAAGAAATAATAATTAAAATAATCAATATTTAGACCCCAAAAAAACCAAAAATCAGACGAACTCAGAGAGAAGATGAAGAGGTGACGGAATCGACTTCATAAAATAGATCAAACACATGCTTTAGGGTGTTTGTCATCATTATCGTTATAATAATTGGCTTGACAATCCTTTAAGATCTTCTTCCACATCATTAATCGGCAAAGAGAGATATAATATATAATAGTGAAAAAGAAAGAGAACGCAGTTACCACCCTAAAAGACGGTAAAATTAGTAATATTTACTTTGTGATAAAATGGGTCAAAGCATATGTCCCGAAGAATAAAGACAACCAAAAAGGTTATACCCCCAGTGGTGACGGTAAAAATATTAGTAGGTTGGTTAATTCTCACAATTAGTGTTGCCCAAAATCAGTCTTGGTCTTGCAGTCTTGTTCTTGCGTTTTCGCAAGACCAAGACCGCCTAATTTTAGCAAGACCAAGACCAAGACTTACCGTGTAAGACTTGAGCAAGAACAAGACTAAGCCTGCGAGACTCTTGCGTCTTGCAGTTAGAACTGAGGGTCGTTTTAGGGAGTATATTAGTTCGACTATATTCTTAGATACTCTATGAGAAACAAAAAAAAATTGTAAAAAATATTTTCAAAATTGGACTTATGCGCATTACGAACAATACCATAAACATACATAGCGAATCAAAATATCCATTTAAAGAACACTTCCCACATTTGAAACGGAATCAGAGGTCATTATTACAATGTAAAAATAAAATATTTTGTACATTCCTTCCCAGCAGACGACTTCTCTGAAATTAGTTGTCCGGATTATGAGAATAGTAGCCTTCTAATCATAACATAACATTCTTGCTTTGCGACGTCGATAGTAATACCGAATATCGTATCCAAACTTTTTAAAATTAGCTGATAAAAATATACCTAATAAGTATTTAATTTTTCATTATTAGCTTTCCAGGAATCTAAACACACAAATCTTATCGGTATAAAGAATAGTAAGACTATTATGTATTGTTTTTGCTGAATGTGCTACTAGGTCACTCGGTTAAACAAAATTTGCCGAAACAGCGCGTATAATATTTAAAAGTATGAGACCGAAACAAAAGAACATATTGATAATGCCACAATGCCAGATACCCTAACAAAATACCAAAATATTATTTATTAACGAGATATACACTTCTTCAAAAAATTTACGCACCACCTTATAAACGGGTCATTGTTAATGTTTTTTTTAATATTATGTTGTCATATTTTTATACATATCGCTGTAATAATATTGTTGCTAGACAAATCAATTATTATCATTGTACACCGGGTGTAGGTACCAATCAAACTGTGTTTTTTCTCAAAGCTAGCATGACTCTGTGGAATATTCTAGAATTTATAAAATACTGAAATTTAAACGATAGCCTCATATTTTCTTTACATTGTTTCTTTATTCATTCGCTTATATTGGATAATAAAATACATAAGTTTCTAATAAACTTTAGTTAGTTAGAACATAGGCACGGATCATTTAGATCGTGGGTTCAAACCCCACCCATTGTCAATTGTCTAGATTAGTAATTCTCAATCTTTTTGAGTCATGTACCACAAATTACTTTAATTATTTTTGTTACCACCTAACTGAAATAGCTAGGTAATCTAATTAACTATAATAATTGTGGCTGATTTTGGCTGTTTTTGCGTTTTTTGTACCACCGCAAATAATGATAATATGTACCACCAGTGGTACATGCACCACATATTGATAACCACTGGTCTAGATATATATTAATTTGGCTGGTCTTTACCATGGCTATGATATTCCAGCTTAAAATGTACCTCTGTTACGTTGTTCAAAGATATGCAACAGGCTAATAGTCAACTGCGAGACTTGCAAGACTCTTGCTGCAAGATCAAGACCAAGACCAAGACCGGGAGCGCAATACCAAGACCAAGACCAAGACCAAGACCAAGACTAGGTGTACTGGCGCAAGACCAAGACTGTCTAAGTCTCGTCTTGGTCTTGCATTTGGGCAACACTACTCACAATGATAAAAATGAAAATAAAACGTAGTTTGACCATAAAATTACCACGACACTGATCGTACCCTCGGTTGGCCAGTTGACAGATCTTGAAGCGTGTCTCTTTTTTCTTTGATGCTTGTCACTTTACCGATACTTTGTGGCATTGGCAAGATACGAGATGATCCACAGGACAATAAATCTTAGCATGTGGTATTATCTTAAGGGTCATAAATATCAAATTTTGACAGAAATTTCTCTATTTCACGTTGCGTCTAATCTATTTCACGTTCTGTTAAATCCCGTCTTCAGTTTTTATCTTTTTCTCTTACATTTTTCTATTTCACTCAGAATGTAGCGCCACGCTCCGTCAGTTTTCCTCTTCAGTTTCTGCACCTTAATAAATTTCACAATATCTGTTCAATGTTCAATAAATAATTATTTAATAAAAATAATTTATTTATTAACATATACTTTAACTTTTTCTGTGATCATTAATGATATGATTAAAAAAAAAAGATTTTTGGAAAAAATATTTTTTAACGGCTTACTTTATTCAGATGGACTTACCCAAGTTTTTTTATGTATTTGTTGATCCGGATGTCGATAAGATTGTTATAAACAAAGAACTTGAGGAATTACATAACAGCGATTCTTATCAAAACAAATCTTTTTTCTAAGCAAAAAATGTTGCTACAAGTTTTTTCGTAGGATGCCTAGTTTTCGAGATAAACGCGGTTTAACTTTCAAAATATCAAAAAATTGCAATTTTTGAACCAGAATAACTGTTGATTAAAGCCGCATTTGAAAGGTCATGTCAAATGATACCGGTTTTGATTATTTGCATTGCTAAAAATTAATTTTTTTATGGTTAAACAAAGCTATAAACACATAGTTCTTGAGTAATGTTTTCAATGCATTTCTCATTTAAAATCGAACGAGTAGGCGCGCCTGCAAACAGGCAATTTCTACGTATCATGCGTTAAAACGCATGCATTGGGCACAGGTCAAAACGCTTAAACATACTTATAATAGTAATATGTAACATTACGCCTGATGTAAAATAACGAATATTTTTAACACATTCCAAACATTATTTTTTGAAGAACCCAACATTCTTATTTAAATAAAAAATGCTGCTCGCATTTTTTTTTTCGCAAAAGTGGTACATGGTTGAAGGGCGGCTACTAGAGGCTTGCCTAGGGCGTCATTGGACCTAAACGCGACCCTGTACATACTTCTATGGCTCTCTTTACTCACTCAGAAGTAAGAATGAATTAATAATTGTTGATTGGAATCTGCCTAATAAAAAACGAAATTTTAACCCACGAATTACACTTTTCTCTTTTATTCATAACATTGTAACTTTCTCCACTCTCATTTACGATTGTAATCACATTTGTTGAATTTATAGCACTAATTCATTTATTTTAACAGCCAATATTAAAAATTGACACGAATTCAGGGAACCGTTTCAGTTTTTAACGAATTAAAATAAAATATCAATTCATTAAATGGATATTTGACCCACAAAAAGTCATCGATAGTGTCAGAAACAAATTTTGTCGAGTTTTCTTTTATTACTTTCTCTGGTTAAAAAGAAATTTGATTGGGAATGAGTTTGATGATGGATAGTAGAGTGTTTTTTGACATTGTCATTCGTTAGATCATAGCTGATTTCTCAACTATTTTTATACAAGAGAGAAAACGAAAAGAGTTAGGCAGGACTAATAATAGTAAAAAGACACCAACAAGAAAAAAAGGCAACTGATTTAATAGGACAACAAACATATGTTCTAAAAGTTACAAGGAAAAATACAAAAAATATGGAGAAAAAATACTATCAAAATAAATTATCTGTCAATCTGTTTGCTTCTCATTTTTGCCTGTGTATAGAAACACTGATATAATTCAACCTAAAATAATTATTACCTATTAGTGACCAAATTTTTTCTAATGATGCTATAAGCAACTCGGAAGTTTATGAGCATCTAAATATGGTACAACAGGTACAGATTATAAGGTCCAGGTCCTGATGAAAAATTGCAGTTTTGTATTAACTCGTTTTTTATCAAATATGATATATTTAACGAATTATTAACATCAAGTTAATTAAAAAGTTATTGGAAAATGATGTATATAACACATCACATAAAAACGATCGTCCTATGTCTTATGTCTAAGCACTATGCCCAAACTGTTTGAAGCAATACTAACCCAACATATATATAATTAGTATTTAGGCACAGAATCATCCTCCTTCTAAGTGCCTTCTCTATTGAGGTTGGCGATCAATATGGCAAATTTGTCTCTGTTCTGGGCTTGATGGATTAAGTCATTCCCTGTTGTGTGGGTCCAATCTCTGAGGTTTGGGAGCCAGGATTTTTTCTTTGTTCCTATACCCCTTTTACCTTCGATCTTGCCCTTTAATATTACCTGAAGCTGCTCAAATTCCCTATGGCGCATTATGTGTCCTAGATATGACGTCTTTCTAATTTTGATTGTATTGACCAGATGAGGACGTGTGTTCATTATTTCCAGTACTTCTTCATTTGTAGTTTTGCTGGTCCAGCTTATTCTTAGTCATTCCTGATGGATTAAGTCATTCCCTGTTGTGTGGGTCCAATCTCTGATGTTTCGGAGCCAGGATTTTTTCTTTGTTCCTATACCCCCTTTACCTTCGATTTTGCCTTCTAATATTACCTGAATTTGCTAAAATTCCCTATGGCGCATTATGTGTCCTAGATATGACGTATTTCTAATTTTGATTGTAATACCCGGGTACAGGTACCCGAATTTTGTACTCTAAGTATATTTTGGGTACGTAGTCGGTACTCGCACCCGTAGCGTACGCCGTTTTCAGTATCAGTCCATTCGCAAAGTCAAGCAAATGCCTATTCTCTTATGCCATAATAATTAACAGCCCTTCAAGAAATGATCTGATGAACTGATAGACTAAGAGCCGCTATAGGTGAAATTTCTTAATCATTTTAGGCACGACGGGACCCTATAACTTAAATAGTAGAACCTAAAAGAAAACGTTTGAGCACTGTGCCGTCACTTTTCAGTGGCACATGCGTCTACAGTGGCGCATCAAACTTTCCACTTATGGACGGGATCCATAAATTAAAAAATACCCTCCCTCATTACCAATATTTAATGTTTTTCATTTTTTTAAGTTCTATGTGATTAAGACATAAGATTCATTGTAATTTTAACCCACCACCCCCTTCTCGCTGCCCCCACCATCAAAAACTTTATTTTTCGATTTTATTTTTTTTTGGTGGGATGCAATCAATTTTAACATTTAAAAAAATTCACAAGCATAGTTAAGGCTTTTATAAAACACGTCTATTTTTTATAGACCTGTAGGTTAAATGTACATAACCTCAAAAAAATTTTAAAATTTTTTTTTTGAAAAAAGTATATAACTTTTTTTTGGGGATAGCTGCAGATCTAATTTTTTCTTAGTATTATGTATTTTATCAAACACTATATTTTTAATTTTTTTCAGATTTTTCTGTAACGCTGGTCACCTTCAAAAATCCAAAGAACTGTTTTTTAAGGGGGTTTTGGGGGGTCTGAACGTGTTTTTCTGATTTTTAAATATTTTTAAGGACTAAGTTACTTCAAGTTACATATAACCTATAAAAAAATTGATTTGATATATTATGAAGTCTATAAAATAGGGAAAATCCCCCAAAACCCCCCAAAAAACAGTTTTTCGGATTTTTGAAGGTGGCTTACGGAAAAATCTGAAAAAAATTAAAAATATAGTGTTTGATAAAACACACAATATTAAGAAAAAATTAGACCTGCAGCTATTCCTCAAAAAAAGTTACACGCTTTTTTGAAAAAAAAAAATTTCTTTTAATTTTTTGAGGTTATGTACGCTCTACCTATGGGTCTTTAAAAAATAGGCGTGTTTTATAAAAGCCTCAGCTATGCGTGTGAATTTTTTGAAATTTTAAAATTGATTGCATCCCACCAAAAAAAAAAATAAAAACGAAAAATGAAGTTTTTGATGTTGGGGGTAGGGGGAAGGGGGTGATGGGTTAAAATTACGCTGAATCCTATGTGTTAATCAAATGGAACTTAAAAAAATAAAAAAAATTAATTCTGTTAGTAAGGGAGGATAACTTTTAATTTATTTATCCCGTCCATAAGTGGAAAGTTTGATGCGCCACTGTCGATGCATGTGCCACTGAAAAGTGACGGCACAGTGTTCAAACGTTTTCTTTTAGGTTCTACTATTTAAGTTATAGGGTCCCATCGTGCCTAAAATGATTAAGAAATTTCACCTATAGCGGCTCTTAGTCTATGATGAAACTTTGAAAAATTAGTTATCTTAAAAGCCAATAAAATTAATCAGTGAGTGTGCGTGGTGTTATACTGATAACAGTAAAACCTGTGTTACCGGCAACCTGCTAAAATCGGCCACCTGTCCTTATGGCCGGTTTCAAAATTCCGCAAACTAATTATTCACATGTATATTTCCTTCTTTGTGACCTGCTATTTACGGCCACCTTTATAATACGGACGCGTCCAAATAATCACATATTTTTAAATCCCATTTTATAGAAATTGAATGTGAATGTTGGCCAAAATAATTTTGTTAAAATTATTTTGTCTATTTGTTGATGAAAATTCCCAGTACTACTTAAGTATTAGGACCTATTGTATCTGCCTAAACAGGAGATTAAATATCCCGCATCGGGTCGGTGGTCACAATAGGTTCTTAAAATCCTACAATAATATGTCGTAAAAGTGTTGTAAAAGAGAAACGTTTGTCACTATTTATAAGTATGACTACAATTCACAAAGTTGGCCGAAAAATATGGTGTAAAAACTCAAATTATCAAAAGATATAAAGAAATAAAAGTGGGTTGAAAGATTCTTTAAAAAAGCTTAACATCATTCTGTTTTTTCCCTAGTGTAGTTTTGTTTTATATTAGGATAATAAAGTAGTTTTAGTAGTTTCCGTTTATGTACCTATATAATTATATTTGCTTTTATTAACAAAATAAACCAAGTTCCAATTATCTTTTATATATTTGTGAACTACAAAAACTGGAAATACCGGCCACTTTTCTATATTGGCCAATGCTTCCTTCATTTTTAGTGGCCGTTACTGACAGGTTTTACTGTATTAATCAATGTTCTTATTTTTTTTATTTAAGTTGGAGTTGTACGTTATTTTATGTTTTCATGACTCATAAATAAATATGTTTAGAGAAGCAGAGATAATTATTATCCTCTTACCTTTTTTCTGGTTCTATACTATATTCAAATGTACTCGAAATAAGTACCCGAGAAATTCGGGTAATTGTACTTTGAGTATTGTACTCTGAGTACTTTTTTTGAGCAATGTACTCGGTACTCTGTACTCGTTCCTCAAATATGAAAAGTACCCGGTGCCCGGTACTCTGTACCCGAGTACAATTTATCAGTACCCGGCCCAGCTCTGGGTGTCCGTCCATTGCCTATTTTCTGATATTGGGAAAAAATCATTGGGACGAAAATCGACTAGGAACAAACGAACAAGGCACCGTCAGTCATCTCAAAACTAGGAAACCAAGTCTCATTGCATGGGCAGTACCGCAACCAAAAGATTTAAGTACATACTGTTGAAACAAGATAGCAAAAGAGCCTCGACAGTTAGTGGATGCTAAAGCCAGTGGCGTAGCGTAGTGGGGGCGGCGCGCCCCGGGCGACACATTTTAGGGGGCGGTAAAATTTAACAATAAATAATAAAAATATTTTAACCATTTTATATTTTTATCGCAACTACAAATTCGGACCGATTGAAAGGAGCACGGAATCTTTAACATCAAAAGGAGAGACAAGACGGCTTACTAAGGAATGGTTTTACCGTACATTGACTAACGGCGAAAAAGTTTTACGTATTGGATGGCTTATTCTCCATCTAAAGCATCATTATTTTGCTTTTGTTGTCGTTTATTTGAGAACGTAAATATACCGAATGGATCTAAATTTTGCTCATCTGATGGATTTAATGCTTGGTGGAAATGAAATCCTAAGGTTTCAAGTCACGAATCAAGTGCACTACACATCCAAAATTATTGCAAATAGAAGGAGTTGGAGAGCAGACTTCAAAAAGGACAGACTATTGACAAAAAAGAGCAAGACATAGTGGCAAAAGAAATAAAGAAATGGCAGGAAGTTCTTATCAGAATAAAATCCACGAGGAAAATAAACTTCCTGTAGCTGGCTGTATACCATAAATCACAAAAATACCAAGTTTATTGTAAAAGGTACATTTTAAAATACCCTAAATAAGGGTCACAATACAAAACGTTTTCGAATTAAGAAATCCATCATCAGTATTTAAAAGCCAAGAATTGTGTTGGCCATTGAAATCCAATATGTGAGGTTTTCTCAAAAAAAAAATTCAAACACGTGGGAAGAGTCCTGTGTTGCCCTGGGTAACATCCAGGCATATCTTTGACATCACATGAATTTTATATAAATATGTAAAACAACTAAATCGTTTGTTTATATTTAAAGGGTTTTTACCCAATACATTTTGGTGGCTCAGACATGCAATTTTTGGCTTTTAAACACTGATGATGGATTTCTTAATTCGAAAACGTTTTGTATTGTGACCCTTATTTAGGGTATTTTAAAATATACCTTTTACAAAAACCTGGTATTATTTTTTCTTATCAGAATGTTTGATATTATAAGATTCCTTGCCAAACAAAATTTGGATTTACGTGGACATATAGAAAACCACACCAGTACCAATAGAAGAAACTTTTTAGAATTGGTTAATTTAATTGCAAAATACGATCTTGTACTTCGTGAACATCTTGTAAGTTCTAAAATGTGTGGCAAAATTTCTATCACTTATATGTCACCACAAGTACAAAACGAATTTATTGCCATTTTGGGAAATAATGTTCGCCAACATATCATCGGGCAAATAAAAAAGCACGCTAAGTATTATTCAATTATATTCGACAGCACTCTAAATCTTTCTCATAAAGATCAAACGAGTCTCATAAAGATACGTAGTAATTGAAAATCGGGAAGTAAAAGTAATGGAATCTTTTATAGATTTCATTGAAACTAAAGACAAAACTGCTGAAGGAATTTCAAAGATGATTTTGGACAAGATTCAAGCTGATAACCTAGATATAAGCAACTGTAGAGGCCATGCTAATGATAATGCTGCTGTTATCGCTGGAAAGTATTCAGGAGTTCAGCAAAGAATTCAAGAAATAAACCCTAAAGCTGAATTCGTACCTTGTTCTAATCATTCGTTAAACCTAGTTTGTTTACACGCTGCCTCAGTTGAGGTGGATTCAATAAATTTTTTCGGCACTTTAGAACGTTGCTATTCTTTTTTTCTCATTGGCACATCGTTGGGAAGTTATGATAGCAGCTACAGGCAAAAGCTTCTTAGAAAGGGTTCAAGACACGCGGTGGAGTGCAAGAGGCGATGCCGTAAATGTGACATGGCATCATTACAAAGACATTCTCGTCACTTTGGAAAACTGACATAGGCATGTGAAAACTTAAACACTAGGACAGATGCAGGTGCTTTACTCGTTTACAGTCATTTTCATTTCTTTGCTTTTTGGGCCAGTGGCAACCGGTGCTACATGAAGTGAATGATGCACAAAAATATTTACAAACAAGGGGACTTCACATAAAATTGTGCGCACAGAAAGTAAATGCTTTGCAAAAGATAATATTGACAGAGAATTATTAAACGTGATTGTAAAACTGAGGTAAACTTTTTTATTTAAAATCTAACCTGTATAATGCAAAATAATAATGACTGTTCTCGCCAAAAAGTTCTCTATAATTAATGTATGTAATGTATAATAATAGTATACATTAAATTAAAATACCTAAATAAGAGGGCGGCAAAATTGTCCTCCGCTCCGGCAGCCGACACTCACGCTATGCCACTGGCTAAAGCCTGTTCCAAAGCCACAAATAGTGTGGAAAAGTTGTGTTATACCCGCTTTACATCAACAATAAATTGATCAAGAAACTGACGAATTTATTCAAGGCCAAATTTGACGTGTACAAAATGTATAGTTTGTGGTACAAAACACAATTTGACATTCATTTTTACCCACAGATCACCTAAAGTGTTCTGTGATTGTACCGTGAATCAAAAGAAAATGAAGGAATTGGACGAAATAGAACAAAGGACATGTTTTATTTCGTCAAATTTCTTCATTGCCTTTTTATTCACGGTAAAATTGGATATCAAATTATATTTTGTACACGTCAAATTTGACCTTGAAGAAGTTGGTCAATTTCTTCATCAATTTATTGTTGGTGTAAAGCGGGTATTAGAAGCGGGAATAACTACGTATAATGTCTTAGGATTCTGGTATCCATATTTAATAAAGAAATTACCTAAAAATAAAGGATAATTTAGACAGATTAATAAATCAATCAACAACCAGATTGGAGATACGTCATACAATAAAAACTAACTTTTTTCCTTCTTTGGCGACTTTCTTCCATGCTACTATAATATTTTACTCCCTGTTTTATAGATCTCTATCTGTGGCGTAGCTAGCCTCACGGGGGCCCAATATCAAAGTTTGTTGCGGGGCCCTTTTCCACGACTGATATGGGATAGTGATAGTGCTAAGAAAATGTTCAACAAAAGAAGCAAAACTGCTTGTATAGAATAGAATAGAAATATGACTTATTGTCACTGAAAATTTATATCAAAAAAGCCGCCGAGTTTTGGCATTTGCGGATGATGTGGTGTTACAGGCAAGGGGAAAGAAGAGCTATGATAGTACAGAAAATAGTAAAAGCAGCGAAGAAAATGGGACTGTACATAAATTAAACTAAAACAAAATGTATGGCGTGGACAGATGGTCATTTCAGGAATGGGCAATATACATACCTAGGAGCAGTAATATCACGTAAATTGAACATTAAAGAAGAAATACAAGGTAGAATAATGGCAGGCAATAGAAGTGTACATGCGCATAATGGAATGTTGAAAAGCAAGTTTTTATTAAGAACGGCAAAAATACAGTTATACAAAACAACTATATAACCAAGAGCAACATACTGCAGTGAGACATGGCGAATGACAAAAAATGAACAAAATTTATTGGATCTGGGAAAGGAAAACTTTGAGGAAGATGTATGGAGGCAAAATAAGGGACAGTTTATGGATAAAAAGATCAAATAATAAGTTCAATTCAAGGAATTATACAATCAACCTAATATAATAGGAGTGATAAAGGCACAGATATTTAGATGGCGAGGATGCCGAACGGATGCCACTTAAGAAGGATGCCGAACACGAGGACTCCAAAAACGGTACTAACACTATAGCTTCAAAAAAAGAGAAAAGGAAGGCCGAAAAATAGATGGAAGCAAGAGGTCGAAAAATATATGGAAAGAATGGGACTAGAGTACAAGAATAGAGTATGGAATGAATAGACTACAATCACATATCAAGCCACAGACGATCTCAGTACATAAAGAAAAGTGAAAATGAAGAAAGATCAAAGTTTTCAAGCCATGGGTCTAAGGCCTTTAGTGCTATTGTACATAATATATTATTACAAAATAAAAGATAATGAAATAAAACAAAAGAATATATGGCAAAATTTAAATAAATTGCAAATTACATGATATATACAACCTTAGGAACTAATATGTTCTGCGTATAACACCCAAATATAGATAATAATAATAAAACTAATTAGCTCTAATAAATCAAAGTTGAAAAATAGATTTGTATTGCTGAGACTCATTGTTTGAAAACAGATTCAGTTTTTTCAAGCCAAGGGTAAATGGACATTGAAAATGAGCTTAAACAAAGAAGCTCCGTTCTAACGGCCGGCGGCCGGCAAATAGATGTAGGTACATAATTACAATTGATAGATAAATAACAGATTACACCTAAATATACCCAAACAATACACAAAAATTGCAATTTGGCATTATACATTATACAATGGGCGCGTTCACCAGATGCAAACGTTGGCAATCAGTTTGCGCTTTATGGTTCTGAACGACTTGCTAACGTCAAACATGTTTGGAAAGCGGTCGCCATTTTTGGAAACATAAGATATTTAAGTTGAACTTTGCAAACGTGTTGAAATATGGCGGGAATTTAAATTGTATATATTGTAAAATATATTGATAAGGGTTTTATATATAAAATAAAGGCTACTGAAGACATTCTGCTACGTTATTATCTATTAAATAAATTTTCTTTTTTCCTTTAATAAAAAAAATAAATTCAAAAACGTATTTATTGAGAAAATTTATTTTAGGTTACGTTCAAACCAAGCAAGCAAAATGTCAAATTTTAACCTAAACAACCAACCGTTCAGTTCGCTGTCAACAAGTTTAGAATCAAAGCGCAAACGTTATGTGAATGTGTGTGCATCTGGTGAACGCAGTCAATGTCTCACACACAGCCAACGCAACGGTGAATGTACAATGAAAGGTAGCTTGAAAACAAAAAGACTCTGTTGATGGAATAGCGGCGAGCGGTAGAGAATAGAAAATAGATACCTAAATATAATTTATATACCTATAGATAAAGAATCCAGTACACGAAAATGTCAATATCCAAACAATATACACTATTTCAAAGCGTTTTAATATTGAAATAATTGTAGAATATTTTGTTCAACTTTTTAAATGGAATTTTGTTTCTACATACTGCACTGGGGCCTCTGAATGTCGGGGGCCCCGTATAATTGATACGGCTGATACGGCGGTAGCTACGCCTCTGATCTCTATAATTACCGTCTTATAGATAAGAAACATTTTCGCTAATTACAGTGTGACCCCAAATACCATAATTACCAACCGAGCCTCAACTTTTTCTATTTTCCATTCCTCGAATTATAAACGCCTCGAGTTTTTATTTATTTATAACACTTTGACTTTCTCCTCCTAAAAGGAGATCTATTTGTGATAAACAAAATCGACGTGATCGATAAAAACAACTTTCTTACCGTCGAAAATGTTATTATCCTGCCATTTGACGGATGCTAGTCCGATTCGAGGCCTACTTCGTTATTGCTTGATCTCCATGGCCTTGCAGTATTACCAGCCGCTCCAATAAATAGTGAGAGAAATGCAGATGCCAAGGCACTGAACCAAAATGTTGCACAGCGCCGGACTACAAGAATTTCACACAAATAATTTACACAATTCACACAATAAATAAATACAATTATTGTAGAAACGTTCTTCTATATAACTTAATTTTGAATTTAAATTATTTGGGTTGATAATATGATAAATTTCACAGAACGGCATTCACAGCTTTATATTTTTATTGTAAAAAGTGTTTAATAATTTTTATCATGTAGAAATAATATTGCAAAGAAAAATGAAACAATATTTCATGTGATTTTTAAATAGTTTATACTTTCTATAAAACTTTAAAATATAATGTATTGTTTATTTCACTCTAAACACTACATTTGCGTAAAGTTGGTAGTATTTATAGATTGTTTATAAGATTTTGTTTATTTTTAAATTTAGGTATTTTTTCAAAGTTAAATGTCGTTATGTGTAAGTGATGTTACCAGTCTTGTGAAAACCCACTCCAGTTATGACCTTTTTTATGGACTCTTGCTTGATGTTATTATTTGTAGCGCGATCTTTTGAAATAATAGATAGGTTATATAGTCTCCTTTCTTGTATTCCCTTAAAAAGTTATAAAATGGATTCATTTTTCAGGCAGAAGTTCGAAATTTCAGGTTTTTTAATCTTCCTTCCCGTTCACCTCTTCAACGTCACGTTTCCTTGCTTCCTTTCTTGTTCTTTTTGTGGTAATATACACCTTTTTTACGATTACAAATTGGTACGTTAATAAAAGCTTCTTCTTTTTCTGTAGACACGACACTGTCTGTTTTTTCAATGTGCCTCTAGTAAGTTGTTGTTTCATCGTTTTCGTGGTCTTACCACTGATCATCTTCCTATTAGGGAACCGTCTCTCGCCGTCCTTACTACTCTATTTGTTTTCATTCGACCTATGTGGTCGTTCCATTCTACTCTTCTGTTTGTTACTCAATTTTTAATGTTCTCCACCTTGCATCTCCGTTGTATATCTGTACTTCTAGCTCTGTCCCATAGAGTCTTACCATCGATTTTTCGAAGGGATTTCATCTCCGCTGTTTCGAGCAATCTTTTTATCCTTTCTGTGTCAGATCGTGTTTCCGCCACGTATGTCATTATTGGTCTGATGAGTGTTTTCTACATTCTTCCTTTCAGATCTTTTCCAATATTTGTATTTCTCCATATTGCTTCATTCAGACAACCTGCGGCTCTGTTTGCTCTATTCACTTGATCTTCCACTTCTGTTTCGTTTCTGCTGTTTCATTTCTGTTTCGTTCTGTTTCGAGCTTTCTGTAGCTAGATAGTGTGATGCCTAGATATTCTCCATCATTTGTTCTATTAACTGACACTCCAGACATCTTAGCATACTGTTAATCTTGAAAAAATCTTGAAACAATATAATAATTCGTTGAAAAAATACCAGGAAAATATTAAATAGACATGAAAAGAAGTGGAATATAAGAAGGAGAGAACAGATATGAATATTATTCGAAAAATATCCCAAAAAGCATAAAATATATGGAAAGAAGTGAAAGCATAAGAAGAAAATAATTGGGACAGGAATATTCACCAAATAATATCAGGAAAAAGTAAATAAAGACTTTTAGCGTTGATTGATAAATATAGAGGGGTATATAAGTATTTATCAATCAACGCTTTTAGTATCGAAATATAAACGAAGAAGTAAGAAAACCATCTCAGTTAAATAACAAAACGTACTGTAAAAGTACTGTAAATGTAAAACTAATTGGGAATCTTATGTAACTTTGTAATGTATATGTAAAACTAACTGGGAACCTTATTTAAATTTAACCTTTGATCAATTTAAAATTAAATTATAAAATCGAATAGAGGTTTATTTCAAACAAATAAATACTAATTAATAATAACTTCTTGATATTTTTATTTTTTATCTTTTTTATTTAGTCCTTTTGATACTTGAGTTCCAAATATGTCCTTTAACCCAAAGTAAACGAACAATTTTCTTTTAATCTATAAAAATACTATATATTCCAACAAAATTATAAAACAAAAAGCTCGTTATAATGTTAATAAAAACCATATACATATATGTTATTTTCCTCTTCTCCGGTCCTGGAAATATCTATTTTTCATCGTTTGGACGTACTGGTCGACATTCCAGTGCATATAGAAAGTGGAACAAGTGCTTTCAGACTTTTCTGGTCTAATATTGCTGTAGTCTACATTAATCAAAGCTGAGATAGAACTGAGCATGTTCAACTTAATTAAGTATTATTAAAAAAAGGCGTGATACTAGTAATATTAGATTTGGACTTTTGTAGCACTGTTTACAATATTTTAATTGGCTATATTTTATAATCTGCAATTAATAATATTATAAAGAGATTACTTCTTCTTCCTCTTCGTCTTTCTCATAATCCTTAGTGCCTTCAGGGCATCGGATGTAGGTTCCGCCTCTTATCCATTTCTTCCATGCACTTCTATTGGTTGTCAGGTTCTTCATGTCTCTCTTTTTAACTATATTTCATGGATTTGGTTCATCCATGTCTTCCTCGGTATTCCCTTGTTTCTAGACAGAATACATATCATCAAATATTGAGGAAATTTTGAACTATTCGTTTGTTGGAAGCTGTTGGAAAAGATCACTGCCAATGACAAGGCTGAAAGCGAATCCACGCAGCAGAGCAACTAATTATACACTGGCGGGCAAAAAATTGGGTCCCTAGATGAATTATACACGTTTGATGCCTCGAATTTCCTAAACCTGTTGTCCCATTTGAGTGATTATTTTAGTATGTTACAGCTTTATTATTTAAGAATCTCAATGTGTTAATATTGTTGCTAGGCAGGTAAATGTCATTTTATACCGGGTGTAACAATCATACTGTATTTTTTCCTTAAAGTTCGGAACACTCTGTGGAATATTATAGCATAGATAAAATATTGAAATTAAAACTCAGTTGTAGCCTTAGGCTTTCTTAACATTTTCTTTTTTTATGCATTTGCATATGTTGGATAATAAAAAAGTTAGGTACTTTAACAACTAGCCATGTTCTTCATCAATGCAGGGTGTTTCTTAATAAGTGCGACAAACTTTATGGGGTAATTCTGCATGAAAAAATAATGACTGTTTGCTTTATAAAGATATGTTCACGGATGCTTCGTTTCCGAGATACGGGATGTTGATTTTTTTCTTACAAACTGACAGTTTATTTGTTGCTCTAAATGCGGTTGAGATATGCAAATGAAATTTGGTAGGTTTTAAGAGCTAGTTATTGCTCATTTTTTCACATACAAATAAGAATTTTATATTCACCATTGGCTTGCATACGGGTATAAATATTTTAGATACATCCCGTATGCACGCCAATGGTAAATATAAAATTCTTAATTGTATGTCAAAAAATGCTCAATAACTACCTCTTAAAACCTACCAAATTTCAGTTACATATCTCAACCGGTTTTAGAGCAACAAATAAATCGTCAGTTTGTAAGAAAAAATTCAACATCCCGTATCTCGGAAATGAAGCATTTGCGGACATATGTTTATAAAGCAAACGGTCATTATTTTTTTATCCAGAATCACCCCCTAAAGTTTGTCGCACTTATTTAGAAACACCCTGTATGTATGAAGCACGTGGCTAGTTATTAAATTACCTAACATTTTTATTATCCAACATAACCAAATGAGTCAAAAAAGAAAATGTTAAGAAAGACTAAGGCTACAACTGAGTTTTAATTTCAATATTTTATCTATGCTATAATATTCCACAGAGTGTTCCGAACTTTAAGGAAAAAACACAGTATGATTGTTACACCCGGTATAAAATGACATTTACCTGCCTAGCAACAATATTAATACATTGAGATTCCTAAATAATAAAGCTATAGCATATTAAAAAATCACTCAAATCGGACAACAGGTTTAGAAAATTCAAGGCATCAAACGTGTGTAATTCATCTAGTGACCTAAATTTTTTGCCCGCCAGTATAGGTACACTAATCCATTCACGAATCATTTTTTAACAGAGAAATTTGTTTTCCTTCTATACCTCTTCGGCCCTCTATCTTGCCTTTAAGGATGTGTTGTAGTATTCTATATCGATTTCCACTCACGACGTGTCCTAGATAAGACATTTTCCGGTATTTAACAGTCCTTAGCAGTTCTCTATCTTTGTTGACCTTCCTTAGTACTTCCTCACTAGTTTTTCTTGCTATCCAAGGTATCTTCAACATCCGTCTATGAATCCACATTTCCAATGCTATTTCTGTTCATGCTTCATACCTTTAGTGTCCACACCTCTGCACCATACAATCAGTACAGACCAAACATAGCACTTAACCCTTCTTTGTTTTAGTTCTAGACTGAAATGGTTATTATACATAAATGTCTTCATTTTCATAAAAGTTGTTGTAGTCATTGCTATTCTGCGTTTTTTTGTCCGGATGTATGTCTGGATCTAGTTGGTCCGTTATGACAATTCCCAAATATGTAATTTTGTAAACTTTTTCAAATTAGGCTCCATTTAATTGAAGCTCTCTGAAGGGGATGTGGGTTACGACTAAAAACTAAAAACGCAGACCGAAAAAACATTACAGCGGCAATGAGTCGAATTTTGAAACGATCAGGGGACTAAATTATAGAGAAGAGCAACTAATTATAGGTACACCAAAGGCTATAATTACAATCTGTATCTTTTGTTGTCCGGTATTTGATATCTGAGTCCATTCACGAATGATTGTTTAACAGAGAAATTTGTTTTCTTTCTATACCTTTTCGGCCCTCTATCTTGCCTTTAAGGATGTGTTGTAGTATTCTATATCGATTTCCACTCACGACGTGTCCCAGGTAAGACATTTTCCGGTATTTAACAGACCTTAGCAGTTCTCTATCTTTGTTGACACTCCTTAGTACTTCCTCACTAGTTTTTCTTGCTATCCAAGGTATCTTCAACATCCGTCTATGAATCCACATTTCCAATGCTTCATTTCTGTTCATGCTTCATACCTTTAGTGTCCACACTTCTGCACCATACAACTAGTACAGACCAAACATAGCACTTAACCCTTCTTTGTTTTAGTTCTAGACTGAAACGATTATATTAAATAAATGTCTTCATTTTCATAAAATTTGTAGTCATTGCTATTTGGCGTTTTATTTCTATGTCTGGATCTAGTTGGTCCGTTATGACAGTTCCCAAATATGTAATTTTGTGAACTTTTTCAACTTGGGCTCCATTTAATTGAAGCTCTGCACCTAGATGTGGGTCACGATTAAACACTAAAAATTTGGTTTTGTTTGAGTTTATTTTAATGCCCATTTCCTCTCCTGCCTCGTGAATACGATCAAGCAGAATTTGGAGACCTTCAATATTACCTCACAGACTTACTGTCAGGGGCGCAACAGAGGCCCCCGCAGCGTGAAGCTTGCGGAGGACCCAATCGAGCAGGGGCCCCATCTTGTCGTCTGATATTATGTAAAAATCTGTTATAGGTATATTTAATTTTACTTTGTGTGTTTAAATTTAAAAACACAAATTTCTAAATAGGCGTATTCGGTAAGTGAATCATCTCATATCTAGAAACTTAATCCTTTCCGGTCTCACCCATTTTTATGGGTGACGACAATAAACTATCATGCTTTGTACGTGACTATTGAAAGATTTGGGAATTGCAATTTGCCGAATTTTAAAACAATATTTCTAAATCTAGAAATGGGTTTTCTCTTTAATCTTTACCTACTTTACGTTTAGACTAAAGACTAACGCCCGATTTCATAATAAAGTTAAACTGGACTTTAAATTTAAAGTTGACTTTAAAAGGTAATTTTTAATTGTTAAAGCCAACTTTAATTTTATTATGAAACCGGGCGTTAAAGTTTGGGTTTTTTGGGCTTATTGCCCATTTTCACTCGCTCCACGATTTCATAATCCTCTTTATTTAGTTGGTTCCCTCTGTACAAATATTCCGCCATATTCTGGAAGAACATTTTGAATATACATCAAAACTGTTATGTATTTATCCTATTAAAACATTTATTGAAAACATTTCCAATCTGACATTTTGCATGACGTGCAAAATGGGAATCGCTTTTACTGAATATAATTTAATTATATTTACAACTGTGAAAAATAAACTAATTAGTTTAAACATAATAACAAATTTAATTACAAAATGTAAACGATTTTGGTTTAGGTGCGATATGCAGTAAGTATGGGATCATACCCTCATTTGTTAATGAAAATTCAAACCGAGATCAATGATTGGATGATTTTAGTCATACATGTAGTAGGATTAGAAATATTCTCAATTCTGTTGTTAACTCTATAGTCTAATTGAAATTGTCGGTTTTTCGTAATAACAGATTCTTGTAAAATGGAGAAATTTTAAAAAGTCTTAAGATATATTATGTGTAATAAAACACTGGAAAACTTTTGATTTCGATGCTTCCACAAAATTTATTATAACTTAATGTCACTAAAGCTGTTTCGGCAGAGTGCCTCTCTCAAGTGATGTATTTTACGATTTTTCTGCACTTTAAAGTCTCTAACTGAATAGGTTGAGGAGTGGAGAACTGTTGGTCTTAAGTCGGTCATTCAGAATTATTGTATCTGTATTTTTTAATTTATTAATTTCCATAGATTCTAGTAAAGATACCTTAATGCAAATTGAAGAATCTCAGATGCAGAATCCACCAATTTAATAAGAATTAAAATGGTAAATGGTATTTTAAAACTGAGATTTTTCGTGTTGAAAGTTCTTACTGGTACATCCTTAATCTGCGACTTTTTCAATTAATAAGACAGCAGACGACGAATATAGAAACCGAAAGGGAAACGATCACATTTCGCTTTCATTCGTCTAGGAAAAACGGACAGCAGAGGAACTTTCAGTACTCAAATACGAGTAAAGGAAATAAAAATAATAAATGATGGTTTTGCTTGTTTTCGATTCAGAGGGTTGCACACCATCGAAAACAAGCAAAACCATCATTTATTATTTTTATTTCCTTTACTCGGATTTGAGTACTGAAAGTTCCTCTGCTGTCCGTTTTTCCTAGACGAATGAAAGCGGAATGTGATCGTTTCCCTTTCGTTTTCTATATTCGTCGTCTGCTGTCTTATTAATTGAAAAAGTCGCAGATTAAGGATGTACCAGTAAGAACTTTCAACACGAAAAATCTCAGTTTTAAAATACTATTTACCATTTTAATTCTTATTAAATTGGTGGATTCTGCATCTGAGATTCTTCAATTTGTTAGTAGATGTCGCTGTATCGCGTCTGATGGGAAATTTGAATTATTTTTCAGATTCCCTTTAAAATGATGGTAGAGCTGTTTTTCGGTCCAGAGGTAGGCACACTAACGAAAGCTACTGAGGACGCCTGAAATGGTAGAAACAGAGCCTGTCTAGCTGGTGTGCAACCCTCTGAATCGAAAACAAGCAAAACCATCATTTATTATATTTATATTTATTATATCTTAATGCCTTTATTCTGAGTATGAAGAATTTGAAACTGTTCATTAAAAGAATGATTATGATCTATACTAAATTTACAATCAAGGTGCATTAGAAATAAATAAACCAAGACACGTTAAATGCTACTAGGAGCAATCCCAAATTATAATTTACAATGTATAAACTTTGTAAATCATGGTTTGGGGTTTACAATGTATATACATTGTAAATTATTATTCGGGAGTGCTCCTAGTAGCATTTAACGTGTCTTGGTTTATTTATTTCTAATGAACCTTGATTGTAAATTTAGTATAGAAGGTGAGGTCCGTACGTAGAATCTGTTTTTCTATTATTGAAAGCCCTTTTGTGTCCTGCTATACGTTTATCAAAGGTTCTGCCAGTTTGACCGATGTATCGAGTCCATCAATTTTTAACATAACTTTATTGCATATAAGTAGCTACATAAAGTCAGGTTACAATGTATTTTTGTAATTATGATTGCTTTGTCGTTTCTAAATGCGAAAAACAATGTATCATTACAAAACACAGGTCGTCAAGTCCTACATTCATTGATAATAATTTCTTCTACATTTAGATCTTCTATATTGTTAATATTGTTTTGAAACTATTTTCTTGTGATGCAATTTGGTATTACCATTTCGGAAATCGTTATCAAAACACAAAACATTTATTAATTAACACTAGAAAGTCTGGCTTAGCATACCTACCTAGAAAGCCGGAAGGGATCATTTTGGCCCCACGTTCTTTAATCAATTAAAACTCAGTTTAAAGAAATTAAATCTACTCTAGACGGTAGAATCTAATTTTATTTTTTACTTTTATTGTTTAACACATTCGCTGCCCATCAAAAACATTCAGAACACCATACAATTTGCAGTTTTTGATATTTGCACACATTGCCTTGTTACAACTGTGGCAATGATTGGAAGTATGATTTCCTTTACAAAATATTTTCAACTGATATTTTTTTCGTTTTTGGATAGTAACAGTGATAGTTGTTGGTAGACCTGGTGTTGCTAGACGTAGTTCCAGATTTCGGGAGACAAGGTATGGGGCCCATAATTCTTCACACAGCCGAAGAATAAACTTACGAAAACTGAGTCTAGTTGCAGTTATTTCTTTATAAATAATCCATGCATTTATTGCTTCCAAGTCAAGAGTATTATAAAACACGTACATGGGCCATCGTCTTGAAGTTACTTTTGTAGTATAAAGACGCGTCATTTGGTCCTCCACACCAACAATTGCATCTTTGTGTTTACTTGTGTTCGCCAACAATTGTATCTACAGGGTGTCCCAAAAGTAGTGGAACGGTCGAATATTTCGCGAACTAAACATCGGATCGAAAAACTGAAAAATACGTGTTTAATAATTTTCAAAAATCTATCCAATGACACTAAACACCAACCCCCACTACACCCCCTGGAGGTGGGGTGGGAGGTAACTTTAAAATCTCAAATGGAAACCCCTAGTTTTGCTTGCAGATTTGGATTCGTTACGTAAAAGTAAGCAACTTTTATTCAAGACATTTTTTCGAACTGTGGATAGATGGCGCTATAATTGAGAAAAACCATTTATCCTGATACCATAGGTAAATTATAGAAACGGTCTAATATCTTGGGAAATACACTTCCAAATGAGAAACCAAAAAAAGGTTTTTAATAATACTTTTCGAAAACCTATCGAATAACTCTAAACATGACCCTCCAACCCACCCCCTGGAGGTGGGGTGGGGGGTAACTTTAAAATAGCAACCCTCACTTTTTATTACAGATTCGGATTCGTCATGAAAAATTAAGCAACATTTATTCGAAACATTTTTTAGAATTGTTGATAGATGGCGCTTTAATGGGAAAAATACGATTTATTAGCGCCATCTATCAGCAATTTTAAAAAATGTTTCGAATAAATGTTGCTTAATTTTTCATGACGAATTCGAATCTGCAATAAAAAGTGGGGTTGGTATTTAAGATTTTAAATTTACCCCCACCCCGTCTCCAGGGGGTGGGTTGGAGGGTCATTTTTGGTGTTTATCGATAGGTTTTAGAAAAATATTAAAAACCTGTTTTTTGATTTCTCATTTGGAAGTGTATTTCTCGAGATATTAGACCGTTTCTATAATTTACCTATGTTATCAGGATAAATCGTTTTTCCCAATTATAGCGCCATCTATCCACAGTTCGAAAAAATGTCTTGAATAAAAGTTGCTTACTTTTACGTAACGAATCCAAATCTGCAAGCAAAACTAGGGGTTTCCATTTGAGATTTTAAAGTTACCCACCACCCCACCTCCAGGGGGTGTAGTGGGAATTGGTGTTTGGTGTCATTGGATAGATTTTTGAAAATGATTGAAGTTGCGTTCGCGAAATATTCGACCGTTCCACTACTTTTGGGACACCCTATATATTACGTAGATGATCAGTACCAGTATAAGGGTAACCATTTACAATAAACATACATAAATATAATTTTACCCATTCGACAGGAATTTAAAAGAAAGGATCGTCGAATTTCCCAGAAAACGATAATAACTTACACGGGGCCAATTTGGCCCCTTTAGACTTCTATGGTAGATTTGTTAAAACAACCGTTAAATAAATTTAGTCAACAATATTTTTTTGTTTTAAATAAGGCTTTGTATCAAAATATTAAAAGTCATAAAATATGAAAATATTATTGCCTCAAATAAAAAAACTACAATAACTTTAAATAGCAACAGGGGCCAAATTGGCCCCTCCGAATTTCTAGTGTTAAACAAAGTTTTGTTTTTGTTACTTAAAAAATTCGTCTAACAATTTAATTCTATCTACCTCATTCATATTGACAATTCAAAAATACACTGATCAAAACGAAAAAGGAGCCACTTATAAACATGTTCGTAGTTTTGAACTTATTCTTTTTATGAATATATTATTTTTATTTAATTACAGTTTTTAAGGACTTCCGCTCTAAATATAGCAAAGTTTTTGTTATTAAACTGTAAACTTTCTGGTGAAAAAAAAAATAAATAGTGATAAATGTCAAAAATTCGATTTATCTTTTTAATAACAGAGTTGCTAAAAATTATTTTAAAACAAAACTAGTAGCGTGTATGGGCTCCTCTAACTCGCCCAACTTCTGTACAACCGTCTAGGCATGTTTTCAATCACATTTCGAATAGTTCCTTAATCTAGTTCACAAGGAAAAGAAAAAGTTTTCCTGTAGTTGGCTGTATACCATCAATCACAAAATTGGAAAGAAATCCTTTGTAAAAGGTATAAAATTTTTTTATTAAAAATCCCTTAAAAGGGCTACATCACAACAAAACGTTTTCGATTTTTATAAAAAATCATCATCAGTGTTCGATCTAAAAATAAGTATAACCGATTTAATGAATATAAAGTTATTATTTAAATTTTGACAAAGGTTAGAGCAAGTTGGTTATACTTACAAACTGGATGCTAGCTGATTTTATGTAAAGGGTTTTTTTTTACCCAGATATTTTTCTTTTGTGGCTCAGCTAGCATCCAGTTTGTAAGTATAACCAACTTGCTCTAACCTTTGTCAAAATTTAAATAATAACTTTATATTCATTAAATCGGTTATACTTATATTTAGATCGAACACTGATGATGATTTTTTATAAAAATCGAAAACGTTTTGTTGTGATGTAGCCCTTTTAAGGGATTTTTAATAAAAAAATTTTATACCTTTTACAAAGGATTTCTTTCCAATTTAATCTGATTGTTCCCATTCTTCCACGAAAACTTCCTCGACATGTTGTAGGTCTCTTAGTGGTTGACGATCCTTCAGGCCCGGCCCTAGGGATTTTGCCGCCCTGGGCAAGATCAGCAACCGCCGCCCCCTTCCCTTCCCTTGGTAGACCCAAAAACAAAAATTTCACCATCGCTCTTAGATTTCTGAAAGCTATCACTTAATGCGTTAAAGGTTGTGTCTATAATTTTTAAATAGAAGTAAACTTTATATCGTGTCTCTATGTCTATGTACGTCTATTCTATACTTTCATCTTCAGTTTTATAGCCAAATTGTCTTTTCACTTTCGTCTCTCTTGCAATTGCTGTGCCTCCGATTTTCATATTCTCAATTTATAACTTTGATACTGGCTCTTTTGCGGCTGTCAAATGGCCCTGGAATTTTAAATCACTTCTGAGAGACTTAAAATGGATTTCCGTTTTTTAAATAAACTTACAGCTTGATACATTCGCATATCAATACTATGCAGTGATTGTGCAGTGCTGACTACGTTGATGTGAAGTAAAATGTCATGCCATATTACGACAGGGCAAAGAAGAGTAAAATCACTGATTTGATTTGACAAACAGTTTGCCTCATGAGAAACCATTTTATCGTTGTTTTTATTGACAATGATTTCTACAAGAGCATTGTAGATTTCTTCAATTTTGTATCTAATGGGAGTGATTGCATCAATTCTACTTTCCCATCTAGCTTCGAACAAAGGTTAGAAATATGATTTTTCAATATATCCCCACGATGAATAGATGCTGATGAAAATTTGTAAATTTTTGTCAGTAAAGAAAAGAGAGAAACTGCAAACTGTGAGGTTTTAGCAGCATCACTTATGACTAAGTTGGGTGAATGACTAGAACATGGAACAAAAAATGCTCTAGGATTCATTTTCAAAATTCTGTTTTGAACTCTTAAGTTCTTTCCTTTCATGTATTCACCATTATCATAGTTCATTATCAAATCACAGTTCATTAAGTTTTTTCAAAATAACTTTTGTAAGTCCCATGCCAGTGGTTTTTAGAACAGGCACAAATCCAAGAAAATGTGCTTTAATTTTAACACTTTGTAAACAAATCTAAATCTACAAAACGTATAACAGTAGTTATCTTTTTCACTCCAGCAATATTAGGTGTATAATCTAAAATTATGCTATAATACTTTCATCATATCTACATCCAACCAATTCACATCCACTGCTGGACATAGGTCTCCCCAATTGTTTCCACACTTCACGGTTTTGTGCTGATTGTTGCCAGTTTTTACTAATCCGCCTGATATCATCTGTCCATCGTGTAATACTTTGCTGAGTTCAAAAAGTTTTAAATTTTATTTTTGATTTGTTCATGGAGAAGCTGAATAATTACGTTTTGGATACGTTTTCCCAAGTAGTGATGCTGCTTGTTACTACCATTTGTTGTTCTCCTAATTAGCTCTTGTAAAACAGAATCAAATTTTCCAAAGAGCTCAACAAGCTTTAAAAATTACCATGGTTGTGATTAAAAAGTTTATCAGAATCGCCCCTCAGTGGAAGACACTGTTGTGCTAAGAACTTTATTATTGATACAAGTCGTTCTATTACATTTTTGTGTTTCTTCGTCTATGGATTTGTCCGATTCTAGTCTAATAAAATTGCTAGTTCTACCCACTGTCGCTGTGACTGTAGATGAGCTGGAGACTTAGCGTGATCTGGCTTAACGAGTAGTTTTGATCCCACTATTCTTATACGATGAAGAAGAAGGCGGTGTTGTAGATTTCCGGTCGAATGAACAATTGTTATTGTTACACTTTTTTAATTCTCGTTTTTACAGACTCATTTTTGCCGCTCTTGTTTATAATGTTGATTTTTTATAATATTAAAAACATAATTTATTATTTCTTCAATTTCAAAAATTGGCTTTTCAAAAATTTGCCGCCCCTAAATTTGCCGCCCTGGGCAGCAACTCAGTTCGCCCACCCCTGGGGCCGGGCCTGCCGATCCTTCAAGCGCTTTCCGAGTGTATCCCAAATGTGTTCGATGGGATTTAAATCTTGGCTCTTCGCTGGCCACCCCATAACCTGAATATTGTGAGTAGGCAAATAATTTCGCACTATTCTGGCAACGTGCGGTATCTCATTATGTTGCTGAAGGATAAATTCTGGACCCATATTTTCAGCAAATGGGACATGTGGTTCAAGAACTTCGGTTATGTACCGCTCTGCCGTCATCGGCCCTTTCCGAATAACTACTACTTAAGTCAGAACGGCCGTTTAAAGTTATCCCAGCCCAAACCATAATAGAACCTCCTCCAAAAGCCTGGGTTTCTTGAATTGTGGAATCCAAAAAGCGCTCACCTGGTCTTCTCCAGACTCTAACACATCCATCAACATGATTTAAAAGAAATCTGGACTCGTCAGTAAACATCACGTCACTCCATTGTGCTCTGGTCCAATTCATGTGTTCTTCTGCAAACAAGCGTCTGGCTCTACGATGTGCAGGGGTCAAAGGAGGTACTCTAGCTGGCCTTCTTGCATTCGACCCATGTTTTGGAAGCCGATTACATATAATTTGAGTACAAATAGTTACTCTTGTACCCGTAGCTTCTACCAACTCATTTTGTAGCGTTCGAGCAGTACTTCGACGGTCTCTGACGGCCCAGAGTTGTAAAAGGCAATCCTCTCTAGCTGTAGTCGACCTTGCACGATGCGTACCTATAACGTTGTCTTCTAATAACTCCATACATTTCATATCTGGTCCAGGCTCTATTTATCGCAGCACGACTAACATTAAATATTTTTGCTAGACGGCGTCTTGAGTATCCTTCTTGAATTAAAGTTATTGTCCCAATAATTTGAATTTCTCTGAGATACACTCTGCGCTTTCGGGGCCTTCCAAGCACATCAAAATCCATAATTAATTCTGAACAATTTTAACGTAAATATCGACAGAAATTCAATAACGGATAAAAATACTCCCAAAATGTTATAAGATTTGCTTTTTTACCGAATACAAGAAAAACGAAGATAAAAAACTTGTTTTTTTCTTTCATTTATAGAAACTTTATCATTTTGAACACTACCTAATGAAATAAACAATTTACATTAAATTAAGTTAGTGACTCCTTTTTCGTTTTGATCAGCGTATATTATACAATTTAGAGTAGATGACTAACTATAAATACAAAATTTTATTTTTTAATCTCAAAGAAGGATACTGGATATGAGATATGAGACTCAGTTCTATAGAAAACCAACACACACCAACAGATATCTAAATTACAAATCAAATCACATCAATGTTAAAAAGGGAATCATTAAACCCTTATAGGCCAGGGTAATAAGACAAAAATATACCCTGTTCGTGACACTTCAGCAGCCAGGGTACTGAAGCGTGTTTTCGACAAGTAATACCTATAGGAACAAATTGTAATTATTTCCTGCGTAGGATCTGGCGGCCATTTTTATTTATAAACAATTAACTGTCAGAAAATGGTATTTTTTCCTTTTTTTTCAAATCAATGGAAAACAGTGAAAGTTATGATTTTTTTAGTACAAATATCTTTGAGATTATGGAACAAGATTTAAAATGACATATAACAAAGTTTGATGTACTCATTTATTGTTAATATAATTGCGAAAAAAGGTCGGAATTGCAAAAGAAATTATTTTCGCAATAACTGTTGTAAAAATTAGTGTACAGGTTTTAAATTGTTGTCAAATGAGGGTTCTTTGGTGCTTAATATGTGATAAAAATTTTATTTGAATTGTTTATCTCAGACAGCATTTTTTTTGCAATAACATAAGTCAGAAAAAAATGACGTTAGAACCATTCCACAGGTGTCAAATGGAAGAGCATGAGCTATATTTTCAACTTGGTTTAAAAAAAGCGAATAAAAATGCATTTATTAGTAATAAATAATTATGCAAAAGTATCGTAAATATTTCCTTATAATATAAATATATATAATTTCTTATATACCAAAATAAAAAGTTTATAAGGAAAGATTTACGATACTATTGCATAATTAATTATTACTAATAAATGTATTTTTTATTCGTTTTTTTAAACCGTGTTGAAAATATAGCTTATGCTCTTTCATTTGACACCTGTGGAATGGTTCTAACGTCATTTTTTTCTGACTTATGTTATTGCAAAAAAAATGCTCTCTGGGATAAACAATTTTATTTGAATTGTTTGTCTCAGACATATAAAAATACACCTAACAATGAACAAGAAAAAATAAAGATTTGTATTTATAAAATACCTTATGAATGCGAACATTTTTATTCAGGTGAAACATCAAGACCATTAAATGTTAGAATAATTGAACATTAATCTTATATTAAAAATAGAGAATTTGATAGAACTCAAATTGGAAACACGCGGGATAATGAACATAGCGTCCAGTGGAAAGATTAAAGTATAGTCCTAAAAGAAACAGATGGTAAAAAGAGAATAATCAATGAAGCGGCTCTAATTAATTAAATGAAACCAATTGTGTGGCAAATTTCTTGGCGGAATGCGTAGAATCTGGTTCCTCATATTAAAAGAGGAAATCAATACAAAGAAAATACCACTATGAGTAAACTAATAACATATTGAGAATAGATAGATCATTTGTTTTAATATAACATACATATAAAATCAGAGTTTGGTGTTAGTATTGAGAGTAAACTAAATGTAACACCAAATACTTACCATGTAGGGATAGTATCATGAGGTTTTTATCCTGGTTTTTCTCATGATTTACTATGGGATCACTAACAGCATAATTTTAATGTCAGCATTGCATGTGGTTGTCTTTTTAAAGACAAATCACATGCTATGATTTTTCTGACGGATATTCTTAAGTTAAAATTGATTTCATGTAATGGAATGAATTATCGTCCAATAAAGTCATCCCAGGAACGCAACTCATAATTATTGGCAATATCATTTTTAAGTCATCTACTTTAAAATGTATATGTTACAGTTCAAGTTGATTATCCAGTTGGAGTTGACTTTTCCTAGTTTGAGTCGACTCAAACGGCTGGTTTTCGTAAAAGTTGATTATAAATATAAAATGAAGATTTTTATTCAACATTTACTAGTAAATGTAGACTCCAACTAGATAAAGTATACTCTTCCCAATGCCATTTAGTAAAAGTTGATTCACACAAACAACCGATTCTAGAAATTAAATGTTACTG
Source organism: Diabrotica virgifera virgifera (assembly GCF_917563875.1). NCBI lineage: Eukaryota > Metazoa > Arthropoda > Insecta > Coleoptera > Chrysomelidae > Diabrotica > Diabrotica virgifera. Next base: position 137,846,275 of record NC_065452.1, read on the forward strand.
CATATTATGTTCAAATGGTGATATTTATAGTCCAGCCTGTATCGCCCCTGATGTATTTAGACTGCGCGGAATATACCCATGTTTCTTTCATCCACTGAACACGTTCAGGGATATTCCGGGTCGGAAGAGGGGGTGGTTTTAGTTGGTAGGCGGCTGGTTATGGGGGGCACGCGGGACACATGGGTCATACCCTGGTCTCTGTGCCCTGGCGTGTTCTCCTCTCCTGTCCGAGTCCAACAGTACTAGGGACATTTTCCCTAGTCAGCTAAGAGCGTTCCACCTCAGTCCAAAAAAAGGCTGTATCGCCCTCGTTAGGTAAATTATTCCAGTTCGATTTTTTTGCACAAACTTACTCAAAAAGAGGTCCTTATAACGAATCCACAGGGTGCCAGGTGGTATCGTAATCGAAAAATTGTTTAAACAATTTTCTTTAAACAAATTCACAAAAAAAATTCACTTCGGACATTTTTTTTACATCATAAATTTGGGTCATTCGGAGCAAAAGAGGCCTTTTGTGATTTTTCTGTAAAATTTATTGTTCTCAAGTTATACGCTATTTAAAATTTGAAAAATGCGAAAATGACCATTTGAAAGGCTTAATAACTCAGTTAAAAATTATTATTATGAATAAACCCCCCCCTACAAGGTACTGAAGAAATATTTGTCATTGTTGTATTACTAAGCTGTTATTTTTAATTATTAACAATGAGCGCTAGGAGCGTATTGAGGCGGCTGTCAATGTGAGTGCGACTGAAATGCACCGTTGGACGGTCGGAATGGAGGATCTTACTCGCACTCACATTGACGGCCGCCTCAATACGCTTTTAGCGCTCATTGTTGATAATTAAAAATAACAGCTTAGTAATAAAATAATGACAAAAATTTCTTCAGGATCTTGAAGGAGGGGCTTTAAACTTTGATTAGGTGACTTTCTGACTTTCATAATAATAGTTTTTAATCGAGTTATTAAGCCTTAACAATGGTCATTTCGCATTTTTCAAATTTTAAATCGCGTATAACTCGAAAACTATCAATTTTAGAGAAAAATCACAAGAGACCTTTTTTGCTCCGAATGTGTGAAATACTTTTGGAAAGTTAAAATATTTAATTAGTTATTTATAAAACAGTTCGTAAAGTATGCTTTTTGCGCACGCACGCGATGTTTAGAACACGAGCGGGCCGAGTGCTATGCATCGCCTAAGTGCGCAAAAAGTACTTCACGCACAGTTTCATACAATATTTTATCTACCAAAAAACAAATAAAAAAAGAATGTGTGTGTACTTTGTACGCACGTAAGAAGTTATACTTCTATTATTATGATTTCAACGAAATTAATATACTTAACAGGATATTTGTATTTTATTTAAATATTAAACTAACTTTCTTTACCTACCACTTTTAAAAAAATGTTATTAAAAGATACCAAAAATATATATAAAAAAAAAGAATATGAATCGTCCGGGATTTGAATCCGGGACCTCTTGATCTCCGGTCACACGCTCTACCACTGAGCTATATTCCTTTTGCTTTGACAGGTTACAAGATTTCTCATACATACTGACAAATTTAATAGACCAAGTGAAGTATGCAAAAATACTTTAAATATACTTACTATTATTATAAAATATCTTATTTCCGAGGAAGACTTAAGAATTATTTTTGTGAATTTGGTTAACAAAAATTGGTTAAACAATTTTTGGACCGCGGTACCGCCTGACACTGTGTATTTGTTATAAGGATGTATTTGTTTGAGTAAGTTTGTGCAAAAAAATCGAATCAGAATAATTTACCTAACGTGGGCGACGTTACAGTCTGGACTAATAAGTAGTTGAAACGCTCAAAACAAAGAGACGCACACTCATCAAAATGCACGTGAGATTATACTCGTATAAATTGTATAATCTACTTTTACTAACAAGAGTTAGGAAGCGTCAACTTCAACTAGTAAAAGTTGATTTAAATTGTTCAAATCAACTTTTACTGCTCGTTTCAGTTGGAGTTGACTCGAACTAGGAAAAGTCAACTCTAACTGAGAATCAACTTGAACTGTAACATATATAATATTCAATTGGCAAAATGAATGAGTCAAATAAAAATAAATTATTATTAGGAGAATTTTTTACCAAGTAACAAAAACAAAATTTGATTCATTTATTAAGGGTCGTTTAAACACAGCGATAAATCAAACAACTTATCAAGGTGAATCGAGTTGTTGCAACTTATCATTGTGTGTAAACGGTGCATCGCACAACTTATCAAAGTTGGAGTTGGGTTGAAGGTGGTATCGCATTGAATCGCAGCGTCTAAACAGCGTTTCAACTTGTCATCACAACTAGTTGCTGTGACTTATCGTTGTGTTTAAACGACGCTTTATATTTACGTTTTGTATAAATTTGGTATTTCGATAACGATTTTCGAAGTGGAAGTCGAAACGTCAAATAAATTTTAAAGTAAAATTGGGAGTTATTCTCACCAAAAATAGTAAATTGCATTTATTGTTGTCACTAATTAGTGACATAAAAAATGTTGATTTCTTTTTTAATAGTATTTGTAGCAAAATGTAGTATAAAACCATTAAAATTTCTACCGGTTTATTACATATTACAAATTACATCGTTACACAATATCAGCATTGTCACCGTTTTTACTTTCAACAAAAATTTTGAGATTTCTAAATGTCACAATGATACATTTGTCAGGGTTTGTTGGACCCGACCGTTCGGCTCTCTGCTCCAAGACAATGCTTAAAAGAGAAAATAGTCTTATTGAGGAACAATGGAGTAGTTAATAAACCTGACCGCAGACTGGAAAATATTAAATTGATCCACCGAACACGATTTCTAATTGAAGGTCGTTTGTTAATTGTTAATTGATAGGTAGTGATGATCAAATGCTAAGGAAGTTGTTCCGTGTTTCAGTTTTCTCTTTAATCTTATTTTAGACATGAAACTTGTTAGCATATTTGGGGCAAAATTAACATTATAATTAATCAAATATCGACTTTAATGAACCGACATTTTAAAGAACGTCAGAAAGTTGTAAGAATAGGAAAATAGTACAAATCGCTCATTTGGAAGAAAAGTGTCACAACTCAAAAGTGCTTTCAACATAACCTTTTTCAGGAGAGACAAAAATGAAGGTATATCTTAATTTTACTGCAAGTTTTAAATGGTAACGGCAAAAATTTATAAATTAAAAATGAAGAATATGGATAAGTGAATGTTTCTAATTGCGTAAGAAGCAAAACCAAGAAAACTACGATATCTGATTTATTAAATAAAAAAGATCAAATTTTGAGTTACGTCGCTTTTCTTTTAAAGTATATACAGGGTGATTCATTGGGAAACGGAAATACTTTAATGGTGAATAGAGGTCACCGAGGCCGTTCTAGGTGTACTATATTTTTTGCCCTACCGACTTTTATATCCGAGTTACAGGGTGTTTTATCGATTTTGCTCATTTCTTTCCTAAGCCACAACTTTAGAACCACCCTGTATATTTTTTTAATATTTAGTACAAATATGTCTCATTCCAAACCCAAACTACCGACATACTAATCACAAGAAAAATCCAGGTCTGGATTAACAAAAAATTATAAAGTAATTTTGACCTTAAAACAACACCCTGTATATTGAAATTTTGAAAATATGTTTGCATACTTGAAAAGAGCACAAAAAACTAAGTCTGATGGTTCGTTACTATTTTTCGGCCAGACAATTTTTTGACTTTAATTTTGAAATTATATTGAATTTTTTGAGAACTCAACATTAAAAAGAAGGTATTATTAACTTTTAATTATAAATTATTAAAGTTATTGAATAAATACTTATTTTAAAATGAATCAATACTTATTTACCACATTGCAAAGACCCAATTATTAATCACAAGAAAAATCCAGGTCCGGATTAACAAAAAAACTTAACATTGACCCTTGAAACATTGAAACAACACCCTGTGTATTGACATTTTCAAAATTTGTTTGTACATTTGAAAAGACCACAAAATTCAGAGTTTATCAAAGTATGACAGGTGTGTCAAAAAATATGAATTTCGTTCAAGAGTAAACTACCTTTATAGTAGTACCACAATATTTCAATTTAAAAGATGTAATTGTATACTCATACATGTTTTTTAATTCTGAGCAACTTTTTATAATAATTTTTTTTAATATTGTGTGAAATAAAGGTACTTTACTCTTGAGCGAAATTCATTTTTTGACATACCCCGTATAAAATTGATAAAATGTGAAATATTATGATTGACGCTTATTTTGTAGAACGTGCAAAACTTTTTATAAAGAATAACTTTTTTTGGTAAAATAATAATTTCGGAGATATTATACTTAAATAAAAATGATGTTGTGTAAAAACATTTTATTATTCAATTAGAAAAATGTAATTGCGCATTAGAACATAATTTTTAATTCCAAACAACTTTCGATAATAACAATTTTCAATATAGTGGAATATAAAGATGCTTTACTCTTGAGAGAAAATCATATTTTTTGACATACTTCGTATACTATTAATAAAATTTGATATCTGATGATTCTATCTTAGTCTTTATATAAACGTATAAATCCTTATTTACACGTCCATGACTGAAACAGTATAGACATTTACTCTATAATAATCAAAAATTTCGCTTACAAATCCTACACCAATACAGTTAATTTGTGGACCGTAATAGTATAGAATATGTAACTAATATTCTGCATACAAAACCTACTCGAATTCAGTCGCCCCCATGACTGAATTAGTATAGCTTTTGTAAATTCGCAACCAGATCATATGCAGGCCGGATTTTCTTTAAGCTCAAAACCTTTTTTGTAATATTATTATCGATATATTGATACGTAAAAGCTAGATTAGAAAGATTCTTTCATGTTTGTAATCATCGCCATAACAGAAAATGCATTGTTAAATAAAAATTTATTTCTAATAATTATATGTTTGGACTCTTATTAAGAAATTCAAAACACATCATGAAAAGAAAATGTTCAACGAGTATAGACAATCCATATATCTTTTGCATGTTTAAACGATGTTGAATCTAATACTTTTATTCATGAAGTTCGATTTTTTTTGCAATACATTTAAACAAAGAAACTTTTGCCCTACGGAAAATTCCCCAAATTAAATCAGAGTTTGTTTGGCCTTCAGATTGATTCCACGTTTGAATATTAATATCTGCTTAATGCACAAGCATTCCTCAACTTTCTACTTTAGCCTTCAACCCCCGGGCTAACACATATTATCTAGGCTTAAGTTGTTGACGTATTGCTGAATCCTTAGAAGCTATTAGATTATGTTAACGGATGATTCCATCTCAAATCACTCAATTTTGGATCAAAAAATATTTTGGATGTCCGATTTGTCTGAAAATTGGTATATTAGACCGGGCAGTATCGTCGCCCCTGCTAGCGAAATTATTCCGATTCGATTTTTTTGCACAAACTTACTCAAAAAGAGGTTCTTATAACATATCCACAGAATGCCGAGCGGTGCCGTGGTCGAAAAATTATTTAAACAATTTTTTTAAACAAATTCACAAAAATAATTTTTTCATTTCAAACAATTCTTTTTTTTGATAATTTGGCTTATTCTGAGCAAAAAAGGTCTCTTATCATTTTTGTCTAAAATTAATTGTTGTCGAGTTATATGCGATTAAAAATTTGAATAATGCGAAAATGGCCATTTCAAGGCTTAATAACTCGATTAAACATTATTATTATGAAATTCAAAAAGTAACCAAATCAAGTTTCAAACACAGTCTTCAGGGTCCTGAAGAGATTTTTGTCATTATTTTATTACAAAGCTGTTATTTTTAATTATTAACAATTAGCTATATAATCCAGGATGTATCATCGCCCCCGTTAGTGAAATTATTCCGATTCCATTTTTTTCCAGAAACTTACTCAAAACGAGGTCCTTATAACATATCCACAGGGTGCCGGGCGGTGACGTGGTCGAAAAATTGTTTGAACAATTTTTTTTAAACAAATTCACAAAAATAATTTTTTCACTTCGAACAAATTTTTTAGTTAATTTGGGACATTCTGAGCAAAAAAGGTCTCTTGTGATTTTTTTCTAAAATTGATTGTTGTTGAGTTATACGCGATTTAAAATTTGAAAAATGCGAAAATGGCCATATAACTCGACAACAATCAATTTTAGAGAAAAATCACAAGAGACCTTTTTTGCTCAGAATAACCCAAATTATTTTAAAAAAATCGTTCGCAATAAAAAAAAATATTTTTGTGAATTTGTTTAAAAAAAATAGTTTAAACAATTTTTCGACCACGGCACCGCCCGGCACCCTGTGGATATGTTATAAGGACCTCGTTTTGAGTAAGTTTCTGCAAAAAATTGAATCGGAATAATTTCACTAACGGGGGACGCTACATCCTGGACTAGAGCGCTAATTGTTAATGATTAAAAATAACAGCTCTGTAATAAAATAATGACAAAAATCTCTTCAGGACCTTAGAAGAGGTTTGAAACTTGTTTTGGTTACTTTTTGAATTTCATAATAATAATGTTTCATCGAGGTGTTAGCTTTGAAAATGGTCATTTTCGCATTTTTCAAATTTTTAATCGCATATAACTCGACAACAATCAATTTTAGAAAAAAATGACAGGAGACCTTTTTTTCTCAGAATAAGCCAAATTATCAAAAAAAATTGTTCGAAATGAAGAAATTATTTTTGTGAATTTGTTTAAAAAAAAATTGTTTAAACAATTTTTCGACCACGGCACCGCCCGGCACCCTGTGGATATGTTATAAGGACCTCTTTTTTAGTAAGTTTGTGCAAAAAAAAATCGAATCGAAATAATTTCGCTAGCGGAGGCGACGATACTGTCCGGTCTATATAGCTTCTGCGGGACGTAAAAATAAGATATTTAAGGTCAAAAAATCTTCTTCTTTTTCTCAAAATGTTATTTTATGCGATTTTACAGTGATTTGGTGTTTATTTAAACAAATTTGCATTTTTTATCGTAAAGTATCAATGGAAAACATAGTATTTTAATAGAAAGGCCTCACAAATGTCATTATATGACATTATAACAAGTTATTTTGATTCAATACAAGTTTTTCATCAAATTTTATGGTGTAGAAAACGTTAAAATACCGTTTTTTAAATTTTCCCCCATTCCCAATATACATCATAATCGATTTGGCTGAAAATTTGCCCACAGATAGCCAAAACATGGGACTATAAGTGGTTAGAACGATTTGAATTATATTACAATACCAAAAAAGTTACATTCAATATTATAGTCAAAAATATAGGCGTCTACTGTCAGTACAATTAACTCGGAAAATATCAACCTCACAACAAAAATTGTTAAAAGGGAATTGTAATAATTGTAAATACGATTTATTTGGAACAATATCAGTTCCTACCATTTTTGTCGCAAAGTTAAAAATTGCGGAGATATTGAGCAAAACAGGTTCTCGTTTAAAAATCAAGATGGCGGCTAACGTAACTAAGGAATTCATTCGCGATTTTAAATTTAGGCTACTATTGACTCCCCTAAAGATTAATAAAATAAAATTTTGGGCAGCTCGGCATGCAATGTTAAAAATGGTATTCTGACTGGACTAATACACTTTTGAGTCTGATATTATTTCATGTAACTTTTTTGGTATTGTGATATAATTCAAATCCTTTTAACCACTTAAAGTCTTATGTTTTGACTATCTGTGGGCAAATCGAGTATGATGTATTTTGGGAATGGAGGAAAATGTAAAAAACGGTATAATACTTTTTCTACACTATAAAATTTGACCAAAAACTTCTTTTGAAACAAAATAACTTATTATAATGCCATATAACGACATTTTTGAGTCCTTTTTATTAAAATATTATTGTTTCCATTGATACTTTACGATAGAATCGTAAATTTGTTTAAATAAATACCAAATCACTGTAAAATCGCATAAAATAACATTTTGAGAAAAAAAGAAGATTCTTTGACCTTAAATATCTTATTTTTAAGTCCCGCAGAAGCTATACACCAAGTTTCAGAAAAATCGGAGATCCAAAATTTTTTGCCTGAGTGATTTGACATGGAATATACCTAACACATTTTAAGAATACATGTTCTAAAAATGTTATGTTTATGTGGGATTATCCATAATGTTTGGTTATACTGACAATTACATTATGTATTATAATATAACCTAAAAGAATACTTGACGTTTCGATTTCCACTCCAGAAATGGTATGATAAAGACATGTATGATAAAGATATAATGTATGAAATAGACATGTGCTTCACATTTTCTTGTCCTCTATTGATGGTATGTTTTTGTTATTCACCTCTTCTTACGTATTGGCAACCAAAGTCTGCTGCATTCTGCTGATGGATTTGCTACAAATTTTTCTTCATTTAGTAGGATGATGGCTGCTTCTTTGATTTTTCTCTTTTCCATGTCTGTTTCCTTCATGATTATTGATACATCTTTCCACTGTGATCTGTGTTCATTGTCCCAGGCATGTATGTATGTCTGTGATTTGTCGAAATCCCTCTTTTTGATGTATCTTTCATGCTCGTTAATCCTGACGCTTAGTGGTCTTGCAGTTTTTCTCACATAAAAATTGTTCCATTCATATGGTATTTTGTAGACGCAGTTCTTTGGTCTCTCCTGTGTGTTGTTGGGTTTGATTTTGGACAGTATAGATCTGAGGACAGCAGGGAGAGACTGGATTCCATCAAAATAAGAAAACTTCAATAGGTACTTGGGTCATATAACACGTGGTGACAGATATGAACTCCTAAAATTAATGATGCAGGGAAATATTCAAGGAAGGCGCAGCATAGGTAGGACTGTAGGAGACAAATGTCCTGGTTGAGAAATCTCAGAGAATGGTTTGGATGCAGCTCAACTGAACTCTTTCGGGCTGTAGTGTCAAAAGTTAGAATAGTAATGATGATTGCCAACCTTCGTCGCGGAGATGGCACGTAAAGAAGAATAAGAAGAAGAAGATCTGAGTGTGTTGGTTGTTTTAAATGTTACTGTGATGTTGTACTTATTTTCTATCCCTTTTAAATTTTTTGATAAGCCCTTTACATAATTTATGTAATACCATATTATGGTATTGTTGTCAACCTTCAGTCCCTTTTTTGAGTGTAGCTGGACTGTCTGTGTTATTTTGTTGTTTAAATTCTTATATCTTGTGGAATTCCTTGTTTATAAATCGTTGCCTTAATACTATAAGTTGATAACTCGACATTAGTAGTTCTGAGATAAACGGGTTTAAAGACTTTAAAGATATTTGGGCTGCTACCATGATGTTGGTAAATACGGAATTCACTCTGCAGCGCTAAAATACCGTTCCTTAACTTTTTGGCTACTGATCTATTTAGGAATACGGTGCAAATTTGTTTTCCAATACCTATGGAAAATAACATGAAACATTAAAGTTATCAACTTTTAGCACTACCATAATGTTAACATTTGGTAATGTCGCATGTCGTGCCAAGTTGCATCTAAGTGAACTTTTTAACAAAACTAATATTTGAAGCATTATTTTGATGAAAATTAGCCCTCCGCCATGAGGGTTGCCAGATCTGCTAACAATTCTCGAATTTTTGCATTAACATGAACCGAATAAACAGATAGCAATTATGGTTTCAGTGAAACACGTGCTACAACTAGATAACTAGAGTTAGCTAGTTGTAGCATTAGTGTATGTCGTATTCACGATTAATTCGATTAAACAATAACTTGATAACTTATCTTGTCAAGTATTAGTACTGAATATTAGGGGAGTTTGAGTTTTATCAGTTTTTGTCAATCATAAATAAATACTTAACCCGTTTGGAGCGAGTTATCAAGTTTTTACACAATAATGAGGCAAATAAAATACATCTTGTGCACTAGTTATCTCAAAAACGTCAATTTTGGAGTTATCAAGTTATAGTACTAAGGCGACGAAAAGACAATGGGTAGTCATTTTTTATTAAAACCTTAATTAGCAGGTTTTTTCTTCTTGAAATGCCTTGTCATTGGAACAAGTGTTTTGGGATCTATCACATAATGATTTGATGATGCCGTTTTTGATGTTTACATTGTAATTTGAGTGAAAATTTAAATACCTGTTGGTGTGGGTTGGATTTCTGTAATCTTTGGTTGCAGCTTCTTTGGTGATCAGCACATCCAGAAAAGAAAGTGAATTGTTTTGTTCTTTTCCCATGGTGAATTTGATTGATTCTTATTTATTGTTGTATGTTCTAAAAACTTAGTCAAAGATACTAGATTTGTCTTAGAAGAATATATTAGTGTTTTTAGTAAATATATTTAATATAATTTTTGTGTCTTTGGATTTGTCTTCCTCGGGAGTAAGAGAATAAGTATTATTAAAACGTTTTTATATTTTTCTACTTCACTTCGTCTATTTGTTACCCTGATTTGTCATTATGTCTGAGAAACTACATAAATAGTGAGGTCGTGGCTCATTGGAAGAGCATTCGACTACAGATCGAGAGGTCCCGGGTTCAAATGCGGAAAATTGCTATTCTTTTTTTTTATTTTTATTATTGGTATTGTTTTAATAAAAATTTTTGGAAAGCGGTAAGTATTAAAATTATAAATATTATTAAAATTATAAATATAAATGAGTCAGATTAAATAAATTATTAGAAGAATTTTTTTACTTAGCAACATGTTTGTTTTATTTTAATAGTATTTTGTATTTTGACAACGAAACCCGATTTGGGCTTCGAAACGTTAATAAATTCATTTTTTAATAAAATTGTGGCTTATTTCCCATAAAAAATACGTAATTATTAAAATTAGTTTAATATTTAAATAAAATAAAAATAAACTGTTTAAAATATATATATTTCGTTGAAATCATGTACAGATGTATAACTTCTTACGTGCGTACAAAGTACACACAGTCTTTTTTTTAATATAGGCAGCTTGCTCGTCCGGAGAAAAGTGACACAACTCAAAAAATTTCAGTTATCTTGTTAAATTGACGCCAAAATACTACAAAAGTGTCACATAGATGTTTACTTCCAACTTCGTAAGATGGCGATAGTGTCATTATTAATTTGGCGGTAAAATGAATATTTTTATTTGATGTTATGCTCTGACGTTCGACGTGAACGTATCGTTATTTATCACGAAAACCGTTGTATTTCGAGAAGTGTTTTAGGCATTTTCGTTAATGTTTAAAAAATTACCAGTATTTTAAAAAAAAGGACATAACTCAAAATTTTATCTTTTTACCAGTTACTTTTAAAACTTACAGTTAAATTGAGATCAAAAAATCCATTTTTGTCTCTCCCAAAAAAGTTGTTTTTTGAGTTGTGACACTTTTTCCCGGATGAGCGAGCTGTAATATACACTCACCGGGACAAAATTCCGCCACCCAAAATGTTTGATAAGGTTTGACAATTTATAACTTTATTATTTGTGCTCCGATTTTCAAGATTTTTACATCATTTTGTAGGTACATGTATTGATGTCGTTTGTTATTATTCCAGTAACAAACAATTTTTGCTTCGATGGTATTATACGGGGGTGAATGAAAGCATTGTATTTTCTCCTAATTTTAAAAAATTCTGTGGAAAAATTGAAAGGCTGATTCTAATTCATAATCCTTTTGTATTATCCTGGAGGTATCACTAAGGTATTGTTTTTTGAATTATCCGAATATCTCTTTTCTTGTAAGAGCTGTACCATTTTTTGTAAATAAAAACACCGATGGGCTCATAAAATAGAGGTAGGATTGATAAGATTAGAATGGCCCGCATGCAGCCCAGATCTCAATCCTATTGAGCATTTATGGGACGAATTAAAAAAAGCTATTCGCCGTCATTCTAGGCCTTCAGAAAATTTGGTACAGTTATGGCCCTGGTAGAGGGATATCGGGCTATTCCCCTGGCAAGGATAACACATCTTTATCCGATGACGAACAGATTGCGAGCAGTCGTTGCTTCGAGAGGTCGACATATCCGCTATTGAATTGTTTTGTTTTGTTGTTAATTTTGTTTTGTTTTGTTAATTTTAGTGCGTTTGATATTTTTAATTAAAAAAACCTTCAAATCAATGTTTTTATTTACAGCTCTTAGAAGAAAATAGATATTTGGATAATTCAAAAAACAAAATCTTAGTGATATCTCCAGGATAATACAAAAGGAGTATGAATTAAAATCCGCCCTCCAATTTTTCCACAGAATTTTTTAAAGTTAGGAGAAAATACAACGCTTCAATTCACCCCCGTATAATGCGATCTAAGCAAGAATTGTTTGTTACCGGCAAACGACATCAATAATTCTACCTAGAACATGATGTAAGAATCTTGAAAATCGGAGTACAAATAAGAAAGTTATAGATTGTCAAACTTAATCAAAAATTTTGGGTGGCGGAATTTTGTGCCGATGAGTGTATTTCCTCGTATGTTAATTTTTTTATTTTTGATATTGCAGAGAAACTATCTAATTCATAGGATTTGATAATACTATAACTTAGGGATTCGTATAATTTTTCTCTTTAAACTCTTAGCTCTTTGTTTACTCAATCATTTTAAATTCATCGAGAATTCCTGAAATATAAGGGTGGAACTTATTATTCTACTTCAACTACTCCGGTATTTTATTTTGTTTTCTTAATTACAACACTGAAAACGTTTCCCCTTTTAACAAGAGATTTAAAAATGTGCATAGCTTTGTTAATGATAAGCAGTCGAGTGGAATAATGTTTTTAATTGCTTTCCAATTTTCTGGAGGATATCATTTGAACTTTTCGTCATGCAAAAACGCAATATTTCTTAGTCTGCAATATCAAAAAGAAGTCTTTAGTTAGTGTGCGGATCTTGTCCTAATCTCACACACATAAGATTTTTATTAATTAACAGAAAAGGGATTCACTATTATACAAATATTATAATTATTTATGAAAGTAAAAAACTTTTTGCTAAGTAAAAAACAACGACATCCGACTTGGGCGTCGAAACGTTAATAAAATCATTTTTAGGTAAAATTGTGGCTTATTTCCCATTTGAATATACTTGATTATAAAAATGCCACAAGAAAATAGCTTCAGAACAACATTAAGTAAAAAACGTTTAAAAAACGTGAAGAACAAACACCTAAGACAAGACACAAAACCAAGAATCTATAAAGCAGCAATTAGACCTATATTGACTAGTGATGTAACGAATGTCATTTTTTGAACATTCGCGAATACGAATGCGAATGCGAATATCTGCTACCGACATTCGCGAATGCGGATGCGAATGCGAATATTCAGTTTTTTTTAATTTGTTTCTATTTTTGTAATGTTTCCTAAATTTATAATGAAAAGTTAATTGATATTTAGTGTAAATCAATCTGAATCTTAAGCTTTATTACATAATACCAAATAATAAAAAAGTGAAGGCTGATAATGTGATTATACAAGGTTAAGTTCTATCTATCTATTGCCCTTCATTTGTCCAAAGTTGAACGTAGGCCTTCCCCTTATTTTTCCACTCTTGTTGGTTCAGTGCTAATCTTGTCCATCTGGTCCCTGCGTATCTTTTTAGGTCATCCAACCATCTCATCTGTGGTCTGCCCTTTCTCTTTTATGGTCCCAAGGTCTCCAGTGGGTTATTGATTCATTCCATCTTCCATCTCTTTGTCTGCTGTTATGTCCTGCATATTTTCATTTGAGAGTAGCTGCATGTTTGAGGTTAAGTTACCTTTTCTTAATAAAAAAAGAGAAGTGAATAGATTTTGATTTTATTAACCTAATATTATCTTAAAATTATTTTTTTCTGGTTTTCATATTCGCAAAACATTCGCACAAATTTCGCGAATGCGGATGCGAATGCGAATATGCAAAAACATGCGAATATTCGCGAATGCGAATGCGAATACGAATATTCGTTACATCACTAATATTGACATACACGGCGGAGACAAGACCTGACACATCTAAAACGAGACGACTACTAGAAAAAACAGAGATGAAAATACTTTATGAAAAGTCTGTTGGATAGGGAGAGAAGCGAAAACATAAGAAGATCATGCAATGTAGAAGACATTAATGGCTGGGTGACAAAACGGAAACAGGAGTAGAACGAACGCATTAGTAGAATGGCAGAGGATAGGATAGTACGAATAGCACGAGATAAGCCACCAAATGGACGAAGAAGTATTGGCAGACCAAGAAAAAGATGGTGCGATAAATTAAACAATTTAGGACGCTAATATTGAAGAAGAAACAGGCTTTAAAGCCTACATACAAGAAGGAAGAAGAAGAAGAAGAAGAAGAAAAACTTATATATTATCTGAACGGCGGTTGGTTAAAGAATGTGTTTATATTTATTTATATTAAGTATTAAGTAGGTTTACCAAAGGGGGTAAAATAATCTACTTTGCGAGTAATGACGTGATATATAGGTAGGTATATCACTTCCCAAGCATTTAAATTTTTAACGAAATGACACTTATTATACTATTGTGTATAGTTCGACAACATTGTATTAAGAAACAGTCTATTAATTTTGTTCGATATTTAGAACGTTTTGGTAAGCTAAACTATGAGGTGCAGCAGTCTTGCTCCAACTTTGTTCCTTGTATCTATTTTGTGGTCAATAATGGCTAATTCATCTTCGTAAATACATGGTTCAAATGGTACATGGTAGTGAAGGCAAAGGATAAGTGGCTTACAGAAACATGTAAAGGGGAACAATAAAGGAACTAACTGGAAATAGAAATAATAGACAGTATGGCATACTAAGAGGCATGTATGATAGGATCCTGACAACATTAGAATAAATAAACGACGAATGGAAACATTTACAAAATCCATTCTTAGACAATAGGGAACAAACTATCAACGGACGTTTAAACATTGATAATAATTTACCTATTGTAAAAGACGGTTTTTGCTCGTTCTTGATTCAGAGGTATGCACAATCCCTGGATAGCTGTTTCTGCCTTATAGGCTTCCTCAGCAAAGCAGCGTGCGCACATCTGAAGCGAAAACCTGCTAGCCCATCTATTTAAGGGACATTTCAAAGATCATTGAAATCCCCATTGGGACGCAATCCAGCGACATCTCTTATTTACTATTTACTTTCACCTATTTAGTAATTTACCTATACTAAATTTACAATCAAGATGCAGTAGAAATAAACAAATCAAGACACGTTAAATGCCACTAGGAGCATTTCCGATTCATAATTTACAATGTATATACATTGTAATTCCTAAATCATGATTTTTAAAGTTTATACATTATAAATTATGATTTGGAAGTGCTTCTAGTAGCATTTAACGTGTCTTTGTTTGTTTATTTCTACTGCATCTTGATTGTAAATTTAGTATATTCTAACATCAGTAGAGAGCGGAATATATGCAAAGTGCATATAGATGCATATATTGCATATTTTCAGACAACAAACACAACATTGCATATTTAAGCTAAACACGATTTATTTTGCATATTTTAAAAATAAATTATATAAAAGTTTAAAATTTTCCTCTCTTAGTTGGAATTTTATAACTTCGATATGAACGAGCTCGTTATTTATCTATCTATCGCTCATCTGGACTTTCCCATTACTACCTGAATTTAACAATTATGGGTGTTCCCAGAAAAATATTATTTTATTAGCGTAGCAAGTCGTAGGTACCTACCTGCTTTTAAGGGTCTAATAATTATTTTGTCAGTTTCCGGCCAACATTTGTTTAAAGTAAACGTTGTATCGTATTTAGTGTTTTTGAAGTGATTGGTATATATTAAATTTAATTATGTCTACCATTCAAAAAAGTGCTTGGATAAAGTGTTTTCCCGAGTTAAAGCTAAGTGGAGACAAAGTATTTTGCAAGGCCTGTTCCAAAATCGTAAGTTACATTCATTTTCACATTTCATTTTTTAAATGAGGAACTGACAAACAAAAGCATCATGTCCCACAAAAGAAATTTTTCTGGAAAGAGTGTTTTTATTCGACAAATTCGCTTTTACTTATATAAAGACGGACATAGAGAGAAGCATCAAAATACAAAAATCCATCAAATTGTAGACAATTCCGCTTTTGTTCTTCAGCTTAAGTAACGTACTTTGTTCTTTAAGTAACGTACAAATTGCTAAAGAACTTATGTTCATAAAAGTTAATTTTAGTTTTTTACCAGATCTAATAAAGTCATTAGAACAAAGGAATTTACAATTAAGTGATTCGGTTAATCTTGTTAACAATTTTCTGCTCATTGTCAAAAAATTCCCGGAAATACAGGGATTACAATTAGAAATAAATTAAAAAAGGTTTTAGAAAAAAATGAGGGCTTCGATTGTTTGAGGAAAGTTGTACGTATTTTTGAAGGCAACTTTTCTGAAGATCTTACGACTTAATATATTGTTTTATTTTTGAGTATTTTTAATATGCATTTGCATATTTAGACAAATTTAGAAAAAATACCTGCATATTTGTAGTAAAAGTAATGCATATATATGCGCATATTTTGGTAATGTTGTGTTGCATATATTCCGCTCTCTAAACATCAGTAATAAAATACGCATTGAAAAATATGAAAACTGGAAAAGCCCTGGTCCCGATAACATTCACAGTGAAATTGTAAAGCCCTTGAAAGATGAAAACTTAGATTTCCTTAAAAAATCTTCAATAATATATAGAATTTTTACTGTATTTAAAAGGAAAACAAGAAAATGGTCTATTTTTAGGTTATCAAACGATTCAATTCTTCAAGTAGTCATTTTTTGGGCAATATTTTGGTAAACTGCACATTTAATGGATAAATAAATAATTGAAGACAGCTAATCTTGTAGTCAAAAGTGTTCACTCACTGTGACAACATTAAAGGATGTTTACACACTAAAAAAACGATTTGTTACTATTAACACAAACATTTTTGATAAGAATTAAAGTAGTCATAATATAGACGTGATAAATTTGCTTTTGACATATTTTAGACTTTCCTTTTTTTTATTTAAGAAAATTTTGTATTAGATAATTTTCCCGCCGATTTAATCTTATATTCAGAACAGAATTATTATTGTAAACAAAAATATAGATTTGGCAGTATACCAAAAAATAGAAGAAAGAGAATATTCAGACAAGTTTTAAAAACATAATTTATAAGCAAAAACAGACCAATGAAGATAGAATAATGACTTTTTTACCACTCATATAGACTTGTGGTTTATACAGGGTGTAACAAAAATACAGGTCATAAATTAAACTACATATTCTGGGACCAAAAATAGTTCGAATGAACCTAACTTACCTTAGTATAGATATGCACATAAAAAAAGTTACAGCCCTTTGAAATTACAAAATGAAAATCGATTTTCTCGAATATGTCGAAAACTGTTAGAGATTTTTTATTGAAAATGCACACGTGGCATTCTTATGGCAGGAACATCTTAAAGAAAAATTATAGTGAAATTTGTGCACCTCCTAAAGATTGTATGGGGTTTTGTTCCCTTAAACCCCCCAAACTTTTGTGTACGTGCCAATTAAATTAATATTTATACCATTTATTAATACCATTAGTTAAATTCAATATTTTCAAAACTTTTTTGCACCTTAGTATTTTTTCGATAAGGCAGTTTTTATCGAGATGCGGCTTCTTTTTTTAATACGTTTACATAAAAAATTTATGGTGGTTTTGTGCCTTTAAACCCTCCAAATGTTTGTGTACGTTCCAATTAAACTATTATTACGGTACCATTAGTTAAACAGTGTTTTTAAAACTTTTTCCCTCTTTGTATTTTTTCGATAAGGCACCTTTTATCGAGATATGGCTTCTTTTTTAATATGGCTCAAAATATGCCTAAAAATGTAAATCATAAATAAATTTTCATATTATTACCAAGTCTCCATAATCGTACTTAGCCATATATAAATATGTGGTAGATTTGACAAATATGCAAAATATCTCGATAAAAACTGACTTTTCCAAAAAGGACTAAGAGGCAAAAAAAATTTAAAACATTGTGTTTAACTAATGGTACTACAATAATAATTAAATTGGAACGTACACAAAAGTTTGGGGGAGTTTAAAGGAACAAAACCCCCATAAAATTTTTATGGGGTGTCTAAATTTCACTATAATTTTTTCTTAAGATACTACTGCCATAATAATGCTACATGTCTATTTTAAATAACAAATCTTTAATAGTTTTCCATATATTGGAAAAAATCGATTTTCATTTTGTAGCTTCAAAGGGCTGTAACTTTTTTTATGTGCACATTTGTACTAAGGTAAGTTAGGTTCAATCTAACTATTTTTTGTCCCAGAATATGTGATTAAATTTATGACCTGTATTTTTGTTACACCCTGTATATGTATCCAATGCTACTTTGTAAGAATATGTTAGTAGCAGTTTAAAAAAGTTATAACGAAAACAAAGTTCGAAGTGTGAACCCCAAGACCGTATCAAAAACGAACAAGTCCTTTTCATTGTTTCATTTTTTCAGTGTATTTCTTCAAGTAAATCCCATATAGAGGTTAATTTATAATCTTGTTACAAATGTAAGTCATGCAGAAATAATGAATAGGTTGTTTAGAAATAAAATACCACCTTTCAAACGATTTAGACAAAATGTTAAAAATTAATAAAATGATATAAACACAATTATTATTACTTTATTATCACAGTCTACTTCTTCTTTTGATGCCGACTGAATTTGAACTATAATCATTAAATAGTCATGTATTTTTCATATTTTCTCGTAGTAAAGCAAACTCAGTAGGAGATTTAGTTGAACAAATCTACTTAACGTGTCTACATGTTCAATATTCTCTATAGTTATGGAAAAAGCATTTTTATCGTATTTTACCAATCTCCTAAATGGATTCTCTACATAAACTACCCTTTTAAAGTTGTAAAAGTAATAACTTCCATACCTTCACATTATATTGTCATTTTTGCCGTTTCAGTGCTCTAATTTTTTCAATGTGGTTTCTTAACGTATCTTAATCAATATTTTTGCGAATTTTATTTGGTAGCATTTTTATTTTTCTTTCTAATTTTTATTCCACAAAAAAAAAGAACAGCCAGAAATCTTTTATACATTTAATATTCAGTCGGTCACATAGCCAAGCGGGACAGGGGGCCGACTCACTTCGCTTCACTGCGAGGTATGTGAATTCAAACCCTGACCCGGTGAACAGAAAAATAAAAAAAGTCTAACGCAGCAGTTTAACATTCTAATGAATCCGAGGCTTAGACCGGAGGCACAAATTCAGATTGTCATCAGAATCTTGGTTCCAACTATAGAAGTTTTAAAGTTTCGGATCTAAGACTTCTCATTGTTTTAAATAGATGTTGCTACAGCGCCTAACAACAAATTATTTTATATAATTTTACTTAGTAAGACGGTTGGTTTTCATTACGATTCAAAGCAGACCATAGGCCTCTCTGAAGATCCCAAAAGGGTGAAATGTATGAAATATTACCTGTCTTTCATTTTCTTTTAGTTTTAAAAATCCACGAGGAAAATAACATTCCAGTAGATGGCTATATACCATAAATCACAAAAAATATAGGATCCTTTATAAAAGGTATATTTAAAAGTCCCCAATAAAGGTTACATCACAAAACAAAACGTTTTCGGATTAATAGGTAATCCATCATCAGTGTTAAGCCCTAAAATAGTAAGTATAACCTAATTAATAAGAGGGAATGTTGTAAAAGTTGACTAAGGTTAAGAATTTACAGATTACATACTTACAGTAGCATGCATGCGTGAGCCACCAAAAAGTTACGGGTGAAAACCCTTTAAAAGTTTCAAGATCTTAAATGATACTACATATTATTATTAATCCAGGGCCCTGGGTTATATCCAGGAATATTTGCAACATCCATCTGTTTTAATAATAATATGTAGTATCATTTAAGATCTTGAAACTTTTAAATGGTTTTCATCCATAAATTTTTGGTGGCTCACGCATGCATGCTATTGTAAGTATGGTATCTGTCAATTCTTAACCTTAGTCAACTTTTACAACGTTGTCTCTTATTAATTAGGTAATACTTACTATTTTAGGGCTTAACACTGATGATGAATTACCTATTAATCCGAAAACGTTTTGTTTTGTGATGTAACCCTTATTGGGGTCTTTTAAATATACCTTTTACAGAGGATCCTGTATTTTTTTAGTTTTACTCCTATGAGTATAAGAAATCAATTGTTGTTGTCTTAACTATTAATAGTGGTATTATAGTTCTAGTGATTTCTTTATTTGGTGTTGATTAACCAGATCCTATTACATTTTTTACCTAAGAGTCTGCAACTCTATTGGTTTCATTTCACATAACAAGAACAGCCTCTTTGTTTTTTCTATTTTTACCATCGATTTCTTTCAAGACTATACTTGAATCTTTCATGTGAATTCTATATATCTGGGTTCTGGTAAGTCTTCTATCCCTGATATAAGAGATGTTCACATTTATTAATATTTAATAGTCTTGATGTTTCACTGAAAGAAAAATTTTCACACTACGAAGGTATTTTATAAATACAATTCTTTGTTCGTTCTTGTTCGTTGTTAGTTTTGGTTAGGACAAAATAGATCTCAATTGTTGTTGAAATTTTCAGTTTATTCCCTGTCTTTTCACGTTTTTTTTTGATAATCAGAATAATCACGAATAAAATAGTTACAACAGTGACATGTTGACATATATTATAATAATTTTCCTTTTAACAGTTACAACAATTATTTTGTTAATAACATTATTGTAACTAGCGACTATTATTTGCGTTTAGGATATAATTATCTTTAATATATAAAAGAAATTTGTATTAAAGAAGAAGATTCTAAATCATTCGTTCCACATTTTGGATGTACAACTTATTAAGATGAACGCAGAGTTTATGTACCATTACTAACCGCAGATTTCATTATCTGTACCTGCTACAGCTATAATACTAACTCAAGAAATTGATATTTAATTTTGATCAATTTGACTCTGATTTTTTTTATTTACAACTATCTGTGTCAGTAGCAGATAAGAGGTTAATAAGTAATACGTACCTTGCAACGGTAATAATAGAAAACAGAACTATACTAATAGTCCAGGGCGCATCTGTTTTGAGATGGACGTTGAGATGTGACTCAAATTTTTTTGCAGAAATTGCTTGAAAATAAATAAAATAATAATATTTGAGTTATCCTCCCTCTCAAAATGGTCTGGAGCACTGTTTAAATAATCAAAATGTCAAAATATGATGGAAAAATTCGATTTTTTTATTGGTGTTTTGATTATAACTTTAAAACTATTCATTTTTGAGAAAAGTTGTACTGACATAAAAGTTGCGTAATTAAATTTTATATAATATACAATTGGTTAAAAATTTAAAAAATAGTCACCTTTGTTGCAAAATAGCAATAATTGAGAAAAAAACCATACAAAAACAAGTATTGACATTTTACGTTTTTCAACCATTTATGCTACACTTAGGACCTTCATATTTTACCCAGAAAAACTTTATGATATAGTAAAACAAAACTGTAAATTTCATTAAGATCGGTTTAATAGATTTTGCAAAATAAATTTTGCAATCCAGCTTTCGCAAAAAAAATTCATTTTTTTTTTAATGTTGCAGGACTGAAAATAAAGCAGATAGCAAGTTGAATTTTTTTTGCTTATGGAAGTGTACTGTATCTTCCATTTGCAATTTACAAAATTAAAATCGATTAATTACCACGGCGTCAGGAAATTTTTTAAATAAACATTAATTTTTGGTGCTACGCGCAGGACAGCGGTGTTCGATTCACACAAGTTGATTTCCACCAAAATTTCTTCCAATCTTTATCTAATATATTATTTTCTTACTTTATATTTTGTTGTATTTTAATATTTTAATTCCACAAAAATCAAACTAATTTTATTATTGTTTGTTAAATATTGTTTAAACAATTGCATATGTTTAAAAATAATAAACTTTTATTCTCTAAGTTAAAATATATGAACAAAGAAAGTTCTTGCTAATAAAAGTGATATTTCAAAGGATAGAGTATGTGTTTTTATTTTGCAATAAACAAATTTATTTATTTATATCGAAATGTAATAAAAATTAAAATGCATCAATCATCATCAAAGGTCATTGGAAAGCCCAATCAGAGCAAACTATCCGCTGTCCTGCGCGTAGCACCAATAATTAATGTTTATTTAAAAAACTTCCTGACGCCGTGGTAGTTAATCGATTTTAATTTTGCAAAATTGCTAATGAAAGGTACAGTACACTTCTATACGCAAAAAAATTTCAACTTTCAGTCCTGTAACATTTTGAAAAAATGAATTTTTTTTGCGAAAGCTGGATTCCAAAATCTATTAAGCCAATCTTAATGAAATTTACCGTATTGTTTTAATGTATCATAAAGTTTTTCTAGGTGAAATACGTAGGTCCTAAGTGTAGCATAAATGGTTGAAAAACGTAAAATGCGAATACTTGTTTTTGTATGGTTTTTTTCGCAATTATTGCTATTTTGCAGCAAGGGTGACTATTTTTTTAATTTTTAACCGACTTTATATTGTTGGAAATTTAATTACGCAACTTTTATGTTGGTATAACTTTTCTCGGAAATGAATATTTTTAAAGTTATAATCAAAAAACGAAGAAAAAATCAAATTTTTCCTTCATTTTTTGACATTTTGATTATTTAAACAATGTTCCGGACCTTTTTGAGAGGGAGGATAACTCAAGTATTAATATTTGATTTATTTTCAAGCAATTTCTGCAAAAAAATTTGAGTCACCTCTCAACGTCCAAATGTACTAATATTTTTACAGATGCGCCCTGGTCTAAATTGGTTATATAGGTGTATATAATATACAGTCAAAACCCTTGTTGTACTAATGCAGGGGTAATATTTTAATCTATCATAATAATCATATCAGATAGAGAAGCAGAATTGTTATTGTTAGTAAACAATATTCAGCAAATAGCATGGGAAAACACTCCTACACTGAAACATGGTTAAAATGAATCAATTATCCAAAGCAAGTAAGAAACAAGATAATTGAGAAAAGAAAGCTGGGAAGAACTTGGTAACAAACAAGGCAAAAAATAAGACAGATAATATTTGTTTGAGTGGACTCGTAGTGTCCATCTTTGCAGATTTGCAGGGATCTTTACCAACTGAGCTGTCCTTTTTCGTTTCAAGTATGTTTCTTAACATCGTCACTCCATTTTACCCTAGTTTTCCTCTTCCTCGCTTATATTTAGATGATTGTAATATATTAGGTATCTTGTTATTCATTTTTTTATATTTTATCTAATAGTATGATTTACAAATTTCCAACACTTTTTATGTAAAGTCTGGTTTTTCTTAAAAAGTTCTTCAATTAATTTTCAATTCTGCGATATTGTTTGTTTTTTACCTTAAAAACATTTTGCTTTTTATGTTTACTCCTCATTTCATTATATCTAATGACTGTATATCTTTGTTTTTTTACGGTATACGTATTTATATAAAAAATCTGAATGTTATTTTTGTCGAGAAAAAACAAAGTGTTATTCAAAGAATCTCTTATATACCTACAGTTTATTTTAAACAGTAATTATACACGAAAAAATTCAGAATTTAATTTGAAACGACAAGCCTCAGGCAGTTACTGAAATAGCTTTTTGGATTCTATATTTTGAAAAATTAATTTATTAATGACTGTTCTCCATTACATCTACTTATGAATGGTAGAAATAATTTATATATAATAATAATAATAATTTGGTGTTTTACGAAACATAAGATTAATGTTCGAACTTTGTTACAATCTACAATTATTAGAAAACTAAACTTTTGACAAATCTCATAATGAGTGGAAATATAGCCATTGACAATAATAGCTTAAAACAAAAAGACATTTACAAATATCTGGGACATAAGATCAAAATAAACAGAGACAATCAAACACATGAAATACAGAGGCGAATAGGTCTGACCTGGGCAGCATTAAAAAGTGCAACTCTCATGTGTGTTAAGCGAAAAGTTTATAACCAATGTGCTTTGCTCGTACAAACTTATGGAGCAGAAACTTCAACACTAGCGCAAATATCCGCAAGTAAACAAGAGTTACATAACGAGCAATGAAAAGTGCAATGCTGGACGTGAACCTTCGAGACCACATAAAAAATCAACAAATCAGGAGTTCAGTACGTCATCGAAAGAATCACGACTCTGAAACTGGTCAGGACACTTAACTAGACACAAGATGGATAGTGGACAAGACGAATCATGGAATGGAGGCCCAGAAACTATAAAAGATCAAAAGATGGCTACCGGCTAGATGGACCAACGACGTAAAAAGAGTAGCGGGGAAGTGACTACAAGCGGCCCAATGTAGAAAACACTGGAAAGAACCGAGGAAGGCCTATATCTAGAAGTAGCCGCGATTGGCTGATTGAGATGACAATTAAGGATGCTTTAATATTAGTAAAGTCCTATACGTCTATTTCATATACTACAACAAAGCCTTCGAAATAGTTAAACATGACAAACTGATGGAAAATCTTAAATAAAATAAAAACTTGGATAACCGAGATACATGATTAATGTCCAATCTATATACAGTCTCTTGTACTATGGAGTCATGGACACTGAATATAAAGGCGATCAGACGACTTAAATCCTTAGAGATGTGGATCTACAGGACTCCTAAGATCTCATTCGTAGATCACGATACCAAAAATGTTAAAATGTAAAGAAAAACGAACGAAGAAAGAGCAGTTAAAGAACAATAAAAGAAAGCAAACGGCATATCTCGAACATATAATGCCTGGAAAAATACGTGATGGCTTGTAAAATGTTTTTAAATATAATATATACGTAGTGACAAGAATGGATCTTTACCATGACAAATAGGAAAATTCTTTTAGTAATCAAGGAGATCAAGTAGCAGTTTTTTGGTCTTAGTTCAAACGACAATACAGTAGAGCGCAGTGGCGGTTTCTCCATAAGTGCACATGTGCACGTGAACCCCCAAAATTATTTTCACACCAACATTCATATACGTAATATTTATCATTCTATAAATAACATTTTAATCTAACTATACAGTAATTGAAATTCGAACTAACAGATCCAAGGAGTTTATAAGTATCTAATAATAGGTAACATTTAATTATTTTTATTCTATTTCAAAGGAGAAAGATCACGGATGCGAGGCCTTAGACAGAACCCCGCGTTCACCGCTCTCACAGTGGTTCCTATACCAATGACTTTTCATACGACAAAATACAACTCACCACCCACCCCGCTACCCGCTATAGCCCACAAGTTTAGATGGCCACAGGATCACAAGTTGGATGTGATCTTATGGCATGATCTTTGGTGTTTTCAACGTGCACGGCACCCGTATGTTTAAATTTTGCTTTAATGAAGTTCGAATTTCGGAACTATATTAAGAATGGAAGGATTTGTGGACGTAAATGTTAGCGTGGAATATTTAAAATCAATTAAACTTTCTTCATTATATTTAGAAGAAAAATTAAAAATGCCGAAACCAAATTTGTTAATTAAGAATGTACCAAAGTGCAAACGTCGGGATTATAAATGATTATTTAAAATGGAGATTTGTGTAAATACTTACAAATTGTGTAGGTGTGAAGAACATATTTGGAGAAGAGGAAGCATAATGAATAAAATAGAAGATACGATTTAAACTATCCAGTTGGAATTCCAGATTGGAATTCTCCAATTATGTACTTGTTACGATGCCAGTGACAACTGCAGAAACAGAACGATATCTCTCTGCATTGAAACGTATCAAAACTTTCCTTAGAATAGCTATGGGCCAGGATCGATTAACTGCACTCGCAATGTTTTCAATAAAAAAAAAATGATTCAAGAAATTCCAAATTTTACTGAATTTGTTTGTGAATAATTTATCTAAAAAATAACAGGCGACTGACTTTCGTTACAAAACTTGCTTGTAACATTTAAACACTAAATTATAATTTTAAGTCAATAAAATACATTATTTATTGTAACTTTTAATAAGGTCCTTTGATTTTTACAATTTGAAGACACTCAAAAACCTTTACCTACGGAAATAGGGTCTCAAGGTCTTTTTATATGTTAATTATGTGTGCACCCCCAATATTTTACACCAGGCGCCGCCACTGGTAGAGCGTCGATTATCCGAACGTCGATCAACCGAACGACCGCTTATCCGAACTCTCAACTTGTCACCTAACCATTAGTAATATTTACCAAACGTTAGTAATTAACGCTTAAAAAATGTTAATTTTGTTGCAAAAACTGCACTTTTTGTGTAATAATTATTGTCGTATTTGTCATTAAAGATACACATATACGAGTATGTATGTAGGTATGTAAATATATGGCTTTCATTCACCTGAGAATAAATATGTACGGCTCTATCAATACAGTTCGATTATCCGAAAAAACCGATTTTCCGAACACCCCTGTCCCCCAATTAGTTCGGATAATCGACGCTCTACTGTATTTAAAAAAATAGTTTTTTATCAATATTTGTTAATTTTTAAAAACTTTCTAGTTCTAGTACAATTTCCAAAATCATTTATTGACCGGTTTCCCTGATGAACAACTAAAAGTAAAGAATACTTATTTACAAGCTTTCATCTCATCTGTCGTAAAGTTCTTGTCACAAAACAATATCATTTACTAATAAATAAACTCAAAATCATATGAACGGCTCGGGGCAATGCTAAACAAGGTGTGTATATTCGTAATTATCACCTGCAGTGCAGTGTGCCGATGAGAGTATGCGCAAAGAAAGCTCATTGACACACTGCCTTGCTTTCATTTCTACTGTGTGCTCAATATCATATCTTATACACAGAGATCAAAATAGCTGGTAGATATCTTCAATTTTACTGATAAACGCACACCCAGGGTTGCCCATTATTCACTACCCTCTATCCGACCCCTCAAAACTTAATTCTTTACTTTTATTACAATAAAAACATATTTTTAATACATATAAGCAAAAACAAATGTATAGTTTTGCTGATAATTTACTACTGTTTTTGTCTAGTGTAATGTTGATATATATGCTGTTTAATTATTATTTTTTATTCAAGTGTGTCAATCAACAAGCTGAGAGCCCAAATGAAGACAAGTCCTGAAGATGGCTTCATAATCAATGGCAAATACCCAGATTCAACCCAGAAACTGAGTGAGTTAGACTAATTGTTTTTATCAATATTATCAGGAGGACGTTTAAAAATTCTATATTCAAAGGAGGTCTAAAATGTAGTTTTTTGGAACCGTTCATTTTAAGAGCAGTAAAACGAGTAAATGAGGCAGTTGAGGAAAATTAATATTATTGTCATTTTGACAGAATCCAATTAGGTACAATTAGGTCCGCCTAATTCCTTGCAAAAATGAGCCTAATGTATAGAAAGGCTAAACCGGAAATATATTAAAAATGAGAAAAAAAATTGTATGGCAATATTTTTAACAAAACGACAAAATAATTTTAAACTAAGGTCTAAAATGCAGATTTTTGGAATCTTATATTTTAAGAGCAATACAATGAGTAAAGGAAAGGTAGTTGAGGAAAATTTTTATTATTGTCATTTTGACACAATCAAATTAGGTATAATTTTTAATTAGGTACTTGCAAAAATGAGTCTAATGTGTAGGAAGGTTAAACCGAAAATGTAGAAATATAGGAGAAAAAATTGTGTGGCACTATTTTTAACAAATGACAAAATAATTTAAATGACTAAGACATTTTAAATAATTATTTTCGAAAATTATATACAATTGTTACCGCTTTTAAAAATTTAAACCTTTTAGTGTCCCCCTCCTATAACTAGTATCCCCCTACTTTCAAAGCAACTTGCTATCTCACTCATTAAAGTCTATTATAAAATAATTATAAAATAGATAC
This sequence comes from Diabrotica virgifera virgifera, assembly GCF_917563875.1. Classification (NCBI taxonomy): domain Eukaryota; kingdom Metazoa; phylum Arthropoda; class Insecta; order Coleoptera; family Chrysomelidae; genus Diabrotica; species Diabrotica virgifera. The sequence goes on from NC_065452.1 coordinate 137,874,131, forward strand.
AAAATTAACAAACATTATACTTTTGTTTTATTTTTTAATCTTCAGGGTTTTCTAACTGTATTTTTTCTCTTTTTTACTTTCCATAATATATGATATTAAATAAATTTTTTATTCTAAGAGTTGCTTCATCTTTCCAGTAATTAGTAAAACACTATTCCTGTAATTTTAAAAAAACATTTCCAACCCCTCTATTTTCCCAATATTTTTACCAAAAAAATTTGAGACAACCCTGAAGTAAACTACATGAGCATATTCAATAAAAGTCAACCAGAAATGTCAAAAAATGCGTAAGGTATTGCTAGAGATGTCAATCTTAATAAAAAAATGTATCTATAATGTATAATTAAAAAAATCTATAGAAATCTTATTCGAATAAAAAGTGAGAGAATTTCTGTATTTTATTATTTTTTTTTTATTATTATTTTCAAGAGTATATTGTAAAATAATTTATCATATTTTATTAATGATCATAATCACAATTTATTATTATTTAGTTTTTTTTTTCTAATTATTTGTGACAATTTTTAGAATTTTCAAAATTACTTTGTACCATTTTTAAATTGGCACAAATTCATTTTTAAATTATTGTGAATTGTATGTCACCTTTTAAATTCTTACATTTTTTTAATTTATGCAAATTATTGACCATGTTCTAAATGGATTCACTTTTTAAATTCCGGCAAATATAGAGTGCTGGATAACCAGTTGATTTGCACATCAACATCCGCAAAATAATCTGTTTGATTAACATATCTGTTGACCTTGATAACTTTGGCTAAATACTGCACTAACTGAAGGCCGGTCCGGTGAATTTAATCCTAGATTTTAGTTTTCCGAAATATTTTTTTAATTTTTACTATTTTTTCACTGTCACTGAATGATTTAGTGGTAATTCTGTACTTACTTTGAAGTTAATCCAAAATAAGAAGGGGTAACAAAAACTGCACTGTACAGAATAATCCTTATTGCACTTGTTGTCGCACAACACTGCACTGCGTGTCTGTCCGTGACCGTTCACAAAATTAAAAAAATTAAGTGCCAAACACTGTAACGTGTGGTTGAATGAAAAGTAATCCACCTAAAATGTTCCGTTGGTTTTATATCGACGTGAAAGTTGAGCCCCTCTCTCTCGAAGAAGAAGAGCTACTAGTGGAACAAGACTCCGGATCCGATGCCGACCATTGTATAGCAATTCCGGAATTTCAACGTATTTGATTCACTTTCTTTTAGTTGACGCATTTTATTGCACAATAGATCCGTTTTAACCCTTTTGACTTTCGATTGTTGGGATTTTCGTGCATTATTTAACACTGCGTTTTATGATGACACAACTTCTGTTCCGTTAAATATTTCGACAGCATTATTTTTATGACATAATTTTGGGTGGTATCTAAATTTAAAATTAGTCAGTGTATATACTGGAATTGGCCTCAAATTTTTTTCTCCACGTTTTCTGTCCATGGTAACTGTTGTATAATTTACCCTGCCCATTGGCATTATTGTTACTTATCGTAACCAGCAAAATTATTTAATCTTTTTTCTTTGGTTGACACAAATTAGTTTATATGTCAACAAATCTTGTGTTGGCTATAAAAAGACCAAAAGACTAAAAGGGGAAGATCAGCTGGAAAAGAAAAAATAAAATGTATGAAGGTTAATTAATAAAAAGCTATCTAGCACTTAGCACTATTCCTGAGTATTTTGCGCTTCTGCGTTTATAGGCCAGTAATATAAGAAGTTATTTTCCATGTCAAGCAAACAATAGTGTTTAACCCAGCCTGATAGACGCACTTCTTGAGAATGACAGTCGGGTTATGCAATTGATTGAGTCAAGAAGGATTAACTCATGTAAGCAGGAGTCACTCCATCCTCTCAATAATCCAGACTATCCCCCCTCCACTGGTAGCATTCTGATACGCTATAGGGGCTCTCTATCAGCAAAGTATGTGAGAGTCCTGGAGACAAGGACTCCCACACGAAATCCTACCCCGATCAATGCAGGCCAGCGTGAGGCGCTCTATTCCCGCTATCTCTAGCGACTTACTGATCTGTATTGCTTGCTCGGGCCTCGAGTCACCGCTCTGGGCTACTTGCAGCTCGAGGATTTGGGCCCCTCTTACTTATTTTTTGGGTGTTGTTAGTATGTTTTGTGGCTTGCGCCTGTTGTTGCTGTTTTTTTTTTAATTGATTTTGTGGCCGAAGCCGATTTTTATGTTTTTGTAGATTCTTTTGAGGGCTTTCTTAATCATATAAATTGAACATTAGTAAATACACTGCGATGCCAAAGGTGAGCGCGTTGTCTTCTTTTGGTACAGCTACGATTATCTAGTACTTAATTATATTTTTGCTAATATTTGCATCATATCTTAATATCTCGTTCAGGATCCCGTTTGGGTGGTCCTCTAACAACGAATTTTGTTCTGACTTTTCCTCCGTCATATTCAGCACTCTTATTTGTTTTAAATCTCTGAATAGGAACCGTTCAGCGAGGTATCTGGGCATGCTTGCTTCTTCTAATTTTGTTCTTCTTTCAATGAGTTCTCTTATTGCGGCTCTGGCAGTTGATGTTTTTTGGACTATTTCGTTAACATGTAGTGTGAATGTTGAGCCTCTCTCGAAGAAGAAGAAGACCTACTAGAGTAGGTCAAACACATACACCTGGGTCCCAAGGATATTAATTTAGTCAAAAATCTATATTACAATCAAACAGCGGTCGTACGGGTGGAAGATAGTGAGATAAACCAAGTAGAATTTCAAAGAGAATTCAGACAGGGATGCGTGCTGTCGCCACAATTATTTAATGAGTACCCCCAACCAATATTTCAGGAAACACTATGGGAAAGAACTGAAGGTGTAAGGATTGGAGGGAGCATCAGTAATAACAGAAGATTTGTAGACGATACTGCAATCATGGCAGAGAATATAAATGATTTACCAATTCTTCTAGAAATCATTAAGAGAGAAAGCGAAAAGATGAGACTAACAATGAATACAGATAAAATCAAATACATGGTGATCTCGAAAACCCCTGTTGACAACATACACTCTGACATTGGAGGGTAAACTGTTAGAGAGGGTCGACAAGTATAAATACCTCGGAGCAATTATTATAAAATCACAGTTAGATCAAGATGAGGAGATAAAGGTCAGAATAGAAATAGCTCTAAAAGGATTTATAAAATACAAGTCAATGATTACAAATAAAAAATTGAGTATGATTATCAGATTGAGGTTCGTCGAATGTTATGTTTGGCCGCAACTAATATCTGGGGTAGAAGCTTGGACCCTGAAAACCCAATCCGTAAAAAAATTGGAGGCGTTCGAAATGTGACTATATAGGCGTATTTTGAAAATTCCTTGGACTGCAAAAATCTCAATCGAAGAAGGGCTAAGACGAACTGAACATGGCAGAAAGCTTATGAACACAATTAAAATAAGAAAACCATCGTATCTGGACCACTTGCTTCGAAACGATAAATATTCTCTGCTTCTCGTCATTATGCAAGGAAGAAGAGACGGAAGAAAAGGTTTGGAACGAAAGAAGAAATCCTGGCTGAGGAATATCAGAGATTGCACTAACCTCAGTCTTGAACAAATATTTCACGTTGCAAAAAATAGGGAAGCATTTAAAGGAATGATTTGTTTGGGTCTTCTGTGCTTCCATCTATGGTATACATAATACCTTAATATTTCTCGTAATATCTGGTTTGGGTGGTCTTCTAGCTCGGCGAATTTTGTTCTGGTTTTTTCCTCCCTCATATCCGGTACCCTTATTTGTTATAGGTCTTCGAATAGGAACCGTTAAACGAGGAATCTACGATTGCACCTTTTCTAGCGCAGTTGTGTTGTGTGCCCCTTGAGTCTTCTTTTGTTACTATGACTTGATGTCCCCATGCAAGAGATAAATATTATGTAATTATCGATAGTATGATGTATTTATCCGTTTAATTTTGTTTTCATAGCTAATTTGCTTCTTCTTCCTGCGAGTCCTCGTATTGGGGCCTGACCGTTGCTGTTTTCTGGACTGTAGTGTTAACATGTGGTGTAAATGTTAGATCTTAGTCTATTGTGATTCCTAGTTATCTCCCTTCGTTTTACCATTCGATGGGTCTATCTTGTACTGTTAGCTGTTCTTCTGGGTTATCTCTTTTCTTTTTGAAGATAACCGCTTTATGTTCTGGATTTATTGCTATTTTCTATTGGACACTCCATTCTTTTATCGTATCCGCCATCTATATGGTTTCAGGTTTCTGAAATTTGGCTATATTCAGGTTCCAGTGTTCTTGGAATCTCTGCTGTTATATGTTATACAGGAGGGGCCCCTGTGGTACTCCGGCTTCCGGGGTTCTGTGTTCAGATAGAACTGGTCCTATCTAAACCTCTGGTCATTAGGTACGAGGAGATGAGCTACGTCATGGTTAGGTTACGATGGCATGGTTAACGCCGAAATAATAGTCACCAAAATATTCAAAAGAGTTTAGTGTAAAGTTGTTCAAAGAAATACTAAAGAAAAGCCAAAGAAGACTTTTTTATAAACTAAATATTGAGTTCATTTTTAAATGTTGTTTATTTTTACACGTATTGACATTTTTTACACAGAGAGGATCTAAATTATGGAATAAATTCATTTTCTCTAAAATGGACGACGACTTTAGAGAAAAATCCCGAAACAGATCGATTTTTATTTTCAAATTACAATTTTTTGGCATATATTTCATACTAATGATGTCATCCATAGGGGTCGTGTGGCACCACCTCATTTGAAAGGGTGTTCAATTCTCTATACAGTAATATAAACATTAATATCATTATTTATACAGGGTGGCCAAAATATTAATTTTTAAATTAGATTAATTGACGAAAAAAGAAGAATGTATGCAATTTATTTCGCCGTCAGAAAATAGAAAAAAATGTTTATCTGGCAAATAAACATTGCTTTTCGCTTAAATTAGATGTTCAAACTGCCAAGAGGTAGGTGGGAGGCTGTTTGTGATTTAATTTAAGCGAAAAGAAATGTTGATTTATGAAATAAACATTTCTTTCTATTTACTGACAGCCGTACAATGTATTTTGAGTTAAATAAATTACATTCTTCTTTTTGCGTCAATTAATTTAATTCAAAATTTATTTTTTTGGTCACCCTGTATAAATAATGATATTATCGTTTATATTACTGAATAGAGAATTGAACACCCTTTCAAATGAGGTGCCACACGACCCCTATTCCCATTTAAAAAAATCATTGATTACGTCATCACGCTCAGATGGATGACGTCACTAATATGAAATATATGTACGGTGACCATATGTACTTATTTAAGTAGGACAGTACTTATTTTTAAATATTGTCCTAATGTACTTTAAAACCTTTCTAAGGACACGCGAATGTACTTATTTTTTTTCTAAAAAATGAATATTTTTATCGTTTACTACTTTTAAACAAATTTGTTTGTATACTGTTCCAGGTATTGCAGCTTTTGGGTCTTGATGGTTTCCAATATTTCCATTCTTTTATTGACTCTTCTCCTGACTTCGTTGTTTGTTACAGGCTCGGTCTATGCTATCTTCAGGTACCTTCACCCACAGTTCAAATGCTTCCAACTTTTTAGTAGTCGACGCGTTAATTGACCATGCTTCTATCCCGTAAAGTAGAGTCGAGAAAATATAACACCTTGCCAGCCTAACTCCCAAGTCTTAATTATTTCAGTTCTCTTGCACAAACTACCTTTCTCATTTTATTGAAGTTGGTTCTTGCCTTCTCTATTCGAAATTTGATTTCTTTGGAGTAATAATTTGTGTGATTAATTATTGTGCCAAGATAGTTATGGTTTTCAACTTGTTCTAAAGTTTTACCTTTAATTGTCAGACTTTTATCATTATTTTGGGTTTTTGATAGCCTCATAAATTTAGTTTTCTTGATGTTTACTGATAATCCATATTGTTCTCCATACTCAACTATCTTGTTCATTAGCTTTTGGAGGTCTTGGAGGTTGTCCGCTATTATGATAGTGTCGTCCGCATATCTAATGTTGTTAATTGGCTTTCATTTAGGTACCTTTATTCCTGCTGTTTCTCCCTCAAGAACTTTTTTCATAATTTCTTCAAAGTATGCATTTAATAATAGTAGTGACAATACACACCCCTGTCGCACTTCTCTTTTAATTTCGAACTCTTCTGATGTATGTTCGTTAATGCGTATGTGTGCCTGCTCTTTATAATATAGATTTGTTATAATTCAAAGAAATTGTAATTGTTTTGCTTTGAGGACGTCCATTAGCTCTTTGTGGCGGACTTTATCGAAAGCCTTGTTGTAATCTATGAAACGGACGTACATATCCTGGTTCACATCCAAGCATCTCTGGATTAGTAGTGTAAATTCAAAGTGGGTTTCTTCGATATCCATATCAAGTGTTTTGGTAAATGCGTTTATGAATGATCTTTAAAAACATTTTAAGTGTGTGAAACATCAGGATTATGGTGCGGTGGTCGCACACAAAACTTCACTGCGCAAGTGAAACATTTTTACACAAAATGTGTAACCTACCTAGAAAACTGGAGTACAAATTTTCATGAATTTAAACTATTCAAAAGCATAGATCTAAAGCGGGCTCCACATTCTCGGCGAAGTTACTTCGCCAAAGTTGACCGAAGTTCGAAGTACCCTCTCTACACACTCGTTCTACTTCGCGAGGAAGTGCGATACCGACAAAGAGCGGTGCGATACCGACAAAGATCCCTTTGACCAGACCAACAGAGAATGGAAGTAGAACGAAGTGAGGCAAAGTTACACAAGTTGGCCGTCTACACTCTCGTACTTGTTGAACCTCGATCGACTTCGGCGAGAGTGTGGAGCTCGCATAAGAAGTGAAATAACATGAAACGATGTTTGTTATTCTCTCGAAGCTTTTAAATTGTATATCAAGGCAACCATGTTAAACGAAGATCAACTCTTTGATGAACTGGGAATTTTGAAAGACGTGGCTACAAGTGAAAAAATTGCTGAGTGGAACAGAGAAGAAAAAAATAGTCAGGATCGATGGCTTAAAGTTTTTAAGTGTGTAGATCAATTCAAACTGAAAAACTTACAAATATTATGCGAATTTATTTTTTGTCTTCCGGGTACTAGTGCGGCTATCGAACATTTATTTTCTGTAATAAATAATTATTATTGGACGTCGCAAAAGTCACAAATGTCCATATCCACTCTCAAGGCAGCGATGCTGGTGTACGCAAATTTTGATGAGACTTGTATGAAATGTTTCATTTACTTCAGTCGAAGCCGGACCTTCTTAAATTAATTTTAAGTTCATAAAAATATGAATGATGCAAAAAACCGGAAGAAGATCAGGCTATTCCAGGTCCCTCGTCTAAAAACTCTTAATTACAGGCTTGTAACTTTTTCAAAGTTAATGTAATGTGTTATGTTTAGTTTAATTGACATAATTTTTTATGTCTAGCTACATGGTTTATCTATTTTTAATGCCAAAAAGTTATATTTGTCCAATAACAAGATACATTTTGCGTTTTTAATACATTTTTTTTGTACTTATTTTTCTTTAAAAATATATGGTCACCGTAAATATATGCCAAACAATTGTAATTTAAAAATAAAAATCGACTTGTTCCAGGATTTTTCTCCAAAGTCGTCCATTTTAGAGAAAATGAATTTATTCCATAATTTAGATCCTCTCATGTATGAATTATTCCAAACACATTCTGCATATACATTTGTAATAATTTTTATACTATGAGTCATTGTTACCGTTTTGAAATGTCAAAAGAGATCCTTTGAGGAACTAGAACAATCGAAAGCAAGAAATTAAAAGTAGCGAAGACCAAATAATCGAACCCATTGTCCAGTACACAGTCGTAAAATATTGCGTCATCTAATCGAAAGTATATCAAATCCGCGGTTTTGGCAGACGGACTATACTTACCAAGAGGATTCTAACAGAAACGTGACATAATATAATCTGCGTTTTATACGCATGTAATTGAAACCATAGTTAATGTTTTATAATTCCTATTCGTAATCCAAAATTTGTAAAGTGTATATGTTCATGATGGACTACTTTTCTGTCTGCGTCCTTCTACCACTTAATTTCCGCCAAATAAAATTCGACTAGTTTTACACTTTATAGTTACATACACTTTTTGTAGTATAAGGGCGCGCCCCTAATGTACGCTGCACTGGCGAAGCGTCCATGTAACCACTGTTACCATTGGTAACAGTTAAAAATCTTGCAAATAAATATTTTATGACGATGAATAATTCCCAATTTAAAACCTAGTAGGACAAAAACAAAGTATTTGGATTGTTCATTTAAAGATGGAGTTACTACAAATAAAATGGTATCTTTGGATGGTGAAATGATTGTGAGAAGTAATAGTTTTAAGTACCTAGGATCGGTATTACAAAGTAATGGAGAAATAGATGGAGATGCATGCAGTAGAATTAGGGCTGGATGGATGAAGTGGAAAGAAGCGAGTGGTGTGTTGTGTGACAGAAAAATTCCAATGAAGCTGAAGGGAAAATTCTATAAAACAGCCATAAGACCGGCTATGATGCACGGAACTGAATGTTGGCCAGTGAAAAAGAAAGAGGAACAACGAATGCATGTGGCGGAAATGAGAATGCTTAGATGGATGAGTGGAGTGACAAAGAAAGACAAAATTAGAAATGAGTATATTAGGGAAAGTCTAGGTGTGGCACCAATTGATGCTAAAATGAGAGAGCATAGGTTAAGATGGTTTGGTCATGTTCAACGTCGAGACGATAATCACCCAATACGAAGAATAGCTGAAGTGCAGATTCCTGGAAGGAGTAGGAGAGGAAGACCAAAGAAGACCTGGGAGGAGACGATAAGGCAGGACATGTTGGTAAAGGGGATTAACATTGATATGACCCAAGAGAGAATTGTGTGGAGAAATGCAATTAAGAAAGCCGACTCCGCATAGGGATAAGGCAAAGAGAATGATGATGAATAATTCCCAATTTACCAATATTTGTACCAATATATTATGTATTAATATTACTTAATTCAGTAAATAGCCAACTACTCGTAGACACACGAAAATATTGGCGAGTTTATGTGACTCAGTTGCACTTTATTATACTCTGTTACCAGTCTCATTTGTGGTTACAATGGTTATATCCTCGCTGTCGCTCGGGACCGGCTAGTGTCTGAAAATTTTGGCGCGCTGTGTATATCAGTAGCCCTGATACCAGATTTAAATTTGGTTACAGTACCTATAAAAAGTCATTTGTCATAAAAAGTCATACAGTCATTTGAGATTCGCAGATGACATCGTCCTTATAGCTGATCGTATGGATGATGCAATAATAATGTTGAACAAGTTATATCACACCTCCTTAGAGGTCGGACTAAAGATTAATATCAACAAGAAGCAAATAATGACTAATCTGGTGCTAAATCGTAATATTGTTGTTGATCGAATGGATATTGAGCAGACTGCATCTTATAAGTACTTGGGACATGAAATTCGGTTGGGAAGAAATAAACAGACGTGCGAGCTCCCACGTCGCATAGGATTAGCCTGGGCAGCGTTTGGTAAACTGAGCTATGTATTTAAATCGGACTTACCCATATGCCTGAAAAGGAAAATCTTTGACCAGTGTGTATTGCCTGTACTTACTTATGGAGCGGAAACATTAACACTCACAAAAAAGGTAATGAACAAGATTCGCATACTCAGAGGGCTATGGAGCGTCAGATGTTGGGTGTCTCCCTGAGGGACCGGATCCCAAACGAAGAAATACTTCGTAGAACAAAAACAACGGACGCCGTCGAAAGAATCGCGTCGCTCAAGTGGAATTGGGCAGGACACGTCGCCAGATTGTCAGACAACCGATGGACAAAACGTATTGTCGAGTGAAGGCCACGAGAAGAAGCACTACGGACCAGAGGACGACCACCAACTAGATGGGCTGACATTCTGAAGCGTATTGTCGGCAACTGGATGCAAGCCGCACAAAACAGAGAAAGATGGAAGGAGCTGAGGGAGGCCTATGTCCAGCAGTGGATGAGTACGGGTTGCTGATGATGATGTCATGATACTTCCTACTATTGTTTGGTATATGTTTTCTTGTGTTTTTGTTCCCGGTTACACTATGGAGTTGTCTTATACAAGATCTTGTTTCTCTCAATCTACGTTTCATCTTTCCTTCTGTTGCGTTTTTCGGTATTGTAAAACCCAAATATTTAAATTTCTTCGTTCCTTTTATTTCTACATGTTCCTCTATTTCCAAGTTTTTGACTTGTTCTTCCGATATGGCTAAGTATTCCGTTTTCTCCATATTTATTTCCAGGCCCTTTCTGTATACCTTTCTGTAATACCAGAGGAATACCTTTCTCTATTCCTCTTTTAGCTTTCTTACCATGCAACTGATATCTCCCTCATCTCGAGCCATCACCACCTTGTCGTCAGCGAAACAGAATGTGTAGGGATAATCGCCCCTTATGGGTATTCCCGTACCCCTAAATTGTGACGTCCACGCTGTTAGTGCGTATTCTAAAAATATTTTAAATAGAGTTGGTGACGTTGGACATCTCTGTAGTAGTACTTTTGTTATTTTGAAGTTGGTAACCATCTTGTTTCCGATTTTTATCTTACTTCATTTCCCCTGTGTGCTTGATTGCTTATGTTAGGCTAGCTGGTATCCCTATTTTTGTCATTGCTTTGGATAGTTCTTGCCTTGGCACGGTGTCGTAGGCTTTCCTAAGGTCTACAAACGCCGTAAATAACTAGTAGTATATGGCTTAACACCCCATGTAGGGTTTCGCCGCTTTCGCTTTCTAGATCCATTTTACGGGGTGGATCAGTCCCCATGATCATTGTATTTGTTCACTAATAATATATGTCTCCATTTCTTCCGATCTATTGCCTTCTTTTTCCATTTTGTAATTCCTGTCCCTCTTAGGTTCTCCTCTACTTCCGTTAACCATTTCGATCTGGGTCGACCACGTCTCCTTTTTCCTCCTGTTTGCCATAATAGCATAGGTTTTGATACTGATTCTGGTCCTTGTCTCCATATATGACCCAGCCATTTGGTTCTTTGTATTTTATTTTCTTTACTATATCTTCACCATTTAATTCTTCTAAAATTTGTGTACTCGTTCTCCTCTTGCTCTTCGATTTTCACTGGACCCAGTATTGTCCTTATTATCTTTCGTTCATTTTCGTTCTCTTCTTGTTTTTTTGTCATAGTCATCGTTTCTGCTGCATACATCGTTATTGGTCTTATTATTGTCTTATATGTATTTATTTTTGTTTGTTTGGTCAATATTTTACTCTTCAGTAGTTTTCTATTTGTTTGGTATACCCGTTTTGTCGCAGTTATTCTTTCTTCGATCTCCGTTTTTCTTTCTCCTTTGTCGTTTATCATAACGCCCAGGTATTTAAATTTCTGTACTTCATGGAATTTTTTATTTCCTATCCTTATCTCTCTGTTTTGTTCTGTTTTTCCGAGTCTCATTAATTTTGTTTTCTTTTCGTTAATTCTTAGTTCCAACTTCTTTCCCTCTTTTTTAATCTCCATTAATAATTTTTTCATGATTTTTCGTGTTTTTGTTACTATCGCTATATCATCTGCATAGGCGATTAGTTAATAACCTGATGCTCTTAGGTTTCCTTTGTGGATTTTTCTTAACACAAAATCTACTGTCAGGTTAAATAGTGTTGCTGACAGTGAGTCACCTTGTCTCACTCCTTTATTTATTTCGAATTCTCCATAAATAAATATAAGGTAAAACAATTTTTGTTGTTGTGTATAATACATTATTTGATATTATTACAAACTTGTCATCCCAATTTATTTTTCAAGCAACCGGCAACCACTCTACAAATTGCTCGACATACGAAACTAGAAATCCACTCTGTACATGGTTTATACATTCTGTAGCGAATTTCTCCTGAATTTCATTTGTGTGAATCAACGCTATTGTGTATTCATACTAAGAGCACAGCCTATTTCACTTTTGACATTACAAATGTTTAAATGAAATTATAAAATAATTGTGTTTCTCGTGCAATTTGTTATGAACACACATTGTTTATTTAATTACTAGAACGATTCTTACCGTTCGGCTTTAGTCTTTCTTAATAGAATCACTTTTATATATTTTTGAGATATATAACACCGGTTTGTAACGTCCTTCTCCTTCCGGTTCCTATTTTCAAGCCGCTTCGATCAGGGCCTATTTTACCACTAGGCCCATGAGGCCCCTGCCTCGGGTCCGTATTTTAATGGGGCCCGAAAAGATTACTGAAAGAAAATTTTTATTGAAAAAACAAAATATTAAAATAAAATAAAATAAAATAAATTATTTCATTTTACGAACAGGCAATGATAAATGATAACAAATTGGGGTAGAGTGATATTCATAAACCATAAACCAACATAAACCATTCTTATCATAAAACTGCAATAAGAGTAGGTAGACTGCCTTGTCGGCATAACAATAAGCAAAATTTAGACAAAACTCCGAAGGATTACCAAGAGGTAGGATTAACAAGAGGTATCGTCGCGTATTGTCATAATATTTATTCAAAATGCACTTTTATATTTAATATTTAGTTTGATGATTGATGCCGTTTTCTTGTTCTTGCAAAGATAAGGTATTGCTTGCTTTTACATATTAGTTTTCAGTTCTGTGCTTTTTAAGTTAATTTAAAGTTCAACTAATCTATTCATTAATCATTAGTCGTTTTATTAATTTCCTTTAAACACTCATTATTCTTAACTGAGTAATCGTTTCATTATTATCATGAGTTACTAACATATATAAGTGGTAGCGAAAAACGAAAAACCCAACAATTAAAATAGCAGGAACGGAGGCACCAAAAGATGCCATATTATCATATTTTGCATCTCAAAACAGTGCACAAACAGGAAGTTCGTCCTCACATCCTGTTCTTCTGCTTCTTCTAATTTACTACAGCCCAAATTGAGCCTTGGCCTCCTTTAGTTTTTGCCTTCACCCTTGTTTATCTGTGGCTGCTCTTCTCCGTACACGGACTATTAGATATGACTGTGCATCGCTGCTTACTGTGTCTTCCCAGCACTTTCTTGGCTTTCCAACCGGTCTCTTTCCCTGCATCCTAGCGTTCATTGCTCTTTTTGGTGGCCTATCCTTTTCCATTCTTATCACATGGCCGGCCCATTGCAATCTTTGTATTCTAATGAAGTCTGACAGGGGTGTTTCCTTATAAAGTTGATAAAGCTCATTGTTGCATCGAATATTCTAAAGATTCTGTTTTCCCTCACAGGTCCTAGTATTCTCCTCAGTACTTTCCTTTCGAATATGTCGAGTTTGTTTTTGGATGTTTCTTTCAGGACCCGTGCTTCACTGCCATAGCATGCTATTGGTCGAATTAATGTTTTATAAATTCTCATTTTTGTATTTCGGTGGACACTTTTAAACCGAAATATATGGGAGAGGGCAAAATAAGCTCTGTTTCCCTGCGTTATTCTCTTCCGTATTTTTTCTCCATCTTCTGATCCATCGGCATATATTTCTACTCCCAGGTATATAAACTTTCCAACCGTTTCAATGTCATCTTGATGTATAATGTTTTGTGGAACTACATTTCTTCTCGTCTGTATCATTGTTTTTGTTTTTTCTGTGTTAATTTCCAGACCTAGCCTTTTCGTTTGCGCTTTTAACTCTGTGTGTGTTTTCTGTGCTCCTGTTGATGTTTTACTCATAATATTAATATAATCGGCATAGACGGCCACTTGAACGGTTCTGTTGGTCAGTAGGTTTACTCGTCCAGTTTGCATTTGCCTAACCGCATACTCCACTGCCAGGTTAAACAATGTTGGGACCAGCCCTTCACCCTGCTTCAGTCACTGCGAAATTTTTGAAAAAATCTGTCCGGTGGTTTTGTACCCGTAGACATGCCTGAGTTTCATCCATTGTGGCTTTAATGAGTCTCATTAGCTTGTATGGTATTACCAATTCAGCCAATATATAGTATAGTCTCTTCCTTTTGACTCAATCGTATGCCTGTTTGAAGTCTACAAACACGTTGTGAACATCAATGTCGTGTTCCCATGATTTGTTCAAGACCTGATTGACTGTAAATATGTTTCATTATCGATCTTCCCCGTCTGAAGCCGGTCTGATACTCTCCAATAGTCTCCAATAATATTTTCTGCTAGTGGTTGGAGCCGCTGGTTTATAAAATACTTACGTGAGGACTTTATACATTACATGCTGTACATAGTAGAGAAATTCCACGGTAGTTTTTGCACATTAAACATTGTTTAATTATTTAAATATAAATTTTATTTATTGTTAATAAAATTTAAATTTCTGGTGCAACTGTATTTCTATTAAATAATTAATACATTTAAAAAAGTTATTATTATTATTACTATTAAATTTTTGTTAGGGGCCCGAAAATTATGTAGTGCCTCGGGCCTGATTTGAAGTAAAATAGGCTCTGGCGTCGATCTGTCCAACCTCCTGGTCATAGATATCTCTCAGATACTGCTTTTTGAATTCCACTTATCTAGGTAGTTTTCAGTCTGTCCCTTTTCCTTCTTGCCGGGGGTTGCCATTCGATTATCAGCTTTGGGTGTCGATGTTCCTCCATTCTTTGTACATGGCCTTACGAACAAAGTTGTTTTTCTTGGATTTCTTCTATTATGTTCGTCTTCCTATTCATAATATCTCGTACTCATTCATTCGTTATATGTGAGACTCTAGAGATGCAGGACGATCTTTGCCAGAAGTCCATTTTCAGTGCGAGCAACTTCTGTTGTGTTCGTGTATACAATTGTCAGGTTTCACATCCATACAGTACCATGCTTTTAAAGATGCTATTATATAGAGGTTTTTCTTTTCTTTTGATATGGTTTTTTACCAATAGTAGTGAGTTCAAAGCTCCTATTACTTTCTTTCCTTCCATAATTGTTTCCTCTATTTCGAATTCTGTCCTTTCCCTTTGTTGGATTCTTGTTCCAAAGTTCCAAGGTATACATAATGAGAGCTTTGTTCGATAATCATATCATCCTCTAGTTGTAACTCATTTTTCTCTCCTCCTATACAAATATATTTGGTTTTGTCTATATTAACGTATAGACCCCATTTTTTGTATTCTCGAAACAGCCGGTTTGTCATAAATATTAAATCATCTTTATCCTGAGCAATCACCACCTGATCGTCAGCAAAATGTGGTGTGTATAGTGTTGAGTTGTCAGTTAGAACATGATATCTACAGACCATTTATTGAAGACTGTTTTGAACTGCGGTTGAATCGACGGTTAAACTGCAAAACATCCTAAGTCAGTTTTATGTAACTTTAGAGGAGAGACGAAAAACATTTTGGCTTCTTTATGTAAGATTCAATTTATTCGTTTTGTGTGTGCAGGGTTTTCTTTAGGTAACGATTCCATTACCATTAAGTAAAATTTAGTAATATTGTTTTTTTTTTGTCAAAGAGCGACTTACGAGGTTTTGTTACTTAAAATCTTAAACTAGCATTAAACTTACGAGGTTTTGTCTCATAAAAATGCAACTTACGAGGTTTTGTAACTTAAAATCTTACTTATGAGGTTTTTGTAGATGTCGCTAGTACCATTAAATTTAAATATTGACTTGCAAGCTTTCGTAGTTTAAAAGATATGTAAAAGTATAAACCAACAAAGTATAAAAGTTTTGCAGTTTAACCGTCGAAATACTGTTTTTAAAATAGTCTTTAATGCTACAACGCTACGTTTTCTTAGACCCTCTTTCATCGTATTCTATGGCAGAAGCTAGTATTTTGTCCCTCTTATTACGTGCGCAAGATATTATAGTGTCTATATCTCTATTTCGTTGCTTAGACTGTTTGAAGGTGCCTCATCTTCGGGAAAAATGTCTTAAATAGCAAGAAACTGCAATCAAAGGTCTCAGAAAACGAACACGAAAGCAGCAAAGAAAACGTGTAATGAATATGGAACCAACAAAGTAAAAAAGAAGGTATTGAAGGCGCTGGCAAGTTTATACACTGTAATACTTTCTGAAACAAAGAAAAAAAGGAACAGGTTTTCTTTCTTTTCGAAAAATGCTTTATTTTTGAGTTATTTACAACTTTTTGTTGAAAAATACCTTTATTGGGGATTTTGGTATTGTTTCTTTTAAACTACTAAATGAATTGTAATTCTACAAAAAGTTTTATAATCTTTAAGCCTTCAAGTACAAGTAAAAATATTTTGACAATGAAAACTCGCTGAAAACATGGAGCCACAAATTTCGAATATTCCTTTCGAGTAGTTACTGCTAAATTTCTACAGCGATTACGGCGATATAGGCGCGCGGCGCGTAGAAATATTTTTTTAAATTTAAAAAATTCATTCAATACAAATATTATTAATAATACTTGATATTATTTATCTCTCCCTGTATCCATTACAAAGCATTTTGCAATTTCGCTTAATTTTATGTAGTACCATCATTTTCTTGTCGATAGTTTCAATAAAATCTGAATAACATAATTATTAAAATGTTTACAGTTTTATTCTGCATGTCAACTTTCCCCTCTTATCTGCATTTTGCTGTAATACCCAGATGTATGCAAATCATTTAATGAAGCTAGTAGAATTATTGACCTTTATATATTATATTTACGAGTACAAGAACATAAAACTAGTACTTTATTATTTCGACAATAAGTTTTTGCTCAAAGACCTAGTTACTAGTCATTTACAGAGAAAATTATTGTTTACTGGGGGCCATCAATAAGGCCGGGGCATTTAGCACTAGAAACACCCGAATAAATGGATTTTAAAATACAGCCCCTACAGACTTAGTTTTTTGCATTATGTTCATTATTTTCATTATTAATTAGTTACATTAAATTAGAAAATTGTTAAAATAAAAATTATATGTATCAACTACTGTAATCCGATCAGGAAACGATCTGGATTAGTCTCAGAGGCCAGGTCATTTGTATTTACTATAAATAAATAAATAAATTATGTTCAGAATGACGCTCACGTCAGGAAAAAAGTCTATTATTCAAAAATGGGTGGAAATGCATAATTGCACTTTAAAGTGCATAAAATGCATTCAAAAATGCATAAACATGTCAAAATCAGTATACTATGGACCAAATGTTGTTATTCGGGGGGTTTTTGGGGTCACTGAACAGGAATACGCCATCAGAACTGACCCCCCGTATCACCTGGTACCCAACGTCACTGCAAGGGACGTCATCTTATAGAGTTTCGAGGGTTTTTGGCATTAAATTGATGCAAACGGATTACTCATGGGTTTTGGGGTCGTTAAATACGAATATGCCATCAGAATTGACCTCCGGAGTACCTGGTGCCTAGGGTCACTACTAGGGTACGTCATCTTCTAGAGTTTCGAGGGTTTTCAGCATCAAATTGATGAAAATGGATTACAGGAGGGTTTTTGAGGTCACTAAACACGAATACGCAATCAGAACCGACCTCCGAAGCAGCTGATGCCCAGGGTCACCGCAAGGGACGTCATCTTCTGGAGTTTCGATGGTTTTCGGCATTTAATTGATGTAAATGAATTACTGGAGGGTTTTTTGATGTCGCTTAATACGAATATGCCACCAAAAGATAAAGTCTTCAGAAACATGTTTGACCGATGAACTAAAGCCCCATAATTTTCTGATCTTTAAAAAAACAAGAAAATATACTATAGACCCTCTCTCCTGTATACTGTTCAATTTATCGCTAGAAAAAGTAATAACGACGTCAAAGATATATTATGCTTAAGACATGTAATGGAGATAAAGCAAAATGTCCCGGTAAGAAAATGCTTCTCGATAGATCTATTGGACAGAAAATATAAAGGTCACAACATGATTTCTTGATAAAATCGACGAAGACATAAGAAACATGGGAATACACATTTGATGAAGCAAGGAAATAGATAGGGAAGACTGGAGGGAAATTCTTGAAGAGGCTAGGACACACGTATGGTTGTTAAACCAGTAGTATACTCTGACATCAATAACAAAATTTGTAGTTGTGCTTCGTCACGTATTTGAGACATTTTGAACAGTTCCAAGATACGAACTCTCAAAATAATTTTAAGTATATAGGATTATACAGGGTGTTTCATTAATAATTGTCCATATAGTAACTGGAGAAACCTTAGCACAAAGTACGAAGATTTAACCTAAAACACTTAAATAAAATGTGGTTCCTTACTGAGTTACAGGGTGTTTTATCTAAAATTTTAAAAATTATTTTTGCTCAGCATTTTCAAACTATTCGACGTATCATTTTCTTACTTGGCAGGAAGTATAGGTACTGTACAAACTACTAAATTATATCAAACAAACGTTTCTGGCTATTACCAGAGGCGTACGACGGGGGAAAGTGAATGGTTGACCCTTTCCAAATTCTACGCCACTGGCATAATTGCTATTTTAGTTCAATTTTTGGATCCTCCAATACTTTCTATGAAAATAATATACTTTTCATTCGTAACGATAAAGTCATTAGTTTTCGAAATCTTTGAAGTTAAAAATGAAACGACACGGTTATTTTGATTAATGTATTATGTCGCTTCATTTTTAATTTCAAATATCTCGAAAACTAATCATTTTATCGTTACGAATGAAGAGCATATTATTTACATAAACAGTATTGGAAAATAAAAAAATTAGCCTAAAATAGCAATTTCGTCAGTGGCGTAGAATTTGGGAAGGGCCAACCAGACACTATCCCCTGTCGTACGCCTCTGGTAGTAGCTAGAAACGTTTATTTATCTTGATTTAGTAAGGTGTACAGTGCTTAAACTTTCTTCCAAGTATAATAAGGATACGCCAAATAGTTTTAAAGTACTGGCTACAAATAATTTTTAAATTTTAATCATATATGAATCATATCATAAATTAATCAAAATAACTGTGCAGTTTCATATTTAACTTCAAATATCTCGAAAACTAATGACTTTATCGTTACCTATGCAGAGTATATTATTTACGTAGAAAGTATTTCAGAATCTAAAAATGGCACTAAAATAGTAATTCCTCCAGTGGCGTAGAATTTGAGAAGGGTCAACCATTCACTATCCCCTGTCGCACACCTCTGGTAGTAGCTAGAAACATTTGTTTATCATAATTTAGTAGGGTGTATAGTAGTAGCACTTTCTGCCAAGTATGAAAAGGATATGTCGAATAGTTTGAAAATGCTGAACAAAAATAGTTTTTAAATTTTTAGATAAAACACCCTGTAACTCAGTAAGGAACCACATTTTATTTAAGTGTTTTAGGTTAAATCTTCGTATTTTGTGCTAAGGTTTCTCCAGTTACTATATGGACAATTATTAATGAAACACCCTGTATAAAAGCACTAGGACGCACTGACAGATATTGGTAGAAGGTTTAGAATTCATCATCATCATCATCGGCAGCCTGTTTTTCCACTGTTTCGTTTTTCTGTTTTTGGTCTGCGTTCAGTTAACTTGCGTGTCCACCTTCCATCCTTGATCTGTGCAACCTGACCAGACCATCCCCATTTCAATTTGCAAGCTCTGTCCACAACATCTGTAATTCTGGTTCTATTTCGTAGGTCTTCAATTTTGATCTTGTGTTTTATTTTTGTTACTCATATCATTGAACGCTCCATCCTTCTTTGTGCTATTCTTAGTTTTGAAGCATGTTTTTGGTTAGGAACAAACAGTGTTTTACTCCATTTTGTATGACTATTTATGTTGTAATCTATACTGTGTGTTTCAATTTTCATATATTTTTTCTATAGCTATATTTTTCATTGTAATTGCCCCAATTTCACATTTAAATCCTACGTATTTAGTATGGATCACAGTTTGGTATCATATTATTTTCGCTGCCTTGAACTATTATTGATTTTGAAAAGATTAAAGATTTTTCAATTAAAAATTCATCAGAGGTCAAGAAATTTGCTGTTTTGTACGCCCACTCTGTTTTCTCCGCACAAAAAGTGAGTCGTGCTTTGTTATGTACGTTATGTATATATACCTTCCAGCAATATATTTATTTTTACTACTAATATTTATTAGCGATTTTTTAGTGTTAATTGATATATTAACCTTTGCCTACAGCTTGTGCTCATATGAGTTATTGAGTCATGTGTTGGAAGTTTGTATTATCGATTTCTATCCGAATAATTGGTGACATATTTTTAGTAATAAATATTTTTGGTAATAAATAAATATGTAAGTATACAATTTATTAAGTAAATCGATAAAGAGACAGTGACTATTAAAAATACAAAGGGAACCCAAGAAAAAACCTCATTTATAAGAGAATGGTAAAATTAGAACAGTAAAGCACGACAGATCAAATATTTTTATTAAAATTAATACAGAACAACAGCTACGAACAAAATTTGGGACTACACATGTTGTTCATTGACTTTAAACAGGCTTACGACTCAGTAGACCGAGATATGCTATATGAAGCAATGATATCCTTAGGTATTTCAGGAAAGCTGGTTAAATTAGTGAGAATGACGCTCAACAATACAAAAAACATGATACCAATGGAAGTAAATTTTTCAAAACAATTCACAGTGAATAAAGGACTGAAACAGGGTGACCCTCTCTCTATCCACAGACTTACTTAACTTGGTACTAGAACACATAGTAAGAAGGATAAAAATTAGCACAAGCGGTACCATATTTAACAACAGACAGCAGTTTATAGCTTACGCTGATGATCTAGTCATCCTAACAAGAACAAAGGAACACATCCAAAAAATCTTCCAAAAGTTCGAAGCAGAAGCAAAAAGGTATGGATTAAGAATCAACCAAGGAAAAACACAATACAGGGTAATCAAAGGAGATATAAATAAAGAGGATAACTATATAAAAATGAAAGGAGAAGGAGATGAATATAAATTTAAGGAAGAATCAGAATTCGAATACCTGGGAGTGGCTGTAACCAATACTGGAAGGGAAGAAAAAGAAATAGATAAAAGATTATTGAAGGGAAATCGAGTTGTGGGTGCCTTAAAAATGATATTAAAAGCAAAAATTGTATCAAGAAACGCGAAAATCAGAATGTATGAAACGATAATACGGCCCACAGTGTTGTATGCGAGGGAAACATGGGTAATGAATCAACAAGAGGAGAAAAAGATACAAATATGGGAAAGGAAGGTCCTGAGAAAGATTTTTGGAGGTATACTTACAGATAGCGGAGAAAACCTGGAGGAGACGAACAAATTCAGATACATATGATACATTTTAAAGTCTTCTACTTTAAAATGTATCATATGTATCTGAATTGCCAATATAAATGAGTCAAATTAAATAAATTATTAGAAGAATTTTTTTACTAAGCAACAACATTTATGTTTATATTAATAGTATTTTGTATTTTGACAACGGCACCCGATTTGGGCGTCGAAACGTTAATAAAAATCATTTTTTAATAATATTGTGGCTTATTTCCCATTCTAAATAGTTAAAATGAAGAAGTAATGGGGATGTATGGGAGACCAAAAATAACGACAAAAATACGAGCCCAAAGAGTTAGATGGCTGGGACATATTACTCGAATGCCAGAAAATAGAAACGTCAAACGAATATTGAATGACAGAGCATTGGGAAAAAGAAGACGAGGTCGCCCAAGGGAGAGATGGTTAGAGGCTGCAGAGAGGGATTTAGAAGAAATCGGGGTTAATAACTGGAGAAAGGGTGCAGAGGACCGAAAAGAATGGAGAAATATTATCCAGAATTTAGAAGCCGTAGGCCTATAACGGCTGTTAGCGCTGTTTTATATATAGAGCACGACAAGCTGATGGATATATTAACCAGTATTGGAATAAACACCTGTGGTCTAAGAATCATTAGCAACCTTTATTGGAATCAAACATCGTCTATCCGGACAGAGACAGGAAAATCCGACGATATCAAAATAAAACGCGGGGTCCGACAGAAATGTATACTATTACCCCTGCTGTTCAACATCTACTCTGAGGAAATCTTGTAAGAAGCAGTAGATTATTAGATGATATTGAATCCGGAATTCGAATTAACGGAGAATGTATCAATAACATAAGATATGCAGACAACACGATAGTACTCGCTGACAGTTCTGAAGCCCTACAGAAGATAATGAATAGAATCACAGAAGTAAGTCAGAGATAAGGACTTTCACTAAACATTAAGAAAACAAAATGTATGATGATCTGTAAGAAAGAACAGCAGTTTGGACGAATCAGTGTGAACGGTCGACAAATAGAACGAGAAAAAACGTATGCCTATCTTGGTACGAACGTTAATGAAAATTGGGACTATTCATTAGAAATCAAATGTATGAAAGAGAAACTAAGATCTGCAGTCAGTTCAAAAACAGATTCAACATTTTCATTTTTCAAACGATTTTTTATATCATTATTTTTAAATAATATGCTTCCTAACTGAAATACAACATCCACAAACACAGCTTCCTAACCAAAACACTACTTGATAGTGTCGTTGAGAGTTGTAGGGAGGCAGGTCTGGATCTGCACATACGAAAAACCAAAATACTCGTAATAAGTAAACTAGAGCCGGATTTAAGGCAGTGGGGACCCCTGGGCAGAATTGGTGGGGGGCCCTACATCCTGCCATTAAAAAAATTGTTGTTATAACTATGGTATCTACATAGTCAACTAGAGGGTTTTGCCTTTTAGAAATTAAAAAAAATATTGTTCTAACTGGGAAATAAACCATAATTTAACTTGAAAAATTATTTTTTTTCCTTTTCTTATTGAATTTGGATTGCTTGATCCATTCAGCCACGATAAAATGATTTTATTGACATTTCGACTTCCACTTCGGACATCGTTATCAAAATACAAAATATTAATGTACTTATTTATATAAAATTAATATTTTGTATTTTGATAATGACGTCCGAAGTGGAATCCGAAACGTTAGTAAATTCATTTTCAAGTTAAATTGTGACTTATTTCCCAGTTATCATCATCATCATCATCATCTTGGTGCTACAGCCCTTAGAGGGCCTCGACCTTCTCAAGCTTTCTATCTCGAGATTTCGTAACAATAGGTTTTTATGGGATGAGGGAGTTAGCCTCATGCCCAACCCCCTTTTCGGAGGACCATTTCTCCCTTCCTCGTCAGCCTTGACCCCACCTTCCACTGGGGTTGGTTACCCAGTCTCCAGTAGGGTTGCTCAGGATTACCGGGGTTCACCCGTGTGATCCGGATCACACTTCTCGGAGGTGAGGATAGGAATTGAGTAGAAGAGGCTAGAGGTGTTATCTGGAAGCAACACCTTATGATTTGCATCACTACAACATTTAAACCCCAATTTATTTCCCAGTTAGAATAGTAAATTACATAAATGCCACAAACAAATAGCTTCAGAACAATATTAAAAAAATGTTGATCTACTTTTATCAGTATATTTCAAATAATAAAAAATACAAGGGCTTTATTTTATTAAGTAAAATATTAAAAGTAAACATAGGTGATGCATGGTTAGAGTCACGGTACTTTTCTATATTTTTTAATTGAAAATTCCTTGATTATGTCGAACACATATGTCTAGATATCTTAAAACATCGTGTTCAAGCTCATTATTATAGAGAGATGATTCAAACGCTCTTGGCTCATCATATACCGAAGTCGATTTTTAATTAACTTTTTTGAGAATGATCTCTCTCCGCAATGCAGTTAGTTAGCATCAGAACTAAATACATAGTATAAACTAAGTGTCACCTCAACGTTTGGAAACGCATAATTCACATTCTCTTCTTTTATCAGTCGGTACATTTGAAGCTCTTTACTTACCTATTATTGATGAGCCAACCTCCTCTTTAAATGAATTGAAAAATTCTACAAATTATACCAGTTCGACACCTAGGTGTTCAACTAAATCATTGTTGTACGAGTCGGTCAGCTTCAGTGAGTGAGCTTCAATTTCATTGGGAGTTAAATTTTACAAATGATGTAAAAATCCAAAATTGGAATGAATGGATTCATATGCAGAAAGCCTCTGACTTAAAGACGAAATGAAGTGATCTATAATAGCGATACAATTTTGAGTCCTAAATTTCTCTGATTTTGTCATTTCAGTCTCTAGAGATGTTCCATAATCCAGTGGAGTCAGTCGAATATTCCTTAAAAGAACATAAATTCGTTAAGTGATCTAAGTGCCGCCACTCCTGAATTAAGGTCTATATTTGGATATTGGAGAATACGTATTGTGCTGTTTGTCCTCTCTAAGATTTCATTCCAAAATATTGCAAATATTCCTGTTTCCTGTAAACACATTCGGTTATACAAACCATTCGCATTGTTACGAGTTGTAAATTGTTCCTCATCGTCTTCTGAAATTTTGGATTATGCTCCTTTAATCTGATTATAACGTATAACTCGTGCTTCTGCGGCATCACTTCTAGATAACCATCTAGTAGTATTTACTCCTTTAGGAACAATAATATTCCTGCCACAGTCGGCATTGCTATCACTTAAAGACGCAGCTTTTAAATACTCCATTAAACAGTTGTATCTATATGTAGAGGAAGTGAACAATACATATAGTTCATATAGTGCTTCTAAGAAATCAAAGAATGTTATGGCAGCAGGACAACACTGTTGCAGCTTTTGCAACTAATTTAGAGAGTTGGGTGCACAAGGAATCCACAACGCCAAAATATTATGTTATCTAATTTCAGCCTGAACACCATAATATTTTCCACTCACAACAGACGCGTTGTCGTAGGACTGTCCCATGCAGTTTTTCAAATCGATATCATCTTCTTGAAAGAGAAGAATTAGAGAATTAAATATATGTTCTGCTTTATGATCGTGATTTCGCAAAAATACATTTTCAACAGGAGAGAAACCTTCCATGTAACGAAATATCAGAGTTAATTGATTGCCAAAAATTTTTCTATGTGAATAATGTGCAGCTTTTTTCAAGTTTCGGGCTCTGTGGGGGGCCCGGACAGCTGCCCAGCCTGCCACCCCTTAAATCCGGCTCTGAAGTAAACAACAGCATATAAAACCGTCTATATATGTAAATAATACCAAACATGAGCAAGTTGATAATAGCTATTTGTATAACAAGGGAGGAAAGTGTTACTTTTCCTCCCGAGAATGAAGTTTACTGCCCGACGCATAGCGGAGGGCAGTAATCATTCAAGGGAGGAAAAGGCACTTTACTCCCATGTTACTACCATGTTATACATATGGTTTTTCCACCTTCCTCAAATAACAAGTCATTTTTTCATTTTTACTTAATTTATTTATGTAACTAACCAACAAAATTTATTAGAACTAAAACTAACAAGTAGGTACAATATAACTGTCAACTATCAATAATAAGTCAAATTATTAATGTAAACATTGTTAAATCAAAATAACAATTTACTGTTTTTTACCATTCTGCAAAATACAGGGTGTTTTATAAATAAACGTTAAAATGTATAGATACTTCGTAATAGAAAATAGATAATGTACAGGGCGTCAATAAGTTATATTTCATGAATGAAATACCATGACGTCACTTTTACTTTTCCTCCCTAGGGAGGAAAAGTACAACTTTGTTCCCTACAATCAGGTCCGGAAAAGTATACTTTCGGTAGAGGTAGGTGGAAATAGCTATTTGTATAACAAGGGAGGAAAGTGCTACTTTTCCTCCCGAGGATGAAGTTTACTGCCCGACGCGTAGCGGAGGGCAGTAATCATTCAAGGGAGGAAAAGGCACTTTACTCCCATGTTATACATATGGTTTTTCCACCTTCCTCAAATAACAAGTCATTTTTTCATTTTTACTTAATTGATTTATGTAACTAACCAACAAAATTTATTAAAACTAAAACTAACAAGTAGGTAGAATATAACTGTCAACTGTCAAATATAAGTCAAATTAATAATGTAAACATTGTTAAATCAAAATAACAATTTACTGTTTTTTACCATTCTGCAAAATACAGAGTGTTTTATAAATAAACGTTAAAATGTATAGATACTTACGTAAAAATGTAAGATATTGTACAGGGCGTCAATAAGTTATATTTCATGAATGAAATACCATGACGGCACTTTTACTTTTCCTCCTTAGGGAGGAAAAGTATAACTTTGCTCCCTACAATCAGGTCCGGAAAAGTATACTTTCGGTAGAGGTAGGTGGAAAAATCGTTTTCCACCTACCTCTACCGAAAGTATACTTTTCCGGACCTGATTGTAGGGAGCAAAGTTGTACTTTTCCTCCCTAGGGAGGAACAGTAAAAGTGACGTCATGGCATTTCATTCATGAAATATAACTTATTGACGCCCTGTACAATATCTATTTTCTATTACGTAAGTATCTATACATTTTAACGTTTATTTAAAAACACTTTGTATTTTGCAGAACGGTAAAAAACAGTAAATTGTTATTCTAATTTAACAATGTTATATTTGACTTATATTTGACAGTTGACAGTTATATTGTACCTACTTGTTAGTTTTAGTTCTAATAAATTTTGTTGGTTAGATACATAAATAAATTAAGTAAAAATAAAAAAATCACTTGTTATTTGAGGAAGGTGGAAAAACCATATGTATAACATGGGAGTAAAGTGCCTTTTCCTCGCTTGAATGATTACTGCCCTCCGCTACGCGTCGGGCAGTAAACTTCATTCTCGGGAGGAAAAGTAGCACTTTCCTCCCTTGTTATACAAATAGCTATTACCTTGGACAGCAATTAAATTGTAACGCAGAAAGTTACGGCGAAATTAGATCTAGGATAGAGCAGGCTAGAGCCGCTTTTAGAAGGATGTCCAAGGTGTTATGTAACAGAGACCTAAAATTGACATTGAGGATCCGCCTACTTCGCTGCTACGTGTTCTCCGTCTTACTTTACGGTGTCGAGTCCTGGACTGTGAATAAAATCGATCTAAACCGCCTGGAGGCTTTCGAAATGTGGTGCTGTAGAAGAATTTTAAAAGTTTCCTGGGTGGAGAAGATTCGAAACTCCACAATACTAGAACGTCTCAGCAAAACTACTGAGATCATAAAAAGCATCAAGCAGAGAAAGCTGGAGTATTTCGGACATGTAATGAGAGGTCCCAAATATAGGTTGCTACAAAATATCATGCAAGAAAAAATAGCAAGCAAACGCAGTCCAGGACGAAGAAGAACCTCATGGTTGAAGAACTTGCGAGATTGGTATGGTGTTGATACAATCATGCTATTTAGGGTGGCAGTGAATAAAATTAGGATAGCTATGATGGTAACCAACTTTCTGAAAGAACATGGTACATGAAGAAGAAGAAACTGAAATATTCAAATAGATGAGTGTTCATATTTTCAATTATCTTCTCTTCTTCTATGTGTGTAGACATGAATATGTCTGTTTTTTCAATGAGCTGTTCAGTAAGTTGCCGCTCCATCGTTTTCGTGGTCTTCCCACTGATACTGATCGTCTTCCTATTGGGGAACCGTCTCTCGTCGTCCTTACTACTCTATTTGTTGTCATTCTACTTATGTGGTCGTTCCATTCTACTCTTCTGTTTCTTACCCAGTTATCAATGTTGTTCTCCTTGCATATCCTTCGTATATGTATACTTCTAGCTCTGTCCCATAGTGTCTTACCATCGATATTTCTAAGAGTTTTCATCTCTGCTGTTTCCTGTTTCTAGGATTCTTTTTGTTCTCTCTGTACCAGGTCGTGTTTCTGGGGCATATGTCATTATTGGTCTGATGACTGTGTTGTGAATTCTGCCTTTTATTTCTCATTAATAATTCTGCTTTCATTTAATATTTTCTCAAAAAATCATAAGAATTTCTTACTAACCTTTTCTGAATTTCTTTGTTATTAGCATAAGTAGAACATGGTAAAATCTAAAACATAATTTATTGTCAATAAGCTAAGTTTTTAACTGTCTGTTATGAAAAACTGTCTGCATTTACAACTTAACTCTTGATACAATATAAAATTCATTAATACAATCCACGATTTTTGTACCAGGTTCATAGTAAGTTTTTTCGTAACTCACATTCTCGCATTCGCACCAATTTGCACAAATGATTTAAACAACTAGCATCTCGCCAAATAATGACTTTCTTTTACAACACCTGGTACGTTTTCCTATCAGCTGTCAAGAATCTCTCGAGGAGCCGAAGAAATGCAGAAAAGAAATAAAGCATATGGCCGATTCATACGACATAAATTTAGATTCGTACTGTGGTCTTAAACTTATATTTCTTCACTTTACCATATGTCTACACGGACAATTTCGAGGTCATCATTAATTAATGCCTAAATTATCGACATTCTTGAATTATTTTCTTTATTTTAGCTATCAGGGTTTAAATAATCATTAAACAGTGGGTGATCAACATGCAATGAACCTAGCAAAACAAGCAATGTTAAAAAATGATAATTATCCTCACTATTTTAATCACAAAATCTTTAAATCGAGAATTCATAGACATTACAATAAAACCAACAATTCAGCAAATAATGAAGTTATCCATGTACCTATTTAACTTTGACATACAAAAAAGGTCTTTCTGGGCAATTTAAATATGGATTTGCATAGCTATCGAATAGCATATCAAAGTTATAACCTTACTAATAAATATTTTAGTAAACTTTAGGATAAAACTCCCCTATCTAAGAAAACATACATTGTTTATAAAATTCCATGTAAAGACTGTCAAGGAGTCTATATTGGTCAAACAAATCAGCACCTATATTCTATATTAAATTCACATATATATGACAATTGGATTAATTTACGTTTTGGTAAGTTTTTATTAGTTTTTTTGTAAATGACAATTTTTATTAGTTTTTTTTTTCAAAGTAGAAGAAAAACTTGAAGACGAACAAACAGCATTCAGAGCCAACAGGCAAACATTTGACAACATACGCATACTACGAAATATAATATAGAGAAATAATGATCCGGGAACAAACGTATATATAACCTTCATAGACCTTAAAGCAGCGTTCGACTCAGTAGACCGGAAAGTATTGTGGAATACTATGGAGGAGCTGGGAATACCGAGGAAACTATTAGAGATAATTTTAGGATTAACAAGGGGTTAAAACAGGGAGATAGCCTAAGCCCACTCCTATTCGTCATAATTATGGATAAATTATTTAAAAATGTGAAAAGAAGAACAAACCACTTAAAAACAATAATAGGCTACACGCACCTAACACCAGTTATGATAGAAGGATTACTGTATGTGGACGACGTCGTTCTCATAGCAGACAACCCGAGAAAGATGCAACGACTGATTGATGTAGGGACTGAGGAAATAGAGAAAATTAAATTAGAAATAAACATCAGCAAATGCAAGACAATGAAAATAGGTCAGCAGGAGCAGGAGATTGGAAGGCGAAATAAGAGTGTTCTGTAAAGGACAAGAATTGGAGAGGGTGACGGCCTACGAGTACCTGGGCACGCTAATATCGAATGACGGAAAGCTAGACCTAGAAATTGCAAATAGGACAAAGAAAGCCACGAAAACATATTATGCGATTAATAATACGATACTGGGAAAAGGGGAAATCAGTCAGGAAACAAAAATACATGTATATAATACAATCACAGTACCAACTCTTCTATATACAAGCGAGACATGGGTCACAAATAAAAGACATGAAAGTGCCATAAATGCATCAAGAATGAAGCAGTTGAGAAAAATAGCTGAAAAGACGAAGATGGACAGGGAAAGGAACGAAAACATCAGAAACGTGCGAAGTCAGGAACCAATAAAGAAAAAAATTGAAAAAAGAAAACTGAATTGGTTTGGACATGCTCGTATAACTAGGATGAACGAGAACAGACTAGTAAAGAAGGTGACAGATGCCAAAAGACAGGGGAAAAGAAGAAGGGGTAGACCTAGAAAGGGGTGAATGGAACAAATCGAGGAAATCGGGACAAAGAGAGGGAAAACAGTGCAACAGATGAAGGAAATGGCAGGAGACCGGAAGGCGTGGAAGAAATGGGTAAAAGATGGGTGATACCAAAGTCTGACGCTCTTATAGGGTATAAGGACAACGAGAAGAAGAAGAAGTAAATGACAAAAATAATTGATTAATTTTAAATATTGTTTTGATAAAGACATGGAATACCTATCGAAACGTCAACTAAACTAAAAATGTAAATTAAATGAACCTAACACAACAAATAAAGTTAGCAAACACATCCAGGATAAACAATATATTTCGTAGCATATGTACATTACGAAAATCGATTCAAGAAGGGATGTAGTTGTTTCGGGGACTAATTTGATAAATTTAACTTTGAAACAATGTGGTTACAG
This sequence comes from Diabrotica virgifera virgifera, assembly GCF_917563875.1. Classification (NCBI taxonomy): domain Eukaryota; kingdom Metazoa; phylum Arthropoda; class Insecta; order Coleoptera; family Chrysomelidae; genus Diabrotica; species Diabrotica virgifera. The sequence goes on from NC_065452.1 coordinate 137,904,388, forward strand.
TTGTGATTGACATATTTCACTACCTTTTAGTCCCCAGTTTCAGCGAGTTGGCAATTACTCCCACAAATGGATCAATGAACTACCAGGACTTCGTTTTAAAGTTTTTATTTTGTTCCTTTTTTATATCTTATTAATTTTATTAGTTTGTTGGTGTATTAAAAGGTCTATATACAAGTAGTCCAGTCATCAGACCCGAAAATGCCACTCAATCTCTAAAAATCGTATGAGCAAGCTGAATTTTTCTGAGAATGTTAATTTTGGGACCATATACAGGGTGTTTCATTAATAATTGTCCATATAGTAACTAGAGAAACCTTAGCACAAAATACGAAGATTTAATCTAAAACACTTAAATAAAATATGGTTCCTTACTGAGTTACAGGGTGTTTTATCTAAAAATTTAAAAACTATTTTTGCTCAGCATTTTAAAACTATTCGACGTATCCTTTTCATACTTGTCAGGAAGTATAGATACTGTACAAACTACTAAATTATGTCAAACAAACGTTTCTGGCCAATACCAGAGACGTACGACGGGGGAACGTGAATGGTTGACCCTTTCCAAATTCTACGCCACTGGCAGAATTGCTATTTTAGTTCAATTTTTGGATTCTCCAATACTTTCTATGAAAATAATATACTCTTCATTCGTAACGACGAAGTCATTAGTTTTCGAGATCTTTGAACTTTGAAGTTAAAAATGAAACGACACGGTTATTTTGATTAATGCATTGTGTCGCTTCATTTTTAATTTCAAATATCTCGAAAACTAATCATTTTATCGTTACGAGTGAGGAGTATATTATTTACATAAAAAGTATTAAAATCAAAAAATTACACTAAAATATCAATTTCGTCAGTGGTGTAGAATTTGGGAAGGGTCAACTAGCCACTATCCCCTGTCGTACGCCTCTGGTAGTAGCTAGAAACGTTTATTTATCCTAGTTTAGTAGAGTGTACAGTACCTACACTTTCTGCCAAGTATGATAAGGATATGACAAACAGTTTTAAAGTACTGGGTACAAATAATTTTTAAATTTTAATCATATGAATCATATTATCATAAATTAATCAAAATAACTGTGCCGTTTCATATTTAATTTCAAATATCTCGAAAACTAATGACTTTATCGTTACTAATGAGGAGCATATTATTTACGTAGAAAGTATTGGAGAATCTAACTAATTCCTCCAGTGGCGTAGAATTTGAGAAGGGTCAACCATTCACTAGCCCCTGTCGTACGCCTCTGGTAGTAGCTAGAAACGTTTGTTTATCATAATTTAGTAGGGTGTATAGTAGTCGCACTTTCTGCCAAGCATGAAAAGGATAAGTCGAATAGTTTTAAAATGCTGAGCAAAAATAATTTTTAAATTTTTAGATAAAACACCCTGTTACTCAGTAAGGAACCACATTTTATTTAAGTGTTTTAGGTTAAATCTTCGTATTTTGTGCTAAGGTTTCTCCAGTTACTATATGGACAATTATTAATGAAACACCCTGTATACGTAGTAGATAATAACCACTCCTACCTCTGGGCTTGCCCCTAAAACCCCTTCAAAATGGAGGTTTATTAACACCTTTTGTGTAAAATGAACTGTTCTCTCAGGAAAAACGCTTGAAGCAACCGGCGATTTTGAAATTACGCGCGCGAGGTCAATTTATTAAATAAAATTTATATTAAGTCGATGGTAAAAAACCTTTTGATCAGAGCATCTTATCGACAAAAATCAACATGCGTTTTAAAGTTGAGGTCAGTTTCTATAAAGCTTTTAGATCAATAAAATGTGTCACTTCCATTGAAACAAAAACAAGACTAAAAACAGAAACTTCGACGTATCACAGATATCCAAACATGCCTATGACAATGAGCATGGAGTAGGTACAATGGAAAGATGCGTTAATAACCATGAAAAACAGAAAAATCAAAGAAGCAACTTTTATCTTATTTAATAAAGAAAAATTGGACATCTTGGGTATTAGTGCACCCTAATATGTCTGCGTAGATTTTGGCATTGGATCCGACCATCACTTGTAACACCGTTGCCGTATCCTCTATTTTTTCATACTATCACGTTACAATTTTTTGTGATATTATACACGAGCGGGACACCCTCAAAAAAGTGCTTAGTTTTCGAGATACTGACCACGGAGGGGTGAATGGCTAATTTTATTCATACTTTATATTTTCGAGGGTGCTGAAAACGAAAATGAGGTTTATTTTGAATTTTATGTGGGTGAACATTGTCAAAATCGCAATTTTATGCTAAAAATAAAAAAAATGAAATCACGTTTTTTGCGTTTACCTCGCTTCAACTCTGTTCCATTTTAATATTTTTTTCTGAAATTTTTACAGTATATAGCTCTAACATTTCTGAAGACAAAGGTACCTGCTTCAAGTTTTTATTCTTATCACGATAAAGATTATGAATTTTTCAAAGAAAGAGGTGCGGATATGTGCATTGCAAAGTTTAATCGCAAAAGTTGTGTGACGAAGTTTAAAATTTAGCTTATTAATCACGTTTATTTGAAATTAGAGAGTACAAAGAAGTTTTCTGGTAAGTTTTAGATCAAAATGTTTTATAGAAAAAAAATAGTGCAACTTTTAATGTCTATATTAGAAATCCTCAAAATAACGCTTATTTTTTGAGGGACAGACAATCTAGGTCTAATTTCTCACTTTTAGTACTATCCTTGGATTATAAGCTTTCATTTGACACCTCATTTGTCATTCTACCTAGTATAATGACGGAGAAGTAAACGTTCTTATTCTATTATTCTTGTAGGTACATTTAACATTGATTGAAATTATGAAAGAAATGGCATGGCAACACTGTGACGCACAAACATAAGATTCAGCTGTGCGTTACATAGGGTGCACTAATTTCCAAGATGTCCGAAAAATGTGTAGCATTTTTTCATTTTTATGATATTGAATCCTATCAGCAAAATGTAGCAGGCTCTGATTGCCAATCCTAAAGGAGGAAGTCAGCAACAAGAATATATTAACATTAATGAATTAGTAGAAAGTCAGAGACACAATATCTATCCATATAAAATACACAACACATAAACACACAATACAAGACACAGCATATCAGAATTTCATATCGACCCTATAGCCCGATCAGGGAACACAAAATTTTACGAAAACCTCCAAAAAAATAAAGGAAGAATGAAAATTTGGGAATAGGTAGTTGATATTGTCTATTATTATATAACAAAAAGTTTACAATTCTACATCCCCTCCAATTTACAAAAGTTAGGAAATACGGGGTGAAAAATATTTTCTCGGGGGCGAAAAAATATACGTTCAAAATAAGTCCGGAATTGGATAAAATGACTAATTCTAAGCAACTTTTGTTCTATAGAGTTTTCTTACTAAGTCAATACTTTTCGAGTTATTTGAGAGTGAATATATTCATTTTTATCAAAAAAAAAACATTTTTTGGACGGTATTTCGGAGATAACTCAAAAAGTAAGTATTTTAGCGAAAAAATATTCTTAACAAAAATATAGCTTATAAAAAACTGAAAAAAATGGTGTATGCATGAGGTCTGTTGACCCAGGAGAAACAGAGTTGTAGCTAATGAAAAGTAGGTTCTTCTTCTTCAAATTCCAAATCGAATATTTCAATGTGAAATAACCCAAAAACGGAGCACTTTTCGGGAAAAATTCATTACAACTTTTTTAAAGTGTTTAGAAAAAGGTTTTTTTTGTTTTTTAAAAAAACTTCTGACATTAAAATTAAGTGAGTTACGCTTAAAATATTGTTGGTTCCTTTTATTTTTTGGTATAAAAATGGCGAAAATCACCCCCTAATTAGCTTCTCAAATAAAATTAATCGTTGCCGCTTCACAAGTTACTTTACTTATGTATTGTTTATATTATCTAAAAGTTTAAAAAAAATTGGATTTAAAATAAAACATTTTTTAATTTTGAAAAAAAAAATGGAATTGTTTGTGGAATTAACTTAAAAATTATTAGAAATACCAAAAATCTAAAAGAGTAATAAAATGTACGTTTTGCTTTTCTGAATATTTCTGATTTTTTGTTTCCTTGTTTGACAAAAATTGGTTATGCTATGGCTGTTCAAAATTTGCCTAAACTCGTGATTAGTTACTCGTTCAGGCCATTTTAACTACAGCTTTTTCAAAAATAAGCATTTTGAACCGATGAAACTTACAGATCATATAAATAATACATAGAAAAAGTAACGTGTGAAGTAGTAATAATAAAATTTATTTGTGATGCTAATTAGGGAGTGATTTTCGCGATTTTTTTACCAAAAAATAAAAGGGGCCAACAATATTTTGGGCATAACTCACTTACTTTTAATGTTATAAGTTTTTTTAAAAAACAAAAATAAACCTTTTTCTAAAAACTTTAAAAAAGTTAAAATGAATTTTCCCCGAAAAGTGCTCCGTTTTTGGGTTACTGCACATTGAAATATTCGATTTGGAATTTGACGAAGAAGAACCTACTTTTCATCAGCTACAACTCTGCTTCTTCTGGGTCTACAGACCTCATGTATACACTATTTTTTTCAATTTTTTATGAGCTATATTTCGCTAAGAATAGTTTTTTCGCTAACATACTTACTTTTTGAGTTATCTCCGAAAAACCGTCCAAAAACACGTTTTGTTTTGTTAAACATGAACATATTCACTCGCAAATAACTCGAAAAGTATTGACTTAGTGAAAAAACTCTATAGAACAAAAGTTGTTTAGAATTAGTCATTTTATCTAACTCCGGTCTTATTTTGAATGTATATTTTTCACCTTAGAGAGGGGGGTATTCCCCTCTATTTTTGTAAAATGAAGGGGATGTAGAATTGTAAACTTTTTCTTATATAATAATAGACAATTTTAACTAAGTATTCCCAAATTTTAATCCTTCCTTTATTTTTTTAGGGTCAGATTGCTCTTTGATCGGGCTACTAAGGTAAAGCAACCCAAAACATTGCTATCTGTCTGCAAAATATTTCCTTTTTTAATTTTAAATTTTTTTCTTTTTTGAAAACGATTTTCTTATACGGACAATGAGAAGATACCAAAAATAACAGTTAAAATAGAAGTTAAAATAGAAGCGTTATTGTAAGCGAATGACATATAGTACAGAGAAAAAATAAGGTTTTTGTCGGGACACTTGAGCAGCCAGGTTGCAAATGGATTTTTTGGGTACTATATACCCAATACATTATAAATACAAAAATGCCCATCACAGTTCGGACGAGAAACTTAGTTATTAACAAATAAGGGTCAAAAATGGCAGTTTTTTGGTTTAAATCGCTGCAATCAAAAATAGGGTGATTAAATATCTTATTTGGGGTATTAATCTTTTAGTACATGAGCAAAGATTTAAAATGACAGTTTTTGAATTTTGGTCCGATCATTTGTTGCTTCGTTAATTGCAAAATAACACCAAAATTTCGAAAGTTAAAAATTTTTTGCAAAAATGAACATTATCCTTTGATATTGCGTAAAAGGTAGAGTCAAAGAGTTCGTATAATACACAAAAAATTTCAAGACGATTCGTCAATTAGTTTAAATTTTATTCAATTTGTTTATCCCAGAGATCTTTTTTTTGCAATGTTATTGCTCAGAAAATAATAAGGGAACAGCAATTCTGCGAGAATCATATGAAAGAAGAAGACCTATATTTTCATCGTATTTAAAAAATCAATAAAAAGTCATTTTTAACAGTCCGAAAACATTTTACAAAAGTAGAGTAATTTTTGGCTTATAACTAATTTGAATAACTTTGTTAATATTAGGTTTGTTCTAGCATCAGTTTCAAACGGTTTGAAACCATCAGCGAATAGTGGACCAGCGCGAGTAGAGGGGATAGCACTGGTGACTGTATTATGTTTTCTCACTGACCAACTGTTTGCTGACGGTTTCTGACTAGTTTGACTGTTTGCTAGAACAAACCTATTGACTTTGGACTAAATCTACTTTGGGATATGAAAAGATGGTATTTTTACACGAATTTAAAAAAAAAAGCCTTTTCGCCTAGGATAATTACCTTCAAAGTTAGCCACTTTTTTATTTAATTCACAGTTACTGCTATATACACATAAAATTCTCATATAACAGTGTTTGTTACCATACTCCTCCTAAACGACTTGACCGATTTTTATGAAATTTTACACGTATATCCTGTAGGACCGAGCGACCGAGAATAGGTTGTAATATATTTTTCATACCCATAAGTCTTAAGGGTGGTTGACCCCCTGATATTTATTTTTATTTTTTTGGACAAAATTGTCTAACTTAATTTTATATGATGTAGCATTAAAAAATACATACAACCCTTAATTTTCACCCTTCTATCAACAACCCCATTTTTTAATAGCCATTCATATATTTACATCTATAAAATTGTAATGTCACAGTGTTAGTTGCCATACTCCTCCGAGACGGTTTGACCGATTTTTATCAAATTATATATGTATATTCGGTAGGTCTCAGAATTGGTCGTAATCTATTTTTTATCGTTGATTGATAAGGGGGTGCCCCCTTAACATATTGTAATGTTAGGTGGAGATATGTGTACATAACGTACTCTGCAAGACTACGAGTACGTACAAATTAAACAAATAATGATCAAAATCCATCCACAAGATCTGGAGATATTAATCGCAGCATATTTTTAAAGATTCAATTTCATTATTTGAATGCGCGGATTTTAATAATTTCCCTCCACCTACCCCGAATGGATTTCGTTAAGACGTCATTTTTAAAGCTTTATTAAACACTATGTTAAAGTTCAAAGTTTACTCAAACTTTTACACATAAATTATACACCTTGAGCTTCAAAATGGCGTTAGTTAGGTTGCTTAATTGTTAAAACAAAATAGCTGTAAATTAAATAAAAAAACTTTGACATTAATTGATCTAGGCTAAATTTTTCTTGGGATTATTTGTGCAAAAATATCAGTTTTACAAACAACAAAGTAGATTTAGTTTACAGTTAATATTAACAAAGCTATTCAAATTGTTTATAAGCTGAAAATGACTTTACTAAAATATTTTTGCAATAGTAAAAACGACTTTTGTTGATTTGTTATTAAAAATAATGAAAATATTGTTCTTATTTCATGTGCTACCCGCAAAATCGATATATCATTATTATTTTCTGAGCAATAAAATTACAAAAAAAGCTCCATGGGATAACAAATTGAATAAAATTTAAACTAATTGATGAATTATCTTGAAATTTTTTGTGTAATATAAGGACTTTTTATTTCAACTTTTCTTGCAATATCAAAGTCGTAAGTTCATTTTTGCAAAAGTTATAGCAAATTTTTGATTTTCGAAATTTTAGTTTTATTTTGCAATTTCCGAATCAACAAATGATAGAAACAGAATTCAAAAACTGCCATTTTAAACCTTTGCCCATCTACTAACGGATAAATACTCGAAATAAGATATTCAATTACAATGATTTTGCTTGTAGCGATTTAAAAGAAAAAACTGCCATTTTTGACCCTTATTTGTTAATAACTAAAATTCTCGTCCGTACTGTGACGGGCATTTTTGTATTTATAATATATTAGGTATATAGTACATAAAAAAATATATTTGCAACCTGGCTGCTCAAGTGTCCCGAACATGGTATATTTTTGCCTTATTTCCCTGGTGTAATCGTCCTTATAGCAGATTCTCTGACCAAAATGCAAAAAACTTAACATATCTTCTTCTACTTGTAATAGGACTATGTCTTGTTTCTTCCGTTACAGTCTCTGCTGCGATCCGGAGCTCCAGCTCTCGTACCATCGTTTTTTGGGTCTTCTTATGGGTCGCTTGGTGTTGGACTTCTGTGTCTTCGCCCATTGCGCCATACGTTCAGGGTCCATCCGATCTACGTGGTCTCTTCACATGCGTCGTCGTGCTCTTGTCCATCTCACTACGTCTTGAACACCTAGCTCTCTCAATGTGTCTTCGTTTTGTATTCTATCTCTGAGTGTAACACCTCGTATGGATCTTAGGGTTTTCATCTCTGTTGTTCTCATTATTTGGTTGGTCTTTGTTGTCTCGGCCCTTGTGTCAGCTACGTAAGTCAGTATGGGTCTAACACATGTCTTATAAATGCGGACTTTGCTTTCGGTGCTCATATATTTATTCCGCCAGATTATATCCCTCAGAAAACCAGACATTCTCGCTGCTTTCGTTGTCTGCTCTTTTGTTTCTTGCCACAGATGCCTGTCGCTATATATTTCCACACCCAAGTATCTACAATCCATTTCCTGTTCGATTATATGGTCGTCCACTACAGACTTAACATATTATGGACAGACGAAATAGAGAAACTAAAAATGGAAATTAACATCGAAAAAAGTAAAACGAAATAAATATAAAATGCAAAAATACTCAACTGGAAAAAGTTACCGCATATGATTATCTTGGAAGTATAATTACCAATCATAGAAAAATAGACCTCGAAGTAACACACAGTACAAAAAAATCGAACAAAACTGTACTACGCACTAGGGCCAGTTCTAAAAAAAACAGTTCTAGAAAATAAGTAATACGATTGTGGTACCGACGATACTATACAGAGTGTTTGGTAAAGAATGGGCCATAGCTTAACCTTCGATTCCTGAGCTTAAAATAGGTCGATTTAAGCTAACTTACCTTAGTACCAAAGTTAATAATAACAATACAGGGTGTCAAAGTTAAACTTTTATTTTATTTATTTTTCAATATTTCCTGACAGGCACGGGACAACAACACGAAATTTGGTAAGTGGTGATGGTATTGCACAATCTACTAACGTTTCTGGCTACTACCAGAGGCGTACGACGGGGGAACATGAATGATTGACCCCTCCCAAATTCTACACCACTGGCGGAATTGCTATTTTAGTGCAATTTTTTGCTTTTCCAATACTTTCTATGTAAAAACATACTCTTCATTCGTAAGGATAAAGCCATTAGTTTTCGAGATATTTGAAGCTAAAAATACATTAATCAAAATAAGTGTGCCTTTTCATTTTTAACTTCAAATATCTCGAAAACTAATGACTTTATCGTTACGAACGGAGAGTATGTTATATACATAGAAAGTATTGGAGAATCTAAAAATTATCCTAAAATAGCAGTTTCATCAGTGGCGTAGAATTTGGGAAGGGTCAACCATTCACTTTCCCCTGTCGTACGCCTCTGGTATTGACCACAAACGATTATTTAACATAATTTAGTAGGGTGTACAGTACCTACACTTTCTGCCAAGTACCATAAGGATATGTCAAATAGTTTTATAGTACCGGGCACACATAGTTCTTAAAGTTTTAAATAAAGAACAAATTATTAAAAAAAAGAATACTTTAAAATAATTTGACATATCCGTATGATACTTGGCAGAAAGTGTAGGCACTGTACACCCTACTAAATTATGTTAAATAATCGTTTCTGGCTAGTACCAGAGGCGTACGACAGGGGAAAGTGAATGATTGACCCTTTCCAAATTCTACGCCACTGGCGAAATTGCTATTTTAGTTCAATTTTTGGATTCTCCAATACTTTCTATGAAAATAATATACTCTATTTTCGTAAAGATAAAGTCATTAGTTTTCGAGATATTTGAAGTTAAAAATGAAAAAGAACCCTAATTTTGATTAATGTATTATGCTTCTTCGTTTTTAGCTTCAAATATCTCTAAAACTAATGGCTTTATCGTTACGAATGAAGAGTATGTTTATTTCATATAAAGTATTGGAGAATCAAAAAATTGCACTAAAATAGCAATTCCGCCAGTGGTGTAGAATTTGGGAAGGGTCAATCATTCATGTTCCCCCGTCGTACGCCTCTGGTAGTAGCCAGAAACGTTTGTTTAACATTATTTAGTAGATTGTGCAATACCATCACCATTTACCAAATTTCGTGTTGTTGTCCCATGCCTGTCACGAAATATTCAAAAATAAATAAAATAAAAGTTAAACTTTGACACCCTGTATTCCGGTTATTATCAACTTTGGTACTAAAGTAAGTTAGCTTAAATCGACCTATTTTAAGCTCAGGAATCGAAGGTTAAGCTATGGCCCATTCTTTACCAAACACCCTGTATATGTAATTGTAAAAAATTGGTCTTTGCAGAAAAAACATAATACATAGTAGGATAAACGCTATGAAGATAAGACATCTATGAGCTATAGACCAAATGTGATAGACTAGGTAGGGAATGATATAATAAGAGGGATAATCAAACAGGAACCAATAATGAACAAAATAATAAAGAGACAATTAAACTGGTACGGACATCTGATGAAAATGAAACCCAGTAGACTAACGAGAACAATTCACAAAACAAACAAGAAAAAGGCAAACCGCGGAAAAAATGAATACATCAAATAGTAGATGCGGAAAATATTAAAGAGAAAACGCTTGAAGAAATGAAAATAATAGCCCATGGCGGAAAAGAATGGAAAAGATGGGTGAATAGTGAATATGTAACATAACTAAATCCAAATCCGACACCTGAAAGGATATAAGGAAGGGGTGAAAGAAAGAAAGAAATATGGCTTATTTTTAATATTTTTTTGCGTCTACTTTAATAATATTTTTTTGTTACAAGAATACGCACAAAAATTTATTATTATATGGTATTTTAGAAAGAGAAGAGTGTTGTCTATATTACTTAATACGAAGGCCAATACTTTTCAAACTCCAGAGTTATGACGAGGCAGAAGTAGAATTATAATTTGTCATCACTTTCTTCTGCATCCAATTCTGAATCCCCCGCGTATCGCGAAATGGTCTACTGCCAGAACAGCGTGGGATGCATCTTGTGACTAGAGCTGTAACTGTTACTCATTGTTCCGTAGTTGAAAGTTTCTCGTATCCGGGTGCAACGATATGGGTACCTGATATCAACTAGTGAAAGCTGCAAAACAATTGTGACGCAAATTTAACATATATACGACAATAGCTTATTCACGGAGTTATGTAACACAGTTCGACTTTACAAGAATTACTTACGTCGTCTGAATTTCAATGAATTTTTGGAGATAACACCCGGATCCAACGCTCCAGCCGTGGACTGAAAGTTAAGTTTGAGCAATTTTCGTTAGACGTTATCTCGGATTGCTAATCCAGTGACTTTCTACGATACTGACTACGATTTTCGTCTACACTACCAAAACATTTCCTAAAAATGTCTATTCCAAACATTTTCGATGAATTTAATAAATACACACATCAAAATAAAAAAATATGAAAGAAAAATTTTTAAGAAACGCTTTTCTTTAGTTACGAGTGCCTAAAATTAAAATATAAAAAATCAACTAAAAAGCAAAAAATAAAAAAAAATGAAAAAATCTAACACATTCGTTAAAGAAAAGCGTGACGCGTCTTCATTGAATAAACGGTTTTCGCCGCACGCTTTTCTTTAACGAATGTGTTAGATTTTTTCAATTTTTTTTTTATTTTTTGCTTTTTAGTTGATTTTTTATAATATTTTTAATTTTAGGCACTCGTAACTAAAGAAAAGCGTTTCTTAAAATTTTTTTTCATATTTTTTTATTTTTTACTTTTTAGTCTTACATTTTTCAAACATTAAAATATATCGTCATGTTATTAAAATATGTATAAAACATATGATGTAAGTACAAACATAAAAAGTAGTCGGAATCGGCAAAAAATTTGAAACTGTATTGCATAACATAAATAATTAACGTAAAAAGTGAAATTATGTATAGTTCATATAACTAGCTACAATCTGTAAAAGTTTCAATTTTCTTCATTGTAAAAAACAAGAGATTTTAATCATTTTCCATTAAAATCGTTTTTTTATTTAGACAATTATTAATAAACATAAACAATTTTTTTATTGATTATTCGTGTATTGTTTCCGCGAATGCATATGTTTGCAAATTTTTAGTCATTTGCATTGAGCAAAAAGTAGTCAATTTAACGTCAAAAGATTTGACCCAAACGACTGAACTAAAGAAAAGCGTTTAATTAATACGCCAAAACGAATGCGTTAATGTTAATTGTAGCAAAAAACCTCCATACCTGTGGTTTTTCTAAGACTACTATAAAAACAGGAATTTTTTTAATTCGAGGTTTGGTTGAACGATGGCTTAGTGTGAAAACGTCGTATCTCATTGTACAGAAAATTTTACATGAGTGACTTTAAACTGAATTTCTGCATACTCTAACCTAACCTAACCCAAAATATATATGAAAAATGTATGTGTAATGATCTAAACATACTCAGAATCAAAAATATGTAAACACAGTTTTTTTAATTTTATGCAGAAATTAAGTTTAAAGTCTCTCCTGTAAAATTTTCTGTGAAATAAGATACGAGGTTTTCACACAAAGCTATCGTTTTGTTTCGTATCATATTAAAATTTGACACGAATAATAGGGGAGCAAAGTATGCTAAATTTGCAGTCACTCGAGCGTTATGGGGACCTATTGGGTTGTGATTATTAGGTCCTAAAACCAAAAAAAGTTAAGTAAAATTTTCCATTTTAGTGGGAACTTTCCACTTTTTAATTTAATTTTCCATTTCCAACAATCGTTTTTCCGATTATAGCGCCATCTATCCATAGCTTGAAAAAATGTCTCGAATAAAAGTTGCCTATTTTTACGTAAAGAATACAAATCCGCAATAAAAATTTGGGGCTTCTATTTAAGATTTTAAAGTAACCTCCAACCCCACCTCCGTGGGAGGTCATGTTTGATACCATTCGATAGATTTTTCAAAAACATAATGAAATTGTATTTTGCAGTTTTTCGATCTGATGTTTATTTTGCGAAATATCGCGGGTTTGATTTTAAAATTTTAAATTTACCCCCCATGTTTGGTACCATTCAATCGATTTTTGAAAAATATTGAAGACGTATTTTTTAGTTTTTTTCGATCTGACGTTCATTTCGCGAAATATTCGCTTTTTTTTGTGAAACTTTTTGATTCACGCATTTCCTTACGCCCCGCTCAAATCGTCAGATTTTTAAAATATACACTCTTTTGCATATACTTAACTTGTATATGTATATACACCGTTCTTAGGCGTCAACGCCCTTCGGTAGGGATCTATGGGGGAGTATCACCGAGCCGCAAGCCCTTATCCCTTGCCGTACTGCTCCCTCATAGGTCGATCAGATGCCCGCATATTCCAGTCTAAGCGCCAGATTCATATTCAGAATTTTATACTGACGCGTTAGCCTTTTTGTTTTTCCGATGGCCTGGCTTGGGCTTGAACTCTCGTACCTCACGTCGAAGTGAAGTGCGGGTCAGCCGCTAGTCGCACTGAGCTATCCGATCGACTTATCCGATATACTTAACTTACCTTATCTTAATCTGACAATTTCGAGTATTTTTAAGGATAGATTTTTTTTTCGGGCCCTCCATAACGAACTTTCCTGTGTTAAGAGCCAATATATGGCAGAGGTACATCTGCAGGGTACCAGGTTTCTCCCCAGATGATAATCTGACGCGCTCAAGTAACTGCAAAAATCCCCGCTTGGACTCCCTACCATAAGCGCCGATTTTTATATAAACAAATGTGAGCGTTCAAAATTTGAAACTTCATTGTTTATCTATGAAGCACAACGTAAACAATTAACGTAAAAATTGGAAATTATGTATATGTAGTTCATATCATTAGCTACAAAACGTAAAAGTTTCAAGTTTCTACATTGTAAAAAACAAGAGAATTTAAGCATTTTCCATTAAAATCGTTTTTTTTTTATTTAAACAATTAATAAACATAAAAACAATTTTTTTTGTTGACTATTCGTGTATTGTTCCCGCGAATACATATGTCTGCAAATTTTCATTCATTTGCATTGAAGAAAAGGCAGTCAAATTAACGTCTAAAGATTTGATGCAAACTATTGAACTAAATAAAAGCGTTAAATAATCTAGGGGACACCTATATTAATAGCTTTAAATCAATGTTAGCTGCAAATACAAAAAATATGTTTTTAATCTATTTTGTTGTTTTGTCTATTATTTTACGAACTTGGACGGTAAATGCTAATAAGAATGCCTATGAAATATTTAACAAAACTTCAATATTTCTTTATTGGTACTTTATTTTCGATGTCTGTGTGGATTTTTATTTAGTTTTGCAATTGCCAATAATGGGAATGCGAAAAACACAGTGCCGTGCTATCGGGATGCTTCAAGCTCGCCGAAGTCACAGAGACGTGCTCCACACGTGTCATTAATCGTTTGTGGTTAAGGTTTCAAGAAACTGGTACTGTTGCTGAACGTCATACAGGCCGTACAAGGATAACCAACCAGATTAAAGACCGTTTTATTAGGTTGCAGGATTTGGGAAGTCACACTGCATCACACTTAAAAATGAGGCTGAAAGAGATCCATCAGGTGTTTGTAAGTGTCCAAACTATTAGAAATAGACTGCATCAAGTAGGGTTAAATGCTCTATATAAATGAAATCGCACTCATCGACTTCAGTGGGTACAAGAACACGCAAATTGTGTTAGACGAGAATGGACCTCTACTTTGTTCACAGATGAGTTCCGATTTTGATTTGCACCAGAAACAAGATGGAAAAGATCTTTATCAGAAGATATCTTTACTCAGATTTGAGTACTAGAAAGTTCCTCTTCTGTCCTTTTCCGAGACGAATGAAAACGGAATGTGATTGCAAGGAATGCTTTTTGTTTTCTACATTCGTCGTCTGCGGTCTTATAAATTGTTAAAGTCGCAGATTAAGGATGTACCAGAAAGAACTTTCAACATGAAAAGTCTCAGATTTAAATTACTATTTACCATTTTAATGGTGGATTCTGCATCTGAGACTCTTCAATTTGTTAAGAGATGTCGCTGGATCGCCTCCCAATGGGAATTTGAATGATCTTTCAAATTCCCCTTAAATTGATGGTTGAGCTGTTTTTAGATTCAGAGGAGTGCACACTAGCGCTGTTGAAAAAGCCTGAAACGGTGGAAACAGCTGTCCGGTGATTGTACATCCCTCTGAATCAAAAACAAGCAAAACCATCATTTACTTTTCTATCTTTACTCAGATTTGAGTACTAGAAAGTTCCTCTTCTGTCCTTTTCCGAGACGAATGAAAACGGAATGTGATTGCAAGGAATGCTTTTTGTTTTCTACATTCGTCGTCTGCGGTCTTATAAATTGTTAAAGTCGCAAATTAAGGACGTCCCAGAAAGAACTTTCAACATGAAAAGTCTCAAATTTAAATTACTATTTACCATTTTTATGGTGGATTCTGCATCTGAGACTCTTCAATTTGTTAAGATGCAAAGAATTTGGAGACGATCTGGCAATGCTGTACGATTGGCTACCATGCAGAAGGTTCATAGACAGCAAAACGGCAGTATAATCGTATGGGGTGGCATCTCTATTGGTGGAAGAACCAATCTCGCTTGTATGGAACGATTTCTAAATGCGACAGACTACCATGATATTATTCTCGAACCTATTTTTGTACCCTTTGCACAACAAGCCAATTTCAGTTAATGCACGGTAATGCGCGTCCGCGTGCTGCCAGGGTCGTGCGAACATTCCTGGAAGATAATGAAATTGAGGTTTTATTATGGTCTGCACAGTCACCAGATTTAAACCCAATTGAGCATGTATGGTACATATTGGGCAGACACATTTTATAACAAAATATTGCGTTCAATACAAGATAGCAACTGTTTGAGGGTCTTTCAATGGAGTGGAACAGAATACCGCAGCAAAACATTGACCATCTGATCATGAGTTTGCCTAGTAGAGGTACGACAGTAATCAACAACCGTGGAGGTCATACACTATACTAACTTAACCTAAAGATTACTTTGTTGAGAGTTTAGGGCCAACAAATTAGTTTTTATTTTTTTCTTGTTACCATTTTTTGACTTCTCTAGAGTTCTCTTTTAATTTTCTTACAAGCTATTGAGATATTTCTAATAAAAATGTTTTCCACCTACATCTACCGAAAGTATACTTTTCCGGACCCGATTGTAGGGAGCAAAGTTGTACTTTTCCTCCCTAGGGAGGAAAATATTTTTCCTCCCTAGGGAGGAAAAGTAAAAGTGACGTCATGGTATTTCATTCATGAAATATAACTTATTGACGCCCTGTACAATATCTATTTTCGATTACGTAAGTATCTATACATTTTAACGTTTATTTAAAAACACTCTGTATTTTGCAGAATGGTAAAAAACAGTAAATTGTTATTCTGATTTAACAATGTTTACATTAATAATTTGACTTATATTTGACAGTTGACAGTTATATTGTACCTACTTATTGGTTTTAGTTCTAATAAATCTTGTTGGTTAGTTACATAAATAAATTAAGTAAAAAAATGAAAAAATGACTTGTTATTTGAGGAAGGTGGAAAAACCATATGTATAACATGGGAGTAAAGTGCCTTTTCCTCCCTTGAATGATTACTGCCCTCCGCTACGCGTCGGGCAGTAAACTTCATTCTCATGAGGAAAAGTAGCACTTTCCTCCCTTGTTATACAAATAGCTATTATTTTATATTCATTTATATTAGAGACCTGGTAATAATATTATGAAAATAATATTCCATAACCTTAAACGATTTACAAATGTGTGGTGGATTTTACAAATGTTCAAAATATCTCGATAAATCTGGCATACCGAAAAAGTGTTAAATAGCTATTTGTATAACAAGGGAGGAAAGTGCTACTTTTCTTCCCGAGAATGAAGTTTACTGCCCGACACGTAGCGGAGGGCAGTAATCATTCGAGGGAGGAACAGCCACATTTCTCCCATGTTATACATATGATTTTTCCATCTTCCTCAAATATCAAGTAATTTTTTCATTTTTAAATAATTTATTTATCTAACTAACTGACAAAATTTATTAGAGCACTAAAACTAACAAGTAAGTACAGTATAACTGTCAACTGTCAAATATAAGTCAAATTATTAATGTAAACATTGTTAAATCAAAATAACAATTTACTGTTTTTACCTTTCTGCAAAATATAGGGTGCTCTATAAATAAACGTTAAAATGTATAGATACTTACGTAATAGATAATAGAATATTGTATAGAGCGTCAATAAGTTATTTCATCAATGACATACAGTGGTGTTAAAAAGTCTTGCATCACATTACCAAATACGCGGTTTGTCGTTGATTTTTCCTTGTTCAGCATACTTCTTAATTACTCTAATTACTGTAGATTGATTACAGTTTACTGCGGATGCTATTTCGCGACTAGATTTTTTGTCGTTCTGATGGTGAAAAATAATTTCAAAACGCTTTTCGTTCGATAATTTAGTTTGTTTGGTCTGGGATGACATTTTGACCTTTTTATCAAAAATCAAAGAGCGAATAAATGTGTTAGGGTAACTAAAGTGTTTATATAGTCAAAATATGTGGCAAATTTGTCATTAAGATTCAATTTAATAGTACTCTAACGACTTAATAATCAATTCATAATTTTCTCGGATTATGGGAAATCCCTTCAATCATATTACTTTAATCTTTTCTATAGAATTTTGAGCTAGTAATTAAAAAACATTAGTAAGTATACCGATAATGCTAATTACAAGCACAAACTCAAAATGAATTAGCGAAAACATACAAAAAACTTGTGTTAAACCTCAAAAACTATAAGGCGCTTAGGTGATGCAGGACTTTTTAACACCACTGTACCACGATGTCACTTTTACTTTTCCTCCCTAGGGAGAAAAAGTACTTTCTCTCCCTAGGGAGGAAAAGTACGACTTTGTTCCCTACAATCAGGTCAGGAAAAGTATACTTTCGGTAAAGATAGGTGGAAAAACAGTTTTTAACTAATGGTACCACAATTATAATTTAATTCGAACGTACACAAAAATTTGGAGGGGTTTAAGGGAACAAAACGTCCATAAAATGTTAATGGGGTGCACAAATTTCACTGTTATTTTTTAAGATGTTCTTGTCATAAGAATGCCACATGTCCATTTTCAAAAAAAAATCTCTAATAGTTTTCGATATATTGGAAAAAATTGATTTTTGAAAAACGGCTGGGCTGTAACTTTGTTATGTTCACATTTGTACTAAGGTAAGTTAGGTTCAGTCGAACTATTTTAAAATCTTTTTATATACTTGGCATGGTTGGTGTCACTGACTCCGCAAATTTTGTAATCCATTTTAAAAATAGTTCTAGGCTACCTAGACACCTGAAATTTTCAGGATAGCTTAGAACTAGCTAACAATGCAATATTTAACTGCTATTATACAGGGTGATCCCTACACCTCAGGGTAGAAGGAATAAAGATTATATATATATATATATATATATATATATATATACAGGGTGATTAATTATTAGTGTGGTGAAGCTCCGTAGATCCGTTATAGTAATAGATAGCGATAATACTTAATAACAAAAATTGTAGCGAACTTTGAGCTTCACATTACAAAATTAGCTAGAATGTTACAGAATGTTATAAAATAGTGGCAGACCAAACTTATGTTTTTTTTAAAATAGAACACCCTGTATTTTATTTTATATTCGAAATCCTCATAACTTTTCGATTACAAAAATATAAAGGTTTGGTATGTTATACGGGGTATTTATAAAGTTATAACCAATTTTATATGAAAATCATAACAAGTTTAACTACCTGTATAAATAAAAGCAAGCACAAGGTCAATGGTTTATTGACGTCATATTTTTTTATTTATTGTCAAAATTTTCGTAAATGTTTGTTTTGCTAATTTTGTTTATATTGAATACTGGGTGAGACAAAACGCAAGTACATTATTTTCTCAGTAATTTTAAATAGTATCCTGTACCCTGTATTTTATATCATTATCGAAAAGTACCATTACCATACTATAATTTTATAACATTCCCTATGTGTACATTTATTAGTTTTCGAGATATTTTTATTTTTCAGAGCAAAATTATTAATAATTACTAGTCTAAATCTTTCCAAATTTTAAGTAAGCCATGACTGAATAATTGTCTAAAACTTACAATTTACGATTATTGATTATCAATATGTAATCAAAGTTGGCTACAATTTTTGTTATTAACTTTTATTACTATCTATTATTTATAATGGATCTACAAAGCTTTACTGACCAATCACGCTGTATGGATAAATCATTTTTTTTAATTTCAAACTATTTTAAAAATGTGACTACTGCAATGATATTTTAAAGTACGTTAATAAATCGATATCTACAAATTGATGGTGCCTAAGTGGCATTAGACTGCAGATCGAGAGGTCCCCAGTTGGAACCCGGCTGTTGCGTATCTTTTTTTACTTGTTTTAATAAATAATTAAAACTTTATATACTTAAAATTATATATACCGTTTTAAACAACAGTGGTATTTGGTATTTTAAAAAATACTATTTTATACTAGTGTAATTTTTGGAATTATAATTATAAATAACAGTTAATACATCTACTAAAAATTTATATTTTATATGTTAATTATTCTTTTCAAATATGTTGTGCCCTACATAAATATGTACAGCCAGAAATAGTGGATGTGTGAGTTATTCGTAAGGAGATTTTTCCACATTCTCTATTTCGTTTGTTTGATTTCGTACGAGTGGTAGTTAAACCAGTACCTGTGGATCTTTTGATCACTGAGTGTGTTTCAAAGATCTACATCTTTTGTTTTTTCATAAACATTATCTTACTTACTCTAAAGTAATTAGGGAATTAAAACTTGAGACTGTCATTTTCAGGTTGGGCGTAGATTTACGCTCCTGTTATGTCTATGTCTCGGATGTTGTTTTTTGATGGAATGTGTCTAAAGATATTCAACCTCTCATCTTTACCGATGAGCCCACGGAGGTTGAAGAGGGCGAAACACATTTCTAAGAACTGGTGTTTGGATCTTTGATTCTATTCGAAAAATTTTCCCAGCCAGAAATAGTGGATGTGTGAGTTATTCGTAAGGGGATTTTTCCACATTCTCTATTTCATTTGTTTGATTCCGTACGAGTGGTCGTTAAACCAGTACCTGTGGATCTTTTGATTACTGAGTGTGTTTCAAAGATCTACATCTTTTGTTTTTTCATAAACATTATCTTACTTACTCTAAAGTAATTAGGGAATTAAAACTTGAGACTGTCATTTTCAGGTTGGGCGTAGATTTACGCTTCTGTTATGTCTATGTCTCGGATGTTGTTTTTTGATGGAATGTGTCTAAAGATATTCAACCTCTCATCTTTACCGATGAGCCCACGGAGGTTGAAGAGGGCGAAACACATTTCTAAGAACTGGTGTTTGGATCTTTGATTCTATTCGAAAAATTTTTCCCAGCCAGAAATAGTGGATGTGTGAGTTATTCGTAAGGGGATTTTTCCACATTCTCTATTTCATTTGTTTGGTTTTAAATATGTACATGTACAATAACAAAACCGTGATATTATAAAAAGTACTTTTTCTACTCTATGTCATATTATGTATAAGTTTTTAGTTTGTGAAAATTGTCATTATAGATAGCAGTGCGTGAAGGATTTAAAGTGTGCGTGAAGTAACAATGTATTTTAAATGGGATTTACTTTTTCGCACTGTTTTTAACTTTCGCGTTGTCATGGTCGCAATCCTTATCTTATCAGTTTTGTGGTTTGAAAGTAGTTAGAATTTTTAAATGTCAAAGTTCTAAAAATTGTAGAATAGAAATGAATTCCAGTGACGAAGAGTTACAGTTTTTATATTTGTTTATCGTAGATAAAATATTGTATGAAACTGTACGTAAAGTACTTTTTGCGAACTTACGCGATTTATAGCACTCACTCCGTTGTCGCTCGTACTCTAAATATCGCGTGCGTTCGCAAAAAGCATACTTAACGAACTGTTTCATAAAATAACTATTTTTATTAGAGTATAATTTTTGGAATTTTAAGCATTTTATCGTTAAATCGTTTATCGTTAAATAATTTTATATTCTTTCCTGTAAATAATTAAAAGGTTTTATTATAAAAAAGTTCTTTTTATAAAAGTGTAATTATTTATTACCAAAATATGTGATTTAATTTATGACCTGCCTTTTTGTTACACCCTATATATTAGAAACACCAACCCAAACGTAAAGAGAATTGTGCAAAATAAATGAGATCATAAAATCGCAAATAAGCGCTTAGTTTATCATCTTCTAGCAACACTTTTGAAGTTTGTTTATTACCGAAAATAAATGATATTAACCTTCTGAATATTAAAGTGGAGTACTCATTAAATAATTAAGCAATTAACTAAATATATACGTTCGTTTGAGGTACATTCAGAGAAAATCAAATTAATGTTTATAGCGACTCGAATCGGTGATTTTAGGTTACTTTCTATTCGAATCCCAAGCCTCGCAAATGTTATCGAAATGGTAATGCCAATATAAAATAATGGTTATACATAACTGGATGTATGCACCACAACAGAGACCATCGGAACAAATACACTGCTGCAAATAATTCAAGCTTCAAAGCCTTTTTTAAACCATTCTAAAGCATCAGTTTCAGAAATATAATACACGCAAATATATACGCAAAATACGATTGAAGATTTGAGAATTCAGTATAATAAATGCAACTTTTATATTTTTGGTGATTTTAACTTGCCTAATATAACTTCCGATTTAAATAATATATCACCATCTCAGATGAATGAAAACATTTCTAGTGTAGCACAATGTTATGCTTTTCTTGATTTTAAACAGCATATTACTATTCCTAACTCTAATAATAAGTTTTTAGATCTACTATTTTCGAATGTGGATAGTATTCTAGTTTCATCTGCAATAGATCCTATTTTTTCTGAATCTAGCAATCACAAACCATACTCCTTTGATTTACCTATATCGGGCATTACAAATAATTTACTGTGCCAAGAATTTTACTATAATTTCAGAAACGCTGATTATATTAGCTTACAGAATTATTTGGGACCTATCAATTGGCACAAGTATTTAAATTTAAATGACATAAATACTGCAGTACACAATTTCTATCATATTCTGAGTATGGCATTAAATCTTTTTGTGCCCAAAAAGAAAAGTAAGGTATCAACTTTCCCAAAGTGGTTCAATGCTGAGTTGAGAAATTTAATCATCCAAAAGAAAATAGCTCACAAAAATTACAAGAATACTGGCAATCGCTGTTATTACATAGAATTTTTAAAGTTACGTAGTCAATGTAATATTTTATCTAAATAATGTTTTGTGAATTACAAAAAAGACCTTGAAAATAATTTTAATACCGATCCCAGGTCATTTTGGAGATTTTTTAGCCGAAAAAATAATCTATATGATGTTCCTAATAATATGTATCTAGCTGATAAAAAAGCTGTGAATGGTGATCAGATAAGTGAACTTTTTGCTGTTTACTTCTCTGAAGTTTATGTTTCTTCCCTGGATGTAAGTTATCATGACACATTTAATAATTATTCATCAATAAAGTGTGATTCTTTGACAGCGGAAGTTATTTTTGACGGTTTGTCAAAACTTTCTAATAATGTAACAGCTGGACCGGATGGTCTTCCCGATTTTTTCTTGAAAAACTGTGCTTACAGTCTAACTCAACCATTGTTTGTTCTATATGACTTATCATTGAAATTAGGCATTCTTCCTGATAAATGGAAAACTAGCCATTTAATTCCAATTTTTAAATCTGGCGAAAGAGAAAATATAGAAAATTACAGAGGTATATCTAAACAATCGACCATTCCTAAACTACTTGATAAGTTGATTTATAACCATATTAGTTTTACTTGTCAACAATTAATAAATAATTATCAACATGGCTTTATGCACAAGAAATCCACAACTACAAACTTACTATCTTATGAAACATCTATTATCAGAGATCTGGAAAGAAAATGTCAGGTAGATTGTGTATACACAGACTTTTCAAAAGCCTTTGATAGGATTGACCACTTAGTCCAGAGAAATAAGGTTTTTCTCGTGACACATCCCCCTCCAGGCCGAAACCAAATTTTTTGAGTAGTATGGACATCTATATTATTAACCTATATGTTTCCTGCAGCCGATTTTGATGATATACATAGTTATAAACAAATGAAGATCGAAAAACGGTAAATTATCGCTTTTTTCGTCTATTACCAAAAAGTTAAGCACTTTAAACAAATTTGAGAGTAAGAAACTCATAAATCGTATAAAAAACTTCAATATGGCATTCGCTGAATATGTCCAACCTTATTGGTTGCTTAGAAAATTGCAAAATAAATCATAAATTTTGAGTTTTTATAAATATTCGTAACTTAGGTAAAAATTAACTTAGAATCTTCTTATTACGCGGAATGCCGAGACTTCTTGTACTTAAATTATATTTTAAATTTCAAAGCAATTGGTCAAATAGTTTAAAAGTTATTTAATTTATTTTTCCCAAATTCATTTTTTTTGCAACACTGTAAGTCAGAAAATTATGAGGTTACAATAATACTTCGGACAGTTTATGAAAGAAGAACATTTATACTATTACCTTAATTAAAAATAAATGACAAAAAATAATTTTAAACAGTGTAAAATTATTTTGCAAAAACATGTCCATTTTTTGCTTACTTATAAACAATTAGAATAACTTTTTAACCGTTACCCGTAGAAAAATTAGTTTTTCATATTTAGAAAGACTGAATTTTTATACACATTTAGAAAGAAAAACAACTGTTCTAGGACATTTAGGGACAAAGTTAGCCCCCCCATTTTTTTAATTCACATGTTTTTGCAAAATTATTTTGCAATATCTATAATTATTTTTTGTCATTTTTTTTAAATTAAATTAATACTGTAAATTTTCTTCTTTCATAAACTATCCAAAATATTACTGTAACTTCATCATTTTCTGACTTACAGTGTTGCAAAAAAAATTAATTTTGGATAAACAAATTAAATAACTTTTAAACTATTTGACCAATTGCTTTGGAATTTAGGGTGTAATTTAAGCACCATAAGTCTCAGCATTCCATGTAATAAGAAGGTTCTAAGTTAATTTTTACATAAGTTATGAATATTTAAAAAAACTCAAAATTTATTATTTATTTGGCAATTTTCTAAGTAACCAATAAGGATAGACATATTCAGCGAACGCCATATTGAAGTTTTTTATACGGTTTATGAGTTTATTACTCTCAAATTTGTTTAAAATGCCCAATTTTTTAGTAAGAGACGAAAAAAGCGAAAATTTACCGTTTTTTGATCTTCATTTGTTTATAACTATGTATATCATCAAAATCGGCTGCAGGAAACATATAGGTTATTATTATAGATGACCATATTACTCGAAAAATTTGGTTTCAGCCTGGAGGGGGATGTGTCACCAACACGATATTTTTTTTCCTTATTTCTCTGAACTAACTACTTACTGCTACATAAACTTAAGGCATATGGTTTCAGCGATCAGCTTTTAAAGTGGTTTGATAGCTATTTAATAGGTCGCACACAAAAAGTCAAACTGGGTTAATTTATGTCAGATGCAATACAAATAAAATCTGGAGTTCCACAAGGTGCTCATTGCTCGCCCCTTCTGTTCAATCTATTTATTAACGACATAGGTGAATGTTTTAATCACTCTAAGTACTTGCTATTTGCTGATGATTTGAAGATTTACAGATCTATCAAAGATCATGAAAATTGTGTCTCCTTCAAAACGATCTCAATAATTTAGTTGAGTGGTGTAACAAAAACAGACTCTTTTTAAACATTAATAAATGTCATTTCATTAGCTTCCACAAAGTTGCAAAAAAATATCAATCATCATATGTCATCGACAGTAAAGCGCTCTCTTATGTTAAAACAGTAAAGGATTTAGGAGTAATATTCGATGAAAACTTAACGTTTGTGGATCACATTAACTATGTGACAGCAAAGGCTTCAAAAGTACTGGGTTATATACTTCGCAGTTGTGCTGATCTTTCCCTTAATAAAATAAAGGCTGTTTACTCATCATTGGTTATATCTATATTAGAATTCTCCTCTATTGTCTGGTCACCATTTTATAATGTTCATGTTGTTTGTCTCGAGAGAGTTCAAAATAAGTTTTTAAGATTTGCAGCATACAGATTGGGATATAATGTTACTGAACTAAACCACAACTATACCATCATCCGTAGTGATCTCAATTTGCACTCCTTAAAAGACCGTAGAATTATAAATGACCTAGCTTTTATTTATAAACTATTAAATAGTGAAATCAATTGTCCTGATTTATTAAAATTAATAAACTTTAATATTCCAAACCATAATCTGAGAAATAATAACTTGTCCCATGTACCTCATCATTCAACAAACTATGGTCTTAACTCACCAATAGATAGAACTTTAAGTCGCCTGAATGATTTGGACATCGATTTATTCTCTTCTTCCAGTCGAGTATTTAAAAACCGACTAAAATCAATTTTTCCGGTCAGCACTTATGTTTAATATTTAATATTATATTTTCAGTGGATTTGTTAATTTTTGCCATGGATAATGCTTTTGTATTATGTAATGTGTTAATTTTTTTATTGTCTGTAGTTAGTTGATTAATGTCAGTTTATATTATATTATTATGTATTGTCACTGCATAACGTGGATTGTGTGTATGTTAAATTTAGTTTTATTGTAATGTACTTACTACAGTTTTATGCTGTCACACTTTCATTTAATTCATTTAATTTTATTTTTAGTCTTACTGTTTTACTGGACTTTACTAATACTACTTTTACTTCTACTTATTGTTTATATATGTATATTTTTTTTAAATTGGGGAAACCCGTAAATAAATAAATAAATAAATAAATAAATAAATATGATCATGATAAAAAATAAATAAAACACGTTTTTATTAATTTCAACAAAATACTCTAAATTAATTTTTAAGTTCTACCTCTGGTTCCAAGCCCGGTTCCACGTAGAGATGCATCAAGTCAAACTAGTTTGATTTTACTCAACAAACTTGACTTGACTTGAAAATCAAACTTTTTGTATGAAAAAGATTGACTTGACTTGATTTCGATATCTTTAGGTTTGACTTGAATTCAAACATCTTCATTTGAAAAGTTTGAATATTACGCAAAACGTGTTTATTTTCAATTTTAAATGAGACCGCCTACGCCTTTATTTGTTCAGTGGAGGATCAACAAGGGGTGGGGAGGGGTAGGGGAAATTTCCCCCCTCCCAACAAGGTCCAAAAAAATTTTTTGACAAATTTCAATAAACATAGAAATGTATTGGCTGATACGATATTTATACCGCAGACAGACAAATGAAACCCTATAAACGCCCCAGTTAGAATAATTTTATTAAGAATGCTTAATGCATATTTACACATTATTTTTTTTTAATTTAAACCCAACATTTTTGTAGCCTGTATCCGAAAAAAATTTAAATTGTAGATATAAAACCATATAGACCTGCATCCCGCTTACCAAAAAAAAGTTGATTAATAGCAACTGAAAATTTGCTAATAGCTTAACGGTGTCTAGTCAGACAAACTTTGATGTATTGGAACACTGGAACAGAAGAAGTTTTAATTGTGAAAAAGGTTAAAAATTTGGAAAGTCAGACTACGTAAACGTTCCATGTATTTTGTCGGACAGAACTTCCAATTTATTTGTTACCATTTCATTAAATTCTCATGCAAAAATCATACTGGTGTTTATCACCAACTGGGCATTTTAATGAGTGGAACACGAAGAATATGTCAAATGACAGGAATCATGTTGGTTAGTAATAGCAGTCTGATTTTTGCATGAGAGTTTAATGAAAGGGTAACAAATCAATTGGATGTTCTGACCGACAAAATGCATGGGACGTTTTCGTAATCTGACGTTCCAAATTTTTAAACTGTTCCACAATTAAAACTCCCCCTGTTCCAGTGTTCCCGTACATCAAAGTTGTCCGACTAGACACCGTTAAGCTATTAACAAATTTTCAGCTTGCTATTAATCAACTTTTTTGGTACGGGATCCAGGTCTAATAACCCTATGGTTAGTTTTGAATTTTAAAGAAATACCAACGAATATACAGCAATACTAACTTTTGTATTGTGGTACATATTTTCGAGTGAACTAGCAGCTTGGTACCACATATTTTTTCGAACTGGCCCTAAGATAAATAAATGCTTTTTTAATAAAAGAAAGTCATACAAATTCCAAATCACATATTTTGAGCTGTCCATTGGAAAACCAAATAGTCTTATTTTATTGTAACCCTTAAGGGCATAGGCGTAACATGTCGCTGATCAAAATGTTCAATGTGTTTTAAATGTAATAATTTTTTTCAAATCCTGAGAAAACTAATAAGAATTAAAAAAAAAATTAAACGCAGCATGAAAGATTACATTATTTCTGAGGGACGAACATCCCTGAAAACTTCTATAATGTTTATTTTAATAAATTACAGGGGTGAACATAAAATGGAAAATTTAGTGTTGTTATTAATTGCAAATATTTCATTCAAAAGAAACTTTTTATTTATTCTAAGAGACTTTCGGCCCTCGGTAAGAACGAAATATTTCATTCTGCGTTTAAATTTTTCAAAAATACTTATTAGTTTTCTCAGGATTCTAAAAAAATAAATATCTACATTTAAAGTTTTAAATTAAAATATATTGAAAATTTTGATTTTTATGTGGCACTCATTGTATTATTAATTTTCTTATCTTAATTGGCAACTAACATGTCTATCTCGACAAAAAAGTATATCTACTAAATAAATTATTTTTCAAACTCTTTCAAACTAGTTTGACAAACAGTTTGAATTTTCAAACCTGTATACGATTGACCAGTTTGACTTGACTTGAAATATTTGTCAGAAGGATGGACTTGAGTTTGACTTAAAATTAAGTCAAACTCAAGTCAAGTTCAAATATTCAAGTCAAACTTGTGCAACTCTAGTTCCACGGCTCCACGGGCGACAAATTTACGCTAGCAGTAGCCGTAAAACGAACTTCCGCGGAACGGAATAGGAATAGCAGAACTGAACCCTGTAGTCGGTTCAGTTCGGCTATTCCTATTCCGTTCCGCGGAAGTTCGTTTTACGGCTACTGCTAGCGTAAATTTGTCGTCCGTGTAGCCGTAGCCTTAATCCTCAGCACCTGAAAAACAAAATTATATTCTAACAATCTCAGTAAACAACCTTGTATACTGGACGGAAACAAGGAAGGCGAAAAAAAGGAAGGCCCAGAACGAAATAGTTGGATGATGTTAGAAGACGACCTGAAAACCATGAACATAAGACAATGGAGAAGAAGGATACAAGAGAGATCCTAATGGAAGTACATAACCAGACAGACAAAGACCCATCCAGGGTTATGATGCCAAAAGAAGAAGAAGAACTGAACGGAAACAAACTCAGCAGCGAAAACGGCCAATGAATATCTTCTTCTTCTTCTTGACTACTTCTCTACTTCTTGACTCGAAACGTTTCCGAAAGCTTGAATATTCAGATAATAGTGTACTTTATTAAAGCCCCAGTTTGACTTCAAGACCCAAACAAGTAGTGAAATTTTCTACATCTACGTTATGAGATAGACCAGTCCTCATTTTCTTGTTATTTTTCTCCCCTGCTTCCTATCTCTGGTGTATTCTTCCCATTGTCCTATACCCGCCCTGTTGAGGCCATTTATTACGTCTTGTAACCATATAGATCTTCACGTCTTCTTTTGCCAGCTGGTGTCTATTCCAATAATGAGAATATCGACGTACATGATCCTGATCTCCATATATGTCTTAGCCATTTTGTTCTTTGCTGTTTTATCTTACACACTGAATCTTCCTTAATTTCTTTCAGAAGCTCAAGCTTCGTTCTTTGTCTAAATTCATTTAGTATTATTTTTTCTTGTATTCTAAGGTTTTTCTCTTGTTTTGTTCGTCTGTCGAATTATTGTTTTGTATATCTTCATTTTCGATTTCTTCTTCAGATAAAAATCCACTAATGGATGTTACCGATCACATTTTCCATTAATTCTCTGTTTCTTGCAATATGTATCCGAGATGTCGTTAATCTCTGTCCAATGTATGTTTCGGAGCCAGGACATTTTCTTGCATCCTATTCCTCTTTTGCCTTCAATCTTACCCTGGATTATAAGTTGAAGGAACTGGTATTTTTCATTTCGCATGATGTGATCTAGATACGCCGTATTCCTTTTCTTGATGGTTTCGAAAAGTTGGCGTTCTTGGTTGATTCTTTTAAGGACATCTACATTTGTGACTTTCGCCGTCCATGGTATCTTTAGGATACGGCGATAAAGCCACATTTCGAAAGCTCCTAATATGTTTATATCCCTCGTTTTGAGTGTCCAGTCCTCTACGCCATATAGCAGAACCGACCGTTGGTAGTACTTAGTAAATCTAAAGGTAGACTTCCGCACCAAGCGACCGAGACAGGAGACCGCGACAGGCGACAGATAGGCGAGGTCTTCCCACGACTGCTCTCAATGCAATTATATCAGGGTAGTTCTGCAGCCCGCGACCGAGACCAGCGACCAACTATCGTCTATCGCGACCTATCTGTCGCCTGTCGCGGTCTCCTGTCTCGGTCGTTTGGTGCGGAAGTCTACCTTTAGTCTCACTCAGTTGAAGATCGAACTCTGAACAGGTCAGAACCTTCCTGAATTTTACGAAAGCTTGTCGAGCTTGCTCAATGCGACATTTTACTTCCCTGTCCGATGCCCAGTCTTCAAAAAGGCACGTTCCCAGTTATTTAAATTTGCTCACTCTTTCAATGGACTTGGTATTCAGTGTTATGGTGCAGTTTTCAATTGCATTCAAGTTTCTGCAGATGATCATGAATTTGGTCTTTTTGGTATTAATCTCTAATCCCATTCGCTTTCTGCTTCGATTTCTTGCATAGTATTTTATTTTTGGTAATTTTTTGTTTGCATGGTAGATTTTATTTGCGGCAATTATTCTTTCTTTGATTTATGTTTGTTGTTTGTTTGGATTTATATGACTGCGGAAACTAAATCCATTCGCCAATTTTACGATTTTCTACTTTATTAGTCATTTTTCGTATCTTATCCTAAAACTAATACTAATATGAATCTCTAATAAACAATTCTACTAATAAATAATTCTTTTTATATTTTTTTATAATATATTTTATTTTGTATTTTTTTTAAATAATGTTGCCAGAGTTCCACAGTAAAAACAGCAACATTCTTCTTTAGCCCTCTACTTAATTCGGAAGCTTTTTACTATGGACTGTCCAAATTCTTCATTCATTTTTATATACATATTTTTTTATATTTTTTTTTGTTATATTTTTTTAATACTTTTTTTATTATATGTTTTTCTTTTTTTTTTAATATATAACAATCTACAAGAAATACTTACTCTATATTTTACAATTACAATTTAAGTTTAATATCTAAAATATGTTTATACAATAGTCGGTATACCAACTCATTGTTTTCTAATGTTAATAAATAGTTTAAATCTTAAATTAATGGGATGGTGACATCAGTTAAAGAATAGAGTGTATTTAAGAACATTTTAACGTTATTAAAAATAAAAGAACAGGTCAAAATTTTGTGTTGTAGGTTTATCCAACTGACCACAAATGCAGTGTGGACTATCAGTTAGATTAAGTTTAAATATATATGATGGTGTAAGATAGTGGTTAAATCTCATTCTATGGTTTTTGTCATATCCTTTGTCGACTCCATTTTAGAAAACCAAGGTTTATCTGTTATGTAGTTTCTGATTGCTGTATAATGGTTTCCTGTATTCATGTTCTCATCAATATACCTTTCTTTCCATTCTTTCTTAAGCTGATTTCTGTTTCTCTTTCTCCATTATTTGTTATTAATATTCAATAAAATAGACAATATACAACATAAAATACTATATTATTAATATCGATTTTTTAAGATGAATATTTTTCTCGATTACAGCTACTTAATAATTGATTTATAATATCTGGATAAGAGCAATCAACGGAATTAGACCATACTCTTCCTCAATGTAATTTACGTTCCAATTTACATCCGACTGCCTCGGAACCGACGAAAAAGAAGACGAAAAAGAACGTTGGATGTGGTCGTAAAGCAGGAGAATTCGTGAACTCTGTATTATTCATTTGTTTCTCCTAGAAAACCGTTCTAAAGTTTTATTTTCCGCGGAAGAAGATTATTTAAAAACGAATACTTGATGAGAAAAATTGTGTGATACGACTGATGAAACAACCCTTCGGAATCTCTATTTTGTTATTTTATATAAAGAAGTAAATAATAGAAGAATTAAACACCAATTAATATCTTCCTTTAGCTACATAAAGGTCAATAGTTATGAAAATATATTGACTTTTGATCCAATTACGTTTGTGTGCAATTGTATGAGACGATAAAACCAATAATACTCCAGTGAAATAGGGTTTTTGTCGGGACACTTGAGCAGCCAGGTTGCAAATGGGTTTTTTGGGTACTATATACCTAATTGGTAATAACTAGCCTAACCAAGGTTGGATAAAACGGGATAGGTTTATAATATTTAATTTTTTGTATAAAATTATCTAAAACTTAATTTATGTCTAAATTAAGTAGACATTAAACTGTATAGTAAAATTTACGTTTGAAAGAATAATATTTTCAGTAGTCAGAAACTTAAAAATAGGCGTTTTTTATGTTTTATGGCAAAATGGGAAATAAGACCTTTTATTTAGGACTAGGTACGTATATCAGAACAAAAGTCACATAAAAATATGTTGCTCTTCTCTGCGGTAGGATAAAACGCTTCATATCTTTATTTAAAAAAATAATATGCCAACAAATAAATAGGTAGATAAAACGGGACATAAGAAACTGTATCCCATTTTATCCAAATTATAAATGTCCCGTTTTGTCCAACTCAGACATTTTTCAAAACGAAAGTGGCTGCTGCCTAAACGTAAAGGTAAAATTAGGTAGACTACACGTGAGAATATTCGTTAATGACTGCTTAATTAAATGTAATAGTCACCGGAATTATATTTTTATATATAATGTAGGCAGTATAATGTAGAAAACAACGCACTTAAAAGTACAAAGTATCAAAAAAATAGAGCCAAACAATTCTAAATACAACAACTTTTCATCAAATAGTGGCATCGAGGTAAAACGAACTGAGAATGTTAAAATGACGACTGATAACAAATTTCCGTTGTTGTCCGATTAATAGCACCACTAGTTGGGTCTCTAGGCTAGGTATCCCGTTTTATCTGACTATCCCGTTTTATCCAACTCTCCCCTACATACAATTTAAAAAAATTATGATCAAAATCCATCAACAAGCTCTGGAGATATTAATCGCAGCATATGTCTTAAGGATCAGTTTCATTTTTTGAGTGCACGGATTTTAATAATTCATTTCCACCGACCACAAATCGATTTCGTTAGAACGTTATTTTAAAGCTTTATTAACAACTCTGTTGAAGTTTAAAGTTTACTCAAACTTTTACACATAAACTATATACCTTCAACTTCGAAATGGCGCTAGCTGGGTTGCTTAATTGTTATAAATAAAGTAGCTGTCAATTAAATAAAAAAAGTGGGTAACTTTGACTGTAATTAACCTAGAAAATTCGTATAAAAATACCAGCTTTTCAAATCCCAAAGTAGTTTTAATCTACAGTCAATATTAACAAAGTTATTCAAATTGTTTATGAACTAAAAATCACCCTACTTTAGTAAAATGTTTTCGGTAAAATAAAAATGACTTTTTAATGATTTTTAAATTACTTTGAAAACATTACTCTTTTTCTTTCATGTGATTTTCACAGAATTGCTATTACATTACTATTTTCTGAACAACAATATTGCGAAAAAAGCTCATTTTGATAAACAAATTGAATCAATTGTAAACTAATTAACGAATCGTCTTAAAAATGTTTGTGCATTATATGGACTGTTTGTCTCAACTTTTTGTGCAATATAAAAGTCTTAAGGTTATTTTCACAAAAGTTATAGCAGTTTTTTCATTTTCGAAATTTTAGTTTTATTTTGCAATTTCTGAAGCAACAAATGATCGAACCGAAATTCAAAAACAGCCATTTTAAACCTTGGCTTATCGACTAAAAGAATAACAGTAAAAATAAGATATTTAATTACCCTATTTTTACCCGTAGCGATTTAAACGAAAAAACTGCCATTTTTGACACTTATTTGTTAATAACTAAATTTCTCGTCCGAACTGTGACGGGAATTTTTGTATGTATAATGTATTAGGTATATAGTACCCAAAAAACCCATTTGCAACCTGGCTGCTCAAGTGTCCCGAACATGGTATATTTTTGCCTTATTTCCCTGGAGTATAAGTATTTTAGACGAGGTACACTATAAATAGCAAGAATTCTTCATGATGTTACATGCGATTATACATTCTGTCACGCATACATTTTCTATTCAAAAGTCAACTAGTCCATATTTTAGACCGAGGGATAAAATACAGTATTTTCTTTCATGAAAATAGTAATATTTGTATGTGCTTCTATCGATTAGTGTCTGGTATTATCGTCAAATTAATTCAAAACAGCAGTTAAAAATGTAATTTTCATTACAATCAATTGCGACTTGTGACTTAAGGGTGGAGGTATGGTTTGAAAATTTTGAAATTTTCTATTTTTTATTATTTTAAATGAAAGTACATAGCTTCAAGAATACTCTCTGAAAATTTCAGATTACTCGGAGCAAAATTACGGAACTTACGGAAGTACAACATGTTGAATATCCCTACCGTCGACTCACCTTGCATCAGCTTCGCGCCAGCGCGTTTGAGCGTAGTGAAAAACGTTCAAAAGCTGTTCTTGTTCTCTTTTGTAAATAACTCCGCGATTCAAAAAAATATTTCGGTGTGCATCACTTTACGATTTGTTAGACAAAAAAGGAATTGAAAAGAAAATTTGTCAAAACTTGTTGTAAACGCGTTGTTCTCAAAACTGCTTTTTTCAAAGGTGGTAAATATTGTAACTCAAAAACTCTTTGACCGATTCACCTGAATTGTTGCAAAGATTTTCTATACAAATTTCGTGAGGTAACGCTTTTGAGATATGTTTTGTTTAACAATAATAAATATGTTAATTTTCACCCTTTTTTACAAAAAATTTCGTTATTTTGACTTCTAAGTGATACCAAAAACTAAAAATCGTTTAAAACTATAAAACTTGACTGCGTTACCTCGTGAAACTCTAATAATAGCTAAAAAATAGAAATAAGCTAATAGAATCGTCTTGAATTTTTTGTTGCGCATGATCTAATGACGAATTCTGATTTTTTTTTGGGAGGCCTATTTTTCAACATTTTGCCTTGAGTTTTTTTTAATATTCTTTGAATTGTACTCAATGTGTTTGTTTAATTTAAAAATAAGATAATTCTACCATAGTTTCAAAACAAATCACAAAAATGTGCTTGAAATATTGATTTTAAACCATACCCCTCCCCCCTCCAAAATGTTACAACAATTTAATCTAGTTGAAATTGTTTTTGGTGGCTAGATACAAGTATTGAAACGGTTGCCTGTTCTATTAGCTACACATCTGTTTTGTAGTATGTAGCCTTTGTATTTGGTTGTAATAAAGTTAAATTACATGGAGTTAACCAATTTTCAACATATTATCATGTTCGTCTTGTGTTCGTTTGTGTTTCGGACAGATATCGTGACGTACTCCTGGAAATAGTTTAATGGCAACTTAAATATTACATACGAAGTTGTTGATAGCAATCAAATAGGTTTGTAGAGTTTAAACACAGTTCATTAATTGGCTATTGTAAAACTAACTTAAATGGGTAAAAAAAACATAGTGGGTGATTCAGTTGTTAATGTTACATAGTAAAATGAAATTTTTCTTTTAAGTCAACCTTTCAATTAAATTATGACTTTCTTGTACCGTCTGTCATTTCCAAATTGCTGTTTGTCATAAAGTCATAAGTCATTTGTCATTGATAAGGGATATCCCCAAAATGATAAAAAACGATAAAAAAAATTCTATGCTTTTTTGGGAGATCATGCACCCACGCTATATTTATAGTGAGGAAGGTTCAAGAGAAGTCATTAGAGTACAACAAACCGGCAAATTTATATTTATGTTTCGTGGACCTTAAGAAGGCATTTGATAGGGTGAAATTAAAGGACGTTATCCATTTATTTTACTCAAAAGAGGTACCTCTAGGAATAATTAAAACGATCGAAATTATCTACCAGATTAACACAATAAAAGTAAAAGTATAAGAAGAACAACTGATTGACCCAATTGAAACTGGCAATTGGATAAGACAGAGGGATTCCCTTTATTGTTTAACCTGATCAACTTAAAACAATCTGCTATGCCACGACGCAATACTAATGTCTCAATGTTGTTCTGAAGCTATTTCCTTGTGGCATTTTTATGATTAACTATTTAGATGGGAAATAAGCCACAATTAAATTGAAAAAATAATTTTATTAACGTTTCGACGCCCAAATCGGGTGTCGTTGTCAAAATACAAAATAGTACTAAATTAAACAAAAATGTTGTTGCTAAGTAAAAAAATTCTTCTAATATTTATATAATCTGACTCATTTATATTGGCAATTCAGATGTATATTATACATTTTAAAGTAGAAAACTTTAAAATGATATCGCCAATATTTATTTGTTGCGTTCCTGGGACGACTTTACTAAAAGATATTTCATTCGATTACATGAAATCAATCTCAACTCAAGAATATCTGTCACAAAAAAATCATGGCATGTGATCTGTCTTTAAAAAGACAACCAAATGCAACGATGACAGTAAAATTCTCGCGTTAGAGATTCCATAGTAAAACACGAGGGAAAACCAGGAAAAAACCTCGTGATACTATCCCGTCATCGTAAGTATTTGGTCTTACATTTAATTTACTTTCAAATCTATAATACCAAATTCTGACTTTAATATGTTTAAATTATAAATAATATTAATAATACATAGATATACAGTAAGTAATACTAAAATATAAAATATGTACTAACTCGATATGTTATTGAGTTACTAATCGTGGTACTTTCTTTCTATTGACTTCTTCTTTCAGTATGGGTAACCACATCCTACTGCATTCTACCGAGGAATTTGCGATTTGAGCGTCGAAACGTTAATAAAATTATTTTTTCAATTTAATTGTGGCTTATTTCCCATCTAAACAGTTAATCTCTCAAAGTGAAGATGATTTACAACGTATGCTGCACCAATTTAATATAACAGCCAGAAGACTTAACATGTTAATTTCTCCAAAAAAGACCAAATGCATGGTTATAACAGCAAATCTAATAAGATGTTAATTACAGCTAGAGGGTAAGATAATAGAACAAGTCATGGAGTTTAAATATCTAGCCATCACACTATCTAGTTTGAAAAGCACGAAACAGAAGTGGAAGATCAAGTGAATAAAGCAAACAGAGTCGCAGGTGCCTGAATGAAACAATATGAAGAAAAAAATATCGGAAAAGAAATGAAAGGCAGAATTTACAAAACAGTCATCAGACCAGTAATGACATACGCGGCAGAAACACGACCTGATACGGAGAGTACAAAAAGAATGCTAGAAGCAGCAGAGATGAAACCCTTCGAAAAATCGATGGTAAGACACTATGGGACAGAGCTAGATGTGCAGATATACGACGGATATGCAAGGTAGACAACATTAATAACTGGGTAAAAAACAGAAGAGTAGAATGGAATGACCACATAAGCCAAATCACAACAAATTGAGTAGTAAGGACGGCGAGAGACGGTTCCCCAATAGAAAGGAGATCAGTGAGAATACCACAAAAACGATGGAATAGCAACTTACTGGAAACACGTTAAAAAAAACAGACAGAGTCATGTCTACACAAAAAGAAGAAGAAAAAGAAGCTGTCGCTTCTTGACTTGGATAATGTGGTTTCAGCAGGATGACCCCAATGTCACATCAGATTAGATGTAGAGTTAGATGTAGATCAGAGAGTTTTCTTGGAAATTTCTTGACCTCCTAGGTCTCCACATTCAAACCCACTTAGTATTTAGTTGTTTAAAGTAAAAGGTGTTCAACCTGGAATATCATCGAAGAGATCATAAAAAGAGTTGGGATAAGATAATAGACGACACGAGGTATGTACATATTTAGGGTGGAGCGCTGTTATATGGAGAAAAATGAAATAATAATTTTTACAAACGCAGGGTGCGGAGTCGACGCTACTGTGGGAAAGGATTGGAAGAGTTAATTGTCATTTTTTTATATTATGACTCTAACATCTGCCCCAACGTGATTCAAATTTTAAAATTTGAAAAAATTTTTTTTTGCATTTTTACCTACGCGGGGTGCGGTATCAATTCGCTTCTAGGATATAAATCGAAAACTTCAATAACACTTATTTCTATTTTTATCAGAATAACTGCCCCAGCGCTGCTTAAATTGATATATTTTGAATTTCGCGCCAACCCTCCGACCTAACGCTGCAACAAAAGAGTTATAATCTGTCACAGGAGTCGACCTTCACTCTCCCACTCAATTTCAATTATAAGTAAGTAGAACACAAAACAATATTAGCTAGAATTATTATAGTTTTCCACGATAAGTATATAACATTATTGAAACCTTATGAAGGCAGGAAGGACGAAGACGGTTACAAAGAGAAGCTATTAAAGTTTGGTGAGGATAGCAAGAAATTGTTTGATATTGAAACTTGCAGTTCAGAGATTGCAACTGTCCTAGAAACCGAAAGATTCCAATACCGGAACGAAATTTTTTAATCGACCAACAAACTGACCATAAAATAATGATTAATACTTTAAATCGTGAAGCGACCAAAAATATTGAGATGGATTTACATAGATTACACCAACAAGAGCAACGTGAAGGACAAATAGTCTTGCAAATAGGGGTGGAATCCATTCCTAGTACTTCTAGATTACCTACAACTTCAAAGATACGACCGAATGTTCAACAGGCAGATACATTAAACAAAAGCGGTGAAATTGAGGACTTCCAATCGCAATCGATTATTTCTACTTCTTCACTCACAATGACTGATGTCACA
This sequence comes from Diabrotica virgifera virgifera, assembly GCF_917563875.1. Lineage (NCBI taxonomy): Eukaryota > Metazoa > Arthropoda > Insecta > Coleoptera > Chrysomelidae > Diabrotica > Diabrotica virgifera. The sequence goes on from NC_065452.1 coordinate 137,942,308, forward strand.
TTTCCGGTTGTTGCCAGAACATTAGATCGGTTTGGGGTTTCAGATTGTGCTGGAGTAGCAATCATTTCTGCAGCTTTCCACGACATTGGTCTCATTACTGAAAACGATTTGCTCGAAAAGCTCGTTCTAAAGCTAGGACTACTTTGTAACTCTATTCTGACATTTCTTTCCTCGAACTCTATCGATGTAAATCAAATAATGGCTGTTGGTTCTGATGGGACTGTCGTTAACCAAGGAAACAAAGGTGGCGTTATTCGTTTATTGGAAATCACCAATTCGTTTCCACCTCCACTCTAAGGCCGATGCCGCAGTGCAGGAAGTTTGCTAGGATGGTGGATGGTAGATACCCGCCTGGCGACCATCCAGCTACTTTATACGACGAATAATACAACGACGGTAGCCGCAGTGGCCTCCCACTACCATCTACCCACCCGGTGGTCCGCCAGGCGTCTGTCCACCCCCCATATCAGTCGTGTTTGATAATCCATCCGGGTAGCCTCGCTATGGATGAAAGCGTAATAAGTGCTGTGTATAAAAGAAGGGCAATTTGGGACCCAGCAGACACACTATGTGACGAAACATGGCTGAAAATATCTGTTTTATTTATTCTTTGCAGTTGCATTAAAAAAAATCCAATATTCAAGTCAGGTGAATTTAAAAAACAATGTTTGCCTTTAAGTCGATTTTCCTCAACTTTCTGAAAAGTTTATTGAGTGAGTTTTACCTCTAATATGACGATATGCTAAAAAAAACAAACCAAATGTAACGTAACAAATGAAACAAACGATTCCTCACCAGTCAGTTGGATACTGACTTCTGACTTCATTTCACTCTTTCACTGCGTCCAGGATGCAGCGACCCTCCACCATCCACCTTTAAAATCCACCCTCCAAGCCACCATCTAGCATCCTGCAGTACGGCATCGGCTTAATGGTTCATATGTCAACTATACGGCAATCAACTGACATTGAGTCATCTTTTTCAACATCTAGATGGCACTAGAAGTGGACCAAAAGGTTTCACAGGTCCCATCGGCAAGGCAGTTGCTAACTGTAAGGTATTACCCATTGTTCCGTTTCATGCAATTAAATGTACGTTGCCCGATATTACCAAATCAACACAGGAATTAAGCACCGATTAACTATATCTACTACAAATATGTCAGTTTATCAATAGTGGACATTGTGATGAAAATTTTGTGAAAAAAAATCCTGGTAAACTAGTTCACCCTAGATGGTTGACAATGGTTAATCGGCTATTGAGATTTTATGTCTCAAGCCAAACTCCGTCAGAAAACCTAATTATACTAAGCACATTTTTATTTTAACGGTCTATGCTCCTATGTGGTTCAGGATCAAGACTAGGCCAATTTGTATTTTTGGTGCCAAAACATTTATATGATACGATAAAACTGTCGCGCTATTTGACAAACCACTTGAAGAATGTTATTGTCCCAGTCATACAGAGAAATGCATTCTTTGGACATTCAGAGAATCTACTACTAGGAATGTTAGCCGAAAACAGACCGTACGTCAGAGAAGTTGCATTCCGCAGAATATTGAAGATCAGAGAGACATCACACATAGGAGCCTTACATATTTTCCAAGTACCTACTTTAAATATGGATGCCGATGATTACATCGATATGATAGATTGGAAAACCAAGACAGAACCTACACTTACGAAGAATTTAAGTAACGAAAGGATATCTCAGGCCATCATAGGCCATCACGGAAAAATTCCGTTTCACACACAATCCTCTGAAAGGTGTGTCAAATTAGTTACAGAAGCAAGTGCTGCTTTCTGTGGGTCACGGAGGAGAGGCGGATTCATTAAGAATTAGCTGAAATCATGCCCTTTGATGCCTAAATTTGATACCAAGAAAGACTGTCGTTCACAATGAGCTTTTATGTTATTCTTCAATTTGTAATCATTTTTTTTTACTTTATATCGACTATTTTTCTTTTTCTTCATATTATAGTCCTAATAGCTTAAATAAATGAATAAAACATTAGCTTTGACTCTAGTTAACTCTATCGAATTTTTTTTTTCCAAAATTCCAAAATTGCAATCCACGTGGGGACTTTTCAGACTGAAAATACGAAAAAATGTCATCTAAGTTTTTCATTCGAAAATGAAAGACGTATCAATTCCGCACCCCGCGAAAATGAAATTAGAAAAAATAAATTTGCGCTCCACCCTAATGTATTTTGCATAGTTTGTTCAATAACCTTATCGTTAAACTGTTTCAAATTTAACTTTCCTTTAACTTTTTAAAATGTAAATTTTTAAGTGGCTTCAGTAAATACCAATAAAAAAACTGTAGATCTTCAACTGTTTTTTATTTACACTCGTCCTGATTCATCGACGAGAACAACACTTGAATTCTCTTCCATAATATTAATTGGCATTAACCTGAATTTAAACAAATTAATTCCAATGCAAATAATGCAGTGCTTTCTCCGTAATTAATACACATTTAAGCTGTCTTTCAACCATAGAAATATTCTTTAGTATACTTTATGCATTGATAAATCCACGTACCGAAGAAAAAAGCAGAAGAAATTGCTTTTTAACTGTAACATTTACGTTTATATTGAATTTATTTAAAAAATTTAAGGAACTCTTTCGTTTTTGATTACAATGAAATTTAGAAAGTAAGGAGTTATAAAAAATTTGGCAGTTTCATCAAGGGTATGTAAAAAAGGACAAATATGCCGAAAACGGCCGCAGTGCATTACTTTTTTATCTATTTATGAACTCTCAAAAACAATATGGGTATTTCCTATTCTAAAGAAAAGTGCACAAAATGCGACAACTACAGACGAGTAACATTGTTAAATAGCTGCTATGAAATATTAACATCATTAATCAGTCAAAGACTCTCAAAATACACTTAAACTAAAATAGGAGACTACCAAGATGGATTTAGAGAGGGAAGGTCAACAAAAGACGCAGTACACATAATCACACAGTCAATTGGAAATGTTACGAACATGATATCGACTTACACATCCTTTTCATAGATTTCAAGCAAGCATTTGACAGCTTAATAAGACTCGACCTAATAGAAGACATCAAAAACCTAGATATCCCAGTGAAACTCAGAAATCTCACGAAAACGACAATGGAAGGAACAACGGCAGCAATAATAACAGATGACGGCATCTCCAAAAATATAAAAATAGCAAATGGAGTACGATGGAACAATAATAGTCTAGAGAAATAAGGTTTTTATCGGGACACTTAAGCAGCCAAGTTTCAAATGGGTTTTTTAGGTACTATATACCTAATACATTATAAATACAAAAATGCCCGTCACAGTTCGGACGAGAATTTTAGTTCTTAACAAATAAGTGTCAAAAATGGCAGTTTTTTCGTTTTGATCGCTACAGGTAAAAATAGGGTAATTAAATATCTTCTTTAGAGCATTCATCTTTTAGTAGATGAGCAAAGGTTCAAAATGGCAGTTTTTGGATTTTGGTCCGATCATTTGTTGATTCGCTAATTGCAAAATAAGACCAAAATTTCGAAAATAAAAAATTTGCAATAACTTTTGCGAAAATGAACTTATAACTTTGATATTGGACGAAAAGTTGAGACAACCAGTACATACAGGGTGTATGCGTAACTTGGAACCATATGGGAAACTTTTTTAATATCAATTTTACGAAAAAAAGTCATTTTTTATAAAGTGATCTGCATAGTCTAAAACCTAAGATGCAATCATTAGATATCAAATTTTGTCAACAGTATGCGAGGTATGTCAAAAAATATGAATTTCGCTCAAGAGCAAACTACCTTTGTATTTCAAAATATCAAAAAATTTTATTATGAAAAGTTATTTGTAATTAAAAACCGTATTCAAATATGCAATAACAGCCTTTTACTTGAAAAAAAAAAATTTCTGAAATTTTCCTAAATTACCGATTTCGAACATCACTTTTATTTATTAGACATGTAATAACTCTTTTATTAATAATTTTAGGAAAAAAGTTATTCTTCATAAAAATCTGTGCATAGTCTAAACCTCAAGATGCAACCATCAGTTATCCAAGTTTGTTAATTTTATACGAGGTGTGTCAAATAATATTCTAGAATTCTTTCTAAATTCATATTATTTGACACACCTCGTATAAAATTAACAAACTTGGATAACTGATGATTGCATCTTGAGGTTTAGACGATGCACAGATTTTTATGAATAATAACTTTTCTTCCTAAAATTATTAATAAAATAGTTATTACATGTCTAATAAATAAAAATGATGTTCGGAATCGGTAATTTAGGAAAATTTCAGAAATGTTTTTTCAAGTAGAAGGCTGTTATTGCATATTTGAATATGGTTTTTAATTACAAATAACTTTTCATAATAAAATTTTTTGATATTTTGAAATATAAAGGTAGTTTGCTCTTGAGCGAAATTCATATTTTTTGACATACCTCGTATACTGTTGACAAAATTTGATATCTGATGATTGCGTCTTAGGTTTTAGACTATGCAGAGCACTTTATAAAGAATGACTTTTTTTCGTAAAATTGATAATAAAAAAGTTTCCCATATGGTTCCAAGTTACGCAGACACCCTGTATCATGCAGAAAAAATTTCATGACGATTCGTCAATTAGTTTAAATTTTATTCAATTTGTTTGTCCCCAAGAGCTTTTTTTGCAATGTTATTGCTCAGAAATTAATAACGATACAGCAATTCTGTGAAAACTACATGAAAGAAGAACACTTATATTTTCAAAGAATCAAAAAAAAAAATCAACAGTCATTTTTATCATTCCGAAAACATTTTACTTAAGTACAGTCATTTTCGGCTTAAAAACACTTTGAGTAGATTTGTTAATATTGACTGTAGAGTCAATCTACTTTGGGATTTTAAAAGCTGGTATTTTTACACGAATTTTCAAAAAAAAACTTTTCGCCTAGGTTAAATGTGGTCAAAGTTAGCCACTTTTATTATTTAATTCACAGTTACTTCTATATACATAAAATTCTCCTGTAACAGTGTTAGTTACCATACTCCTCCGAAACGGCTAGACCGATTTTTATGAAATTTTACACGTATATCCTGTAGAACTGAGAGTAGGATTTAATATATTTTTCATACCCTTAAATTATAAGAGGGTAGCACCCCTGACATTCTTTTTTATTTTTTGGACAAAATTGTCTACCTTAATTTTATATCGTGTAGAATTAAAAAATAAATACAACCCTTAATTTTCACTCTTCTATCGCCAACCCCCATTTTTTAATAGCCATTTAAATATTTACTTCTATAAAAATCTTCCGTCACAGTGTTTGATGCCATACTCCTCTGAGACCGCTTGACCGATTTTTATGAAATTATATATGAATATTCGGTAGGTCTTATAATCAGTCGTAATCTATTTTTCATATCCCTGAGTGATAAGGGGAATCCCCCTAACATTTTGTAACGTTAGGTAGGGATATGTGTACATAACGTACTCTGCAAGACTACAAGTATATACAAATTGAGAAAATTATGATCAAAATCCATCAACAAGCTCCGGAGATATTGATTGCAGCATATGTTTGAAGAATAAATTTTATTTTTGGAGTGCACGGATTTTAATACTTCCCCTCCACCGTCCTCGTATCGACTTGGTTAGGACGTAACTTTAAAAGCTTTATTAACCGCTTTGTTGAAGTTCAAAGTTTATTCAAACTTTTACACATAAACTATATATCTTGAGCTTCAAAATGGCGCTAGATAGGTTGCTTAATTTTTATAAACAAAGTAGCTGTGAATTAAATAAAAAAGTGGCTAACTTTGACCGTAATTAACCTAGGCGATAAGTTTTTTTTTGAAAATTCGTGTAAAAATACCATATTTTTAAATCCCAAAGTAGTTTTAATCTAGAGTCTAGAGTCAATATTAACAAAGTTATTCAAATTGTTTATAAGCCAAAAATGACCCTATTTTAGTAACATATTTTCAGAATGATAAAAATGACTCTTTATTGATCTTTTTTTAAATTGGTTGAAAATATATCTATTCTTATTTCACGTGGTTTCCACAGAACTGCTACATATATCATTCTTATTTTCTGTACAATAACATTGCAAAAAAAGCTCTTTGGGATAAACAAATTGAATAAAATTTAAACTAATTGACGAATCGTCTTAAACTTTTTTGTGCATTATATGGACTGTTTGAGTCAACTTTTCATGCAATATGAAAGTCTTACGGCCATTTTCGCAAAAGTTATAGCAAATTTTTTATTTTGGAAATTTTAGTTTTATTTTGAAATTTCCTAAGCAACAAATGATCGGAACAAAATTCAAAAACTGCCATTTTTAACCTTTGCTCATCTACTAAAAGAAGGATACTATAAATAAAATATTTAATTATCGTACTTTTACCTGTGGCGACTTAAACGAAAAAACTGCCATTTTTGACACTTATTTGTTAAGAACTAAAATTCTCGTCCGAACTGTGGCGGGTATTTTTGTATTTATAATGCATTAGGTATATAGTACCCAAAAAACCTATTTGCAACCTGGCTGCTCAAGTATCCGGAACATGGTATATTTTTGCCTTATTTCCCTGGCGTATAAGAGCTATCGAAATAAAAGGTACAATAGTAAGTAAGTAAGTAAGGTATGCTTTATTGTCAAAAAATTTTCCAATTTGTGGACAAAGCTTATACAAAATAAAAAAATACAATAAAAAACAAAAAATAATAAAAAAAAATAAAAAACTACAAACAAAACAAAAACAGAAACAGACACCAAGTAAATGGCGTGAGTTATACTACTTAATAAAATTTTATAGTTATTAAGTACACATTAAAAAATTAAAAATTTTGCAAAAATATGTATACAACGTCAGAGCAAAAAGAATGCGAACGAGGAAAAGGGAAAGGGAAAGTAAATCAAAAGTTCTATGCCGCTGCAAATATGTATAAAAGTACTCGAAAGTAATAATCCTGCAAGTCAATTTGCTGAATTCAAATCGTTTATAAAAAAGTCATTCACTGTATAAAAAGCTCTCTCCAGCAAATATGCTCTCAAGGCCTTGCGAAAAGCGGGAAATGCTGCAATAGATTTGATGTTAGATGGCAGGTGATTGTACATTTTTCTCGAATTGTATAGTATAGAGCACTTAACCAGCTCAGACCGTGGGGTTGGCAGATAAAGATTATGCTCCACGTTTCTAAGGGGATAGTTGTGAGTGGGTCTCTCTGGACCTTCTGATGCATGTTTGCGGATTAAACAAACGGATTCAAAAACAAACAAAGAAGGAAGTGTTAATATTTTAAATTTTTTAAAGAATTCTTGGCAATGAACTCTGCTATTGAGTCTCAGGGAGTAACGAAGAGCTCTCTTTTGTAGTTTAAAAATACGCTCAAATTGAGTCGCACAACACATACCCCAGAATGGAAGGGCGTACCGAAGATGAGACTCAAAAAGGGCATAATAAACGGTCCTAGATGTTGACAAATTCATTTCCGTAGCAACTGATCTTAGCGCAAAACAAGCAGAACTTAATTTTTTGTGTAAGGCATCAATGTGCAAGTTCCATTTTAGAGACTTATCCACAATAAGCCCTAAGAACTTCACCGATTCAACTACCTCTAGACTGTTGTTATTAAGTACTAAAGGTTGCATCATACTGTTGTAAGGTAGGACTTTGGTTTTAGAAACGTTAAATAACAGGAGATTCGAATCGCACCACGATTTAATGATGACTAGGTCTGTAGCTATGGTATTGCAAAGATCCATAATATCCGTGTTACTCCAAGTAATACTAGTATCATCTGCAAAGAGACATATTTTACCTTTAATGTTCAGACTAGAGATGTCATTTATGTATATCAGAAACAATATAGGGCCTAGAACTGAACCCTGAGGTACCCCACATTCTAATGGCATGCAAGAAGACGTCTTCGTGTCAACCCTTACAAACTGACTTCTTTTATTAAGATATGATTTAAGCCATTTAAGAGCCTTTCCCCTAAATCCATAGTGCTGTAATTTGTCAGTCAAGATGTTATGGTTTACACAATAAATTATAATATCGACGTCGCAACTTGTGGTGTACGCTGATGACATAGCATCGATTAGCAGAAACAGTTTAAAGGAAGAATTTGGGAAGTCGCGCAAAGAAGCATCCAAGAGAGGTTTGGCAATACAGTAGAACCCGCTTACTGGAATAGCCTTTGTGCCAAGCAAAATTATTCCTTTAACCGGGATATTCTAATAACCGATCATTGGTTGCTACTATAAATGTTTCGGGACCTCAAATTTCTATTCCTTAAACCAGGATATTCCTTTAAAAGGTATGCTAATAAGCGGGTTCGACTGTATCTCAAAATAAAACAAAATACCTATGCTCAATAATATGCTCAATAAAAAATACAGTTAATGTGACAAGGTTAAATATTGACGACTATCAGTTTGAAAAGATAGAACATATCTTGGGGTCTACTGGTAATACAACTTCCTTAAAGATAAGAAGCTTACTCAGAATACCAAATTGAAAATTTACAAAGCAGCAATGTGCTTAACATAGAAAGATGAAGAAAGATTGAAGGATCATAGAAAGTAAAATCATTCGGAGAATAGCAGGCTCTCTAAACTTAGGTAATAAAGAATTTAGAAAACTGATGAACTACGAAGTAAGAGAACTGAAAGGAGAAGAGATCGTCAGATTTAGAAAGACACCGAGACTCAGATGGATGGGACATATAGAAAGGAGAAATCCGCAAGCAGTTATCAAGAAAATCACCAAATGGAGACCAGTATCAGCCAGATCACGAGGAAAACCCAAAACCAGATGGGAGAACTAAACAGTTAAGGACTTTAAGAAGATGGGAGTTAGAGAATGGACAACCATACGCAAAAACAGGAACGAATGGAGAAAAATTTTAGAAGACGCCAAGTCATATAACCAATTGTCAAACCAACATATTAATGCGGGCTGATTGCCTGCAACAAAGGAATCGAAGGAGCCCAAAGGGGTCTGCCATCACTCCGCCAGGAGTGTAGATGCCATGATGATGATGATGTATTCTCAAAACTCGTCTTAAAAAATACTGACAACAACGTCAATCAAAAAAGTATTATAAATCATTATAATGGATTCCTTCTCATAATCTAATGTCTCTTATCAGTTACACCTCTGTTCATAACTAATTATGAGCTAATTATGAGCAGGCCCGCCGAGAGGGGGTACAACCGGTACATTTTACAGGGGCCCGGCGATGTAAGGGGCCCGGCGTCGACCAGGCCAAAGACGTAATTTTTCCCATTTTTTTGCTCCTCACTTTATGTGCATAATGCGTTTAGTTAATTTAATATATGACCTTACTTCTATTTTGAAATATAGGGCTTAGTACTGAAGCGATTGATAATTATTTTGAGCCAGACGCAATATTTCGCTTATATAGATTGTATAATAAGCAACTTAACCAGAAGTTTTAATGCTGCAATTGAAATTAATTCGCTATTTAATATTCTGTGGGCATTCTGAGGTGAAGATAACGCCAATATTAAGAAAAGAATTGATATATTGCGCGAGTTTTATATTTATTTTATTTTTTTTGCGTATGGCTTACAGAAGTACATCACAGAATTTATTTAGATTTATGCATTATACAATGCATCACAAACAGATGTCCAGTTTTTTTTATATATTCGATTGACCCTTCGGTTGCCATTACAAAGTCTATAGGGTCGCCTGTGTATGCTCTGCGTGGGCAATCCTGAACAATGTGACTGATCGTCTGTCTTGCAGCGCCGCAGTTACAAGAAGGCGAGGGGAGTTTACCCCATCTGTAGAGGGAGTCGGCGCATCTTCCACAGTTTGTTCGAATTCGATGATGGGCTGCCCAAATCTTACGGGGACGTTCAAATTCGCCAGGTGTTTCTATGATGTCCGGTAGACTATAGTAATGTGGATCTGCGTTACTTTCCCAATCTTCTCTCCATCGGGTATTTAAGTCAAAGTTGGATTGCTGCAGCGCTTGAGCAGATTGCAGATAGGGTAGCCTGGATCGGAGACGGTTTCCAAGAATATCGGGGATGTCGTTGTGGACTAGAAGCTGGCGACTGTCCATTATTTTGTTATATTCTGTAACCAATGCATGTTCGCGGCGTAGGTTGGGTGGTGCTATATTACTAAGGGTAGGTAGCCACATTGTAGGGGTGGGCTTAATTGTGCCTGTTATTATACGCACAGCACGATTTAGTTGGGTGTCGACCAGGTGGATATGCCTGCTATTTAGCCACACTGGTGCACAGTATTCTGCCACCGGATATATCAGGCCAAGAGCAGAGGATCTTAAAGTTGATGCTGTGGACCCCCATGTAGTGCCGCAGAGTTTGTGTATTATATTGTTGCGTGTTTTCAATTTTGCTGCTGTTTTCGTCAGGTGTTCTTTGAACGTGAGCGTTCTGTCTAGAGTAACCCCAAGGTATTTCGGGTATTTATTGTGTTTTAACAGCTTGTTATTAAAATATACTCGCAATTCTCTGTTTGCCAGCTTGTTGTTGAGATGAAAAGCTGATACTTCAGTTTTTGTAGTACTTGGTTGTAGCCTCCATTTCTTAAGGTATTCGCTGAGGATGGATAAGTCATTTGTGAGAGTGATTTATGTAGTTTCAAAAGATTGGTGGCTTGCTGCAAGGGTCCAGTCAGCATATCCAAACTTCCGAGATTCGGTTTTAGGCATGTCAGCAATGTAGAGGCTGAAAAGTAAAGGGGCAAGGACAGAACCCTGTGGAAGACCATTGTTAAGTTTCATCTGTCTACTCGTCTCCTTTCCCATTATAACCTGGAAGGCAGGGCCGTAACTACCATTGGGGCAACCGGGGCAGTGCCCCGGGGCCTCCGGCCAAGAGGGCCCCCGTTTGGTTGGCCTTGCATAGATTGTAACGAGGTCCAATAAACTTTTTAAGTACTTTCAGTCAAGTTCCACTTCGAGTTGTCCGATTGTAATAAATAGGTACACGGCATATTAATTCTAACAACTTCAAAGATCGATTTTAACCTGTTTCACCTGCACCATTATAAAAAAATTTGTTTTAAAATCTCTTCATAAAGTCATCTTATTTTCTTTGCTTTCAAACCACAAAGCAGATCCGTATTTTAGATGGCTTCTTTTAATTTCTTTGCAGTCTTTGAAGTGCAGCATATGTTGGAATTTGTTTTTTAAGATTTTAATGAAAGGTATCGGATATCGTTTTCTAAATTAAATCTCTGCCAAATTGAATTCTGCTCTCATTAGAGCTGTCTACAATTACTTTCTGACAGTCTCCTCCTTTTTGACATTATCCATCTTCTTCAATTTTTCTTCCACTTTTTCCATATAGAGTTTTAACGCATTCTAGAATTTTCTTCCACTTTTTCAATTTCCTGTATCTTCTCAGCAATCTGGTTTACCTCTTACTGCATTTTCTTTAAATAACCTTCATATCTTTCTTTCTTATCTTTCTTTAAACCCTTCGTTGGGAGGCACTGAAGTCCTCATACCAATCTGAAAGATGTTCCTCGAAAGTGACTCTAAAACCTCTCAATTCAACACGCTGGGCTGAAGATTTGATGCAGTCAATACATTGAAATACAGACAATGCGATGTTTTGAAATGCTTTTCAAGTCTAGTTCTGACAAGTAACAAAATAAATGAATGAGACGAAGCAGCAAAACTATCAGCGGGATCACGGGGGCTATGAGGGGCACACCTACGGCAGCTATGGAGGCACTACTGGATCTCCCTCCTTTACATATAACAATAAGAGGTGAGGCGAGAATGGGCTATTATAGACTGCGAGAAAACCTGAGCAACGTACCAGTTAAATCAGGACATAGTAAAATAACGAATGAAATTAATGATGCCGAATGGATGATGATTTCTGACCATATGACATCAAGATATATGCCTGAAGTACCTTTTCAAGTGGACATTTGCCCACGAGACGAATGGGACAGAGGAAACTCTCGACCCAGACTGCAGGGTTGCACCTGGTATACGGACGGGTCTAAAACTGCAGACGGTTCGGGCGCAGGAATATTCTATAGTGGTGGAAATTTCAACATTTCTATTCCACTGGGAGAATGTACCTCCGTATTTCAGACAGAGATTTTTGCAATCTTGCAGTGTGCAAGAGAAAACAACCTGAGGGCATTCGAACTGCAGCGGGTTAACATATGCACAGATAGCCAAGTAGCCATTGGGGCTCTTATAAGCCCTAAGGTGAACTCTAGGCTGGTGTGGGAATGTCGACAAGAACTTGATAGACTGGCACAACATAACAGTGTTATACTGGTATGGGTTCCAGGTCATCGGGGCATATACGGCAATGAAAGAGCTGATGCACTTGCCAAGAGAGCATCAGCTACAAAATACCTGGGTCCAGAGCCGGCCGTGGGAGTGCCAAAAAGCACCGTCCGCGAACGAAAAAAAGCCTGGATCCGAAGCCAACACAACTCACACTGGGAGAGTGTACCCGGTCAAACACATGGCAAGATGTATATCGGACGGACATGTGCTAGTAGAGTTGAGTTACTGCTGAAAACAAGCAGGAATCAGCTCAGAGTCATAACAGGTTTCCTCACTGGACATGCGCCAGTTAAGGGTCACCTGCATACAATGGGGCTGTTTCATGGAGACTTGAGCTGCAGACTCTGTAACAGAGAACCTGAAACAGTCAACCATATTTTGCATGACTGTGAGGCATTAGATCGGAGGCGGCAAACACTTTTCGGAGACATCGAAATGACTCCAAAATTATATGGCACCCACCCACTAGACCTGTACAAGCTGGTACAGGGTTCCAGAATTCTGGAATGGGTTTCATAAACAATGGAAGATGTACAATAAGCCAAGTGGCTGCAGTACAACCGGTTCACAACAGACGGCTTCCAGGAAAAAAAAAAAAAAAAAAAGCAGCACAACTGAAAAATAGAAAATAGAACCATTCAAATTTGTTTTGTTACTAGTTGTGCAAAATAAAATCCTTGAAATCCTCAACATATTCTCGAAAACACTGCAATCAAAATTTTTGGACCTTTTAACAGCTTACAGTTTACTTATAGAGAGCCTCTTAAAACTATCTGAAATGAGAGGACAATTTGAAACCTTCTTTGAAGTGGCTTCAAATATGTGTCAACGTTGGGGAATACCATTAGGGTTCGCTCCAAAAAGAATGTAGAAGATGAAAAATATTTCGATGAACTGTGCGAAGATAAAAGACTTCAAGATCCCAAGTCATGCTTTAGAGTAACCGTGTTTTACTCAATGATCGACACATTATGATGCTGTCAGCTAGACACTCGCTTTCAAGGAATGAAAGCAGTGTAAGATACGTACCGAATTGTTCAACCTGATTTTATTTTAAATGCCAACAAACAAGACCTTCAAAACAAAGCAATCGACTTCGTAAAACGTTTTCCAGATGATTCCAAATGAAAGATTGAGGGTTTACCCTTCCTCGGGGGGTAAACCCCCGATATCCCCGGTAGGGGGCCCCCAGATCACGTTTGCCCCAGGGCCCCCAACATCGTAGTTACGGCCCTGCTGGAAGGCTCTGTTTGTCAGCATATTGTCAATGAGGTTAATAATTATCTTTCAGCGAGTTTTACAAAGAAGACGATAGAGCGATGTACAAGAAGAATTATTGTGATTCTCAACTTTCTCCAATGGATTTACCTACTTAATAAAATTAAACATCCCAAATTGGAATTTTTATTTCCTAACGTCGTTATAGCGTCAAGAATATTTTGCACATTCCCGGTGGTACTCGCAAAAGGGAAAAGAACCTTTAGTTCTTTCTCGCATAAAAAATGCTATGAGATCTAGAATGAAACAGGATCGGTTAACTGGTCTAACAATTTGGTAAAATCATGCGATTTTTCGAAAATTATAGACATCTTTGCCAATCAAAAAACTCAAAAAGTACCGGTATTGTAAATATTTTCACTATTATAAAAATATAGTCAAAATTTAATAAAAGCTATATTTGAAATGTTTCTTATTATTTATTATTGATAGTTTTATTTCTATAAAAATGAAACAATTTTTTTCGCTCTTCACTTTTTGCCGGGGCCCGATCTCCACTTCTTACCGGGGCCCGCTCATCCCTCTCGGCGGCCCTGATTATGAGATTTGTTGCAGCAGACGTTCATTTATAATATCACTGCATTAACAAATTAGACAAATCACACAAAATGCTGAAATATATGGATTGGTTAAATTCATGTTGTTAATTCTTGAACGAAATTCTGGTGTTCTAAAATACATTTTTTTATTGGTCTCTCTGTCTTCCCCATATAAACTTTTGCAAAATCAGCCAAACATTTTTATAGTACATTCTCATTTCTCATTTGTGGACACTGAAGTCCTTTTTATTGTTTGTTGTTTATTACTTGTTTAATTGGTCTTTGAATATTGATAGCTGCGGGAAAAGTATTCATTATATGGAAACAAATATCTACCATACCGGGTAATAAACTATTCAGTGTATAGTAAAAAATTGTGACACACTTTACTGTTAATCTGCTGATTGCACATTATCTAACAATAGAAGTTCATAGTGACATACAACCACGGTTACAAAAATGATAACTATGTTATGCAGTCATTTTGTTTATCGGTATAGGCCAGTCAAATTTGACAACTAAAAATTTGCGATGAATATTCCGTACGAAAATAAATATGTTATGAATGAATTAAGAATAATTATTATAGTTTTTTTTATATTAAAATCTTTAATGGTTGCATCAAAAGTATACTACTTTACGCAGTAGAAACATATGGAAACAGGAAGAAACTACAACTTAAAAACTGCAAACTTGCGTAAACAAATAGGATATAGTAATTGAGTCAATACTCGCAATCTTAAGTTTGTATTTTATTAGTTGTTATATAATCATGGGGCAACCGGTTTCGAGTCTTACAATATATGACTCATCATCAGGCCCAGTACAAAAAGTCTTCACAATACAAACTACAAGCTAAAATCACAAAATGAGAGACATGTACATATACATATATAAAACATAAAAAACAACTTTGTCTTGGTTTTAATCACATACACTAAAGCCAAACAACTGTATAGTATTGAACTCAATAGTCTATATCATGTAAAAATGAGACATTTTGTCATTGGGAGCGACCAATCTGATGAGAATTGCTTGGTATATAATTTAATATAATACTACCGTCAATCCTTAAATAGTTAAGGGTTGATGGAGTCCTGACCCCGAAGTATGAGCGGGAACACAAAATGTATTAATACTCATACGCTTATGAAACGCACCTGGCGGATCATAAGGGCCTTCGCATTTTACTCTCTTTCAACTTGTCTTGAGTGAAATGTCTTTTAATCTTTCCTATCAGCCTTTCTTGGCTAACTCTTGTTTCTTCCGACCCCGAATGGCGATTAGGTTTCCGAAGGCAGACGGGTCACTATATTTCCTGCTACTACACCCTCTACTAACCGAACGATTACCGGTATAAGTAATCTCCCATTTATTGGTCAACAGCTACGGGTGGAAGAACCGACATTTGGTAGGGCACTTCATTGCCCTGGAGCTGGGAAATTGACTCCGAAGACGGATGAGCTAAATTAGCCAACGGCATTGAGATGTGGAAAGCCACGGGATGACTACCACATTAAAGATCCATAAGGATATCCCCAGGACACCACAATGGCTGAAAACCCAAAACAAACGGCCCTCAGTCCCGGGCAACCCTTAAATGGGGAGAGGGTGCTAAGAATCCCCCGGTCAGCCAATAATGTCCCAAAAGTGAAAAAGATCGGTACGTGGAACATTCGAAGGATGTATCAAGCAGGCAAGGCAGCAAATATTATTCAAGAAATGACTCGCCTAAACATAGATATTTAAGGATGCAGTGAAGTTCGATGGCCAAATTCTGGCATACAAATTATAGGTGAACACCATATCTATTATTCGGGAGATGACACAACAAGAAACAGAAATGGCGTAGCGATGATAGTAAAAAGGGAAATAGCCAAAGCAGTAATAGGATTTACGCCCATATCAGATAGAGTTATGCTATTGAAGATTAATTCAAGTCCCTCTAATATAAATATCATTCAGGTCTACGCACCGACATCCGAATCAACCGAAGAAGAAATAGAAAATTTCTACCAGACTCTAGAAAACTCTCTAAAGGTGACAAAAAAAACATGAGATAACTATCATCATGGGCGATTTCAACGCCAAAATAGGACAAGGTACAGTCGAGAATGTTGTGGGGTCATATGGTCTTGGCACAAGAAACGAAAGAGGAGAAAGACTGATACAATTCTGCCAAGAGACGGATATGGTTGTAATGAACACATTCTTTAAATTACATCCAAGAAGGCTTTATACATGGAAAGCACCCGGTGATACCCCAGGGAAAATCATAAGAAACCAAATTGATTTTATTAACATAAGCAAAAGGTTTAGAAATTCTGTCACCTCAACAAAAACATATCCAGGCGCCGATGTCTTCTCAGATCATAGTCTGTTAGTTGCAAATATCAACATACGACTCAAAATAATTCAAAAGAAAGTAAGACCCAAGATAGATATAAAACTACTGAAAGAAAATAGCATCCAGGAAAAAGTAAAAACAGAGATTAATAAGAATTTTGCGAAAATAGTTGAAGACGCTCCTAGTGGCGTAGAAGAACAATGGAACGAAATGAAGACATCTATCAACACACTTTCGCATGAATATCTTAAATCAAAAAGAGAAAAGAAGCAAGAATGGATGACAGATAAAATATTGCAGATGATGGAAGAGCGAAGGAAATTAAAAGGTAGAAATGACAATGAATACAAAAAGTTGCATAAGAGTATACTAAGAGAAATAAAAGGGGCAAAAGAAGCATGGCTGATGGAGAAATGTACAGAAATTGAAACACTACAACGCAAACATGACGATTTCCATATGCACAAAAAGATTAAAGAAGTACAGAACATCAGAAAACAACGCAATATAGGCATAGTCGTAGACGTCGAAGGTCAAATTTTGACTACAATTGAAGATAAATTAAGAAGATGGAAAGAATATATGCAAGAATTATTCGAAGATGCTGCACGAAGTCCGTATGAAATAGACAATCCCTATGGCCCAGAAATAACAAACGAAGAAGTAACTATGGCCATTAAGCGGATTAAAGATGGGAAATCACCAGGACCTGATGAGGTGCATAATGAAATTTTAAAGCTATTAGAGGCACAACAAATTACAGCTCTTACGAAGTTATTCAACAACATATACGAGACTGGTTACTTACCAAAAGACTGGCTACTATCAATATTCATTCCACTTCCCAAAAAAGCCAACGCTAGAAAATGTGAAGAACATAGATTAATTAGTTTGATGAGCCATGTACCAGAGAGCCAGGGATGTCAATTGCGATGTGTATGCATGTTTCATAGATTTCGAGAAGGCATTTGATAAAGTCCCACATGGAAAACTAATCGATATCCTAAAAACATCAGGACTCGATGGTAAGGATATAAGACTCGTTTCAAACTTATATCTCCAACAAAAAGCAACAGTTCGATTCGAAAATGAACTGTCCGAAATCTTCACGGTTGAAAAAGGAGTCAGACAGGGTTGCATACTGTCACCAACATTATTTAACATATACTCTGAAAACATCTTTAGAGAGGCCTTGGACGAATCAGAAGATGGTATTGCAGTAAATGGACAACTTATAAATAATATTAGATATGCAGACGATACAGTATTGCTGGCGGATAGTGCGCAGGGGCTCCAAAGGATCATGGATAATGTTGTAGAAGCATGTAACAAATACGGCCTAAAACTAAACTGTAAGAAGACAAAAATAATGATCATTAGTAAAAACACCAACATAAACGCCCAAATTACAGTAAACAATACACCTCTAGAGAGAGTACAGAAAATATGCTACCTGGGCTGCAACATTAAGGATACTTGGGATCATAGCTACGAAATAAAAACTCGTATTGAAAAAGCCAGAAGCTCTTTTAACAGTCTTAAGAAAATTCTCTGCAACTTGTCTTTAAGTATCAATATACGCATAAGAATTCTTAGATGTTACGTCTTTAGTGTCCTCCTATACGGAGTTGAAAGCTGGAGCCTGACAGAAGATGCCATAAAACGGTTAGAGGCGTTTGAAATGTAGTGCTACCGACGTATGTTGAGGGTCTCATATATACACCACACAACTAATATAACTATTCTCCAGAGGCTAGGAAAAGACAAAGAAATAATTAACACCGTAAAGAACAGAAAATTGGCTTACTTCGGCCACATTATGCGTAATGAAAAATACCGACTGCTGCAGTTGATTCTACAAGGCAAGATTGAGGGCAGGAGAGGCCCTGGACGTAGACGTATATCCTGGCTGGCCAATTTTAGGAAGTGGACTGGTCTAACGTCAACTGATCTATTTCGAGCTGCCGTAAATAGAATAAGATGGGTCAATGTGGTCGCCAACATCTCTAGAAGATAGGCACTTTTAGAAGAGGAGTCCTGACAAGATGGTATGCGATCAAACGACATAATATAAAGTTATTAGTAATCGGTATGTACTTACATAACAGCTACTGAAACTGTTCTATAGCCAAAGATGTACCTGGAAGTCATCAGCCCCATAAGAACAGTTGACCAGTCAAACAGCCCTTAGTCTCTTAAATTGTTTGTTATGTTCAATGTGGAACCTGGCATAAATTCCTGTGTTCGAAGTGGTGTATTTTTTTTATCATTAACAACTGTTAATTACTTAAGATTGCGAGTATTGACTCAATTACTATATCCTATTTGTATAATGGACTCGCATTGGCAACCCTTTCATCATTTGGGTAAACAAATCTTGAAAAAATACTGGCCCAAAAGAATAACTAACACAAAACTATCGGAACGAACAAAATGCTGAACAAAAGTAACATATCTACTACAATAAAGGAAAGAAAGTGGAAATGGATTGCCCATATTTAAGGAAAGATCAGAGCAACATAGCGACGCAAGCAGTTAAATACCAACCAGAGGAGAAAAGGAGAAAAAGGAGGAAAAGGAGAGAGAAAGATCAGATAACAGCTGCAAAAGAACTACAACGAGAGAATACGAAAAACTTGGACTAAGATGGGACGAAGCCAAAAATAGAGCAAGACATAGAGGAGAGTGGAAGAAACTAGTACGCGGTTTATCCAGAGAATAAATAAGAAAGAACATGTGTTGACCTGATCTAAGAAACGCATAAGCGTTTTTGTGTAGACATGACCCTGTTTGTTTTTCAATGTGCCTCCAGTAAGTTGTCATTCCATCGTTTCCGTGGTCTTCCCACTGATCGTCTTCCTATTGAATCACCGTCTCTCGCTGTCCTTGCTACTCTATTTGTTGTCACTCGACTTATGTGGTCGTTCCATTCTACTCTTCTGTTTTTTACCCAGTTATTATTGCTGTCCACCTTGCATCTCCGTCGTATATCTGCATTTATAGCTCTGTACCATAGTGTCTTACCATCGATTTTTCGAGGGGTTTTCATCTCTGACGTTTCTAGCATTCTTTTTGACAAAGATGAAAGTTGAAAATCTGTAGGATGACAAAACAAAGTATTTATACCAAAAAACAATATGAGAAAATTGTAGAAACATATATACCATCCAAAGCGATGGAGTCGAGGAAAGCTGGGTAAAAATTAAAGAAAATATCTTACTCAGGAAAAGCTGCTCTGGGCGAAAGAAAAAATAAAAGCAAAACATAAAGAAAATGCAAGAAATGTCAAACAAGTTACAAGAAAGCCAAAAAACAAGCAAACTTCCTTATATAAATATACATTCCTTATTGTAACATGTCATCTACATGAGATTCAGATTTTAAATCTGGCTTAAAGAAGACACCCAGATTTTTGGCTTGATTGTATGAGATTCATAGTTTACAGGGAGAACAGTTACGAGTTATGTCGAATCAGCATCATGGCATCTACATTCCTAGCGGAATGATTGCTGTCCTCATTGGGCTCTTCCGATTTATTTGTCGCGGAGAATAAGTCCCCATTAACATTTTGGTTTTACAATTGGTTGTGTAACTTGGCATCTTCTACAATATTTCTCCATTCGTTTCTGGTTTTGCTTATGGTTGCCCATTCTCTAACTCCCATCTTCTCAAGGTTCTCAACTATTTGGTTTTCCCATATGGTTTTGGTTCTTCCTCGTGGTCTGGCTGATGCCAGTCTCCATTTGGTGATTTTCTTGATAACACCTTGATCTTGGTACACCGGAGATCACTTCCGATGTCATATTCTTCGTCAGAGACCCCAAAAACCCTTGAGTAATTAATTTTGACTAATTTTTTAATGAATTTGACAAAAACCCCAGAAAACGAAGTAAACAGTAGGTACCCTGGGTACCAAGTACTCCGTAGAGCACTTCCGATGTCATATTCGTCGTCAGCTACCCAAAAACCCCCGAGTAATGATTTTTGGCTAATTTTTTAATGAATTTGCCGAAAACTCCACAAGAAGTAGGTCCCTGGGCACCAGGTATTCCATACACCATTTGGTGATTTTCTTGATAACTGCTTCTGGATTTCTCCATTCTATATGTTCCCTTCATCTGAGCACCTGTGCCTTGATAAATCCGACGATATATTATTTCTCTTACTTCGTAATTCATCAGTTTTCTAAATTCATTATTATTCTCAAAGTTTAGTGGGTCTGCTATTCTCCGAATTATTTTCTCTAGGCTCTAGGATCCTCAATTTTTTTTCATCTTTCTGAGTCAGACCCATTACTTCAGCACCCTATGTGATTACTGGTCTAATTGCTGCTCTGTAAATTTTCAGTTTAGTATTCTCAGTAAGCTTCTTATCTTTGAAGAAGTTGCTGTATTTCCAGTAGGTTCTGTTTCCTGTCAGGATTCTTTCATTATTATAGACGAAGCAATAAAGCACTAAAATCGGCCTTACCTCCGAAAAAAAAAGGATAAGACGGATCTTAATAATTCTTTTTGCATTCAATTCGTGAATGCGCCAGGAAACTTTGTGACCCGGAGCCATGATATAATATTGAAAAACTGCATACAAAAAATGCATTCCTAAAGTGCATCTCAAACAGACAATAAAAAAAATTCAGAACTCGTCAGTTATCGGCGGAAATGAGTTCAATTTTGTTACTCGGGATTTTTGGGGTCGCTGAAAACGAATATGACGTCTAAAGTGATCCCCGGAGTACCTCATGCCCAGGGTACCTACTGTTTACATCGTCTTGTGAAGTTTTCGTCAAATTCATTAAAAATTAGTGAAAAATCATTACTCGGGGGGTTTTTGGGGCCGCTACCGCCGAATATGACATCGGAAGTGATTTTCGAAGTACCTGGTGCCGAGGGTACCTACTTTTTACCTCTCTTGTGGAGTTTTCGGCAAAAATTTATTAAAAAATTAGTCAAAAATAATTACTCGGGAGTTTTTGGGGTCGCTAACGACGAATATGATATCGGAAGTGATCTCCGGAATACCTGGTGCCCAGGGTACCTACTTCCCTTTGAGTTTTCGGCAAATTCATTAAAAAATTAGCCAAAAATCATTACTCGGGGGTTTTTTGGTCGCTGACGACGAATATGACAGCGGAAGTGATCTACGGAGTACCTGGTACCCGGGGTACCTACTGTTTACCTCGGTTTCTGGAGTTTTCGGCAAATTCCTTAAAAAATTAGTCAAAAATCATTAGTCATGAGATAAACAGTAGGTACTCTGTTCACCAGGTACACCGGAGATCACTTCCGATGTCATATTCGTCGTCAGAGACCCCAAAAACCCTTGAGTAATGAATTTTGACTAATTTTTTAATGAATTTGCCAAAAACCTCAGAAAACGAAGTAAACAGTAGGTACCCTGGGCACCAGGTACTCCGGAAATTACTTCCGATGTCTTATTCGTCGTTAACGGCCCCAAATGCCCCCGAGAAATGATTTATGACTAACTTTAATGAATTTGCCGAAAACTCCACAAGACGAGGTACACAGTAGGTACCCTAGGCACCAGGTACTCCGGAGACTAGCGTTACCAGGTGTCCCGATTTGCGCGGGACGTCCCGATTTTAAAGGGTCTGTGGACGCGTACCGATTTGTACCTGATCGGGACACTAAATGTCCCGATTTTCACCCACGAAAACCAATTTTTAGGAGGACTTACAGTAAATTTTATAACTACGTTATAAAAACAAGGCACTCTTAAAAGCGACAAAATCGAATGAAAAATATAATTTTAATAAAAAATTAATAATTTACTTAATCTACGATTTTTTTTGTAATTTCGTCTGATTATTATTATTATGTAGGATTAAATACAGATTAATTATAGAAACAACTTGTAGTGCAGTAATGAACGGGAACGTACGGGAACGGGTAATGAACGGGAAAATTTGGACCGCTTGTGCCGTTGGTTGCTTTTACTCGGGGGGTGACAGTCACCCCTAGTTGGGGGTGAAAAACCGCGCGTTTAAAATAAGTCCGAAGATGGATAAATTGACTAATTCTAAGCAATTTTAGTTCTATAGAATTTTAACTTAGTTAATACTTTTCGAGTTATTTACGATTGAAAATGTTTATTTTTCGACAAAAAAATCACGTTTTCAGGCGATTTTCACAAATAACTCAAAAATAAGTATTTGATCGAAAAAAATATTCTTAGCAAAAATGTAGCATAATATAAAAAAATGAAAAAAATTGTGAACTCGTAAAGGCTATAGACCCAGCAAAAGCAGTAGCTCATGAAAAAAACGTTCTTATTCGTCAAATTCCAAATAAAATGTTTCAACGTGAAATAACCAAGATATAAAGCACTTTTCGGGAAAACCCAATTAAATCTTTTTTAATAAAGCTTTATTATTTTTAAAAAAGTTAAGCGAGTTATGCTCAAAATCAAGTTGACTCCTTTTTTTGGTAAACAAATCGTGAAAATCTCCCTCTGCTTAGCACCCCAAATGACATTAATCGTTACCGCTTTACAAACAATTTGTATTTTTTACATGATTGAAAGGGCCTGAACGAGTCAATAATTACGAGTGTATGCAAAATATGGACAGCCGTATTTTAATCAATTTTTGTCTTACAGAAAAACAAAATGAATCTATCATATTTATAAAAGCAAAACTCACCTACTTTTTACTCCTTGAGATTTTTAGTATCCCTAATATTTTTATTTTCCAATATTTTGGGAAAAATTTTTTTTAATATAAAACCAATTTTTTTCAAAACTAAGCACTCCCAACCGGTAAACCTTACAGATCGTATAAACAATACACATATAAAGTAAATGGTAAGCGGTAACGATTAACCTTATTTACGGTGCTAAATAGGGGGAGATTTTCACGATTTTTTTTACCAAAAAAGGGGCTAAAGATTTTTTTAAACACTTTTTTCTCGAAAATTGCTTAATTTTTTGGTTGTTTCAAGTTGAAAAATTCGATTTGGAATGCGATTAATAAGAACGTATTTTTGATGACCTACAAATTTGCTTTTACTGGTTTTATAGACTTTCTGAACATACAAATTTTTTTGCTTTTTTAAAAGCTACATTTTTACTAAGAATATTTTTTCGATAAAATTACTCGATAAGTATTGACTTAGATTAAAAATTATATAGAACCAAAGTTTTTTAGAGTTAGTCAGTTGATCCATTTTGAGACTTACTTTAAACGAGCGTTTTTTACCCCCGAAAAGGAGTAACTGTAACTGCCACCTCTCAAGTAAAAGCAACCAACGGTACAAGTTCAACTTTGAAGTAGACAGTAAGTAGAACCTAAAACCAGATTTTCATGCAATTAGGAGTTGACTGAAAATTACACTCCAAAACGGTCATTTACTGGGCTATTGTTGTTTATTTGTCCCGATCTACAACCCTAAATCCCGATTTGTTTTTGCTTATGTACCGATTAAAAACAAATCGGACCTGGTAACACTATCCGGAGATCACTGTTAATGTCATATTCGTTTTCAGCGACCCCAAAAACCCCCGAGTAACAAAATTGAACTCACTTCGGTCGATAATTGACGAGTTCTGAATTTTTTTATTGTCTATTTGAGATGCACTTTAAGAATGCATTTTTTGTATGCAGTTTTTCAATATTATATCATGGCTCCGGTTCACAAAGTTTCCTGGTGCATTCACGAATCGAATGCAAAAAGAATTATTAAGATCCGTCTTGTCGTTTTTTTTTTCGGAGGTTCAGTGCTTTATTGCTTCGACTATTGATTACTATGCTTCTATCATTACTTCCATTAACTGAGACCCCAATATATTTAAAGTGTTCTACCATTTTAAACTAACATTCGCCAATATTTAATTTTGCCACATTATCTGTATTTTTCCGGAGCATATTAGGTAATTTGTTTTGTTTTGATTTATTGCCAAACCCCTTTTGAATGCTTCCTTGAACAAACTTCACAACACATTTGTTGTGTCGAATGCTCCGCTAACATCGAATAAGACTTTGTTAGGTATTGTTTTCTGGAATATTTTTTGATAAATGATTCAGCATTCTCCTTATTTTTATACTTTTATTTGTTCCTTATTTAGTAAATTAACTTTGTTTTTGTACTTCTTCTATTTTATCTGATACAAAAACAATTCATTTTATGTACCATTTTATATTAAACCCAAAACATATACGTAGAAGCTATTTTTAACAACGAACTACAGAGTCTATTCAACCCATGAAAATAAAAATGTCAGCTTGATAAAGTACTGAACAAAGTCGAGTAGTATGTACATGCAGAGAAAGTGATGGAATGTCATAAGTACCGTAGGTAGGTCACCTTGGGCTTGAAACAGCGCATACTATTTATGATATCTACAAGTTGTATATTAAGTCTCATTAATTCTGCTTTCAATAGATGAGGGTATGAATGTTATTTTTGTGAATTTTAGGTTTAGTTAAAGATGTGTTTTAATAATGCGTACACTACTAAGATGGTCCAATAAGTACTTAGTACTTAACCAGTGGCGTCCTGAGCATGTTTCCTCGGGCTCCGCAGAACCAGGGCCCGCTCTAATACGCTTTTGTTTGTTTTTTTTTTATAATTTGATGAGGACATTTTGAATTACACAAATACACACTAGGAAATGTAACTGCTTAATAAATTTTTATTCTTGTGTAGGTAATTATAAATAAAAACGAATAATACCAATTTCTCAAAGGGTTTGAAAACAAAATTATTAAGAAACATAGGGAACGCTTTTGTCAGGTTCTGTACTCTTTTTACCTGCTTAAGCCGAAGCCCTGGTTTCAACACTTGTTTAAAGAATAACCGCCTGTAACTACTAACTCAAACACTTGTGTTTATATCAGCACGATCCATGAATAGTTGTTGTAAACTACAAAGTTGTAGAAATTTGGAAATTGAGATATTCAATGTAAGTTTTATACGTGGCGTTATAAAAATAATCCCAAGACAATAAATTAGACGCTCGGTGCTCCTGTTGTTCGTATTTATAGCACCTTCATTCTTCAGATTTTCCTACTTTTAGGTAATTCTTATAAAATAACTGAAATTAAATTCTAAATATAGACAAAAATGAGGACAACCGAACTTACAGGTACGTATCAGAACTTTCGCCCTTCATGTGTGGAAGTAGTCACTGCAGTTAGTAAGTTTACTCAGTACAGTTACAGTTTGAAATATCTAAGAGCTAAGACCGTGATAGGCTGTGTTCTCCAATACACGCTGTGCGGCATCTATTGGATACCACCGGCTATCTTATTACCGTCAGCTTATTACCGAGGGCCGAAAGTCCCTTAGAATAAATAAAAAGTTTCTTTTGAATGAGATATTTGAAATTAAAAATCACACTCAATCTTCTCTTTTTATTTTCACCCTTTTAACTTATTAAAATAAACATTATAGAAGTTTTTAGGGACTTTCAGCCCTCGGTAATAGCGTAATCATTCATTTTGCGTTTAAATTTTTAAAAAATACCTATTAGCTTTCTTAGGATTCGAAAAAAATGAATGCATTTAAAATACATTGGAGCCGAAATTTGCGTCTATTCCTAAGTATTGGCCAAAATGGCTTTAGATATTAATTTCTTTTTAAGAAAATCTCGTCGTTTGATTACAGATATCTACCCCACCGTTATCCAAGGTTTTATTTTTGCTATTTTTATTTAAGCTTTTTATCTCCATACTCCTAGAGGTTTGTCTGTAATTATTTAACTTAATTATAAATGTATCATACATATGATATATATTATGTGCAATTTGAGAATCTATTTTGTTGATATAAATTGCATCTAATGTTCATTTTTTAAAGGCTGTTTTCCGATATTCAGGAACTGGACAGGCCTGGATCCCTTCTTCTTTTTCTTCATGTACCATGTCCTTTCAGAACGTTGGTTACCATCATAGCTATCTTAATTTTATTCACTGCCACCCTAAATAACATGCTTGTATCAACACCACACCAATCTCGCAAGTTCTTTAACCATGAGGTTCTTCTTCGTCCTGGACAGCGTTTGCCTGCTATTTTTCCTTGCATAATATTTTGCAGCAACCTATATTTGGGACCTCTCATTACATGTCCGAAGTACTCCAGCTTTCTCTGCTTGATGCTTTTTATGATCTCAGTAGTCTTGCTGAGACGTTCTAGTATTGTGGAGTTTAGAATCTTCTCCACCCAGGAAACTTTTAAAATTCTTCTATAGCACCACATTTCGAAAGCCTCAAAGCGATTTAGATCGATTTTATTCACAGTCCAGGACTCTACACCATAAAGTAAGACCGAGAACACGTAGCAGCGAAGTAGGCGGATCCTCAATGCCAATTTTAGGTCTCTGTTACATAACACCTTGGACATCCTTCTAAAAGCGGCTCTAGCCTGCTCTATCCTAGATCTAATTTCGCCGTGACTTTCTGCGTTACAATTTAGTTGCTGTCCAAGGTAAACGATTTTATCAACTTGCTCAAGTTTGGTATTATTTACATATATATATATATATATATATATACACATTCTCTCTTTATATATATATATATATATATATATATATATATATATATATATATATATATATATATATATATATATATATATATATTGTTATATTTCTATTTGATATGAAAATTAAAATTTGATAATTATAGACAAAATTCAATTTAATATAAAATATTTTCAATTTTCTCAACCACGGGCATATAAATTTAGAACAACCTGTATACAACAAATTGTTATATTTAATTTTAAGAAGTGATTAAATAAGACTCAAGTGAAATCGTTAATAGGTCATTATCGTTTGTTCGCGGAAGGATCGGTCATTAGCCGATGCTAAATACGACTAAGTGGAAATAGAGAATAGGTCATTAAAATTTGTATATAGTAGAAAGTAATTTTAGAATGGGAATTAACTATTTTCTTTGAAATCCATTAAGCATATTTAGAAAGTTTAAAAATTGGTTTTGAGGAATACTGCGAATGAGAGTTGGTGGTGGAAGTTTGATTTGTGCATCTGGAAGGGATATTTAGAAAGTAGGGGAATGAATGACAAATAGAGATCAGAATGTTTTGAGCTGTCGAGAAGTGAAGTCGAGTAGTAGACGGTAGTGTACGGAGAGTGAGAAAGCCTGTGTAGTTCCGTGAGTGTGAAGTATCTATCGTAGAACGAGAGGTAGGCCAGGTTGAGAGTAAAAGAACCTCCTTGAGCCAAGAGTTCCCGGTAGCTGATTGCAGTTTCGAAAAAGGTAGAACACAGCATCACGACAGAAGCAGGAAACGAGAGCTATACGAGCTAGTTTCAGAGGAGAACATTACTGGAAGCCAGGACGAGGTTTGGATTGCAGCCAAGGATAGCAGGAAACGGGTCTTGTGTGAAGACATTCTCAGTGCACCAGAAAAAGGTCAGTCTCATTTGTTTGGACATGAATGTATGGGTTTTTCGTAGTAAATACCACATTTAAAATTGAAGAAACATAATCAATAATATCAGAAAAGCTTCATCAAACTTAAATAGAATTGTTGCTAATAAATCATAATAGTTAAATGTTAATAAAAACTTTCAATTGGAACTCAAAAGAAAATAAGATTCCCATGTGTAAATGTTATGTTTAAGAAAAATAAGATATAGCAAATATTAAGCAGTGATTGCCATTTAAATAAAATAAACAATATTTTGATTACAATTGTAACCCATATGTGTTATTATTTTACTCTTTTCTTTCCTATCCCGATTAGGAACCATTAAGAAATACTTAGAAGCCACGTATGTAAGTAATTAATTTTATAAAAAGCCCTGAGATTGAAAACATATTGATATGTGATCTGGTAAATTAATTAGATTATTATTAATGCATTGATTAAATTAAATGACATATAAAAATATTATCTCATATCAATAATCAAGATCACAACAATATATATATATATATATATATATATATATGTATATATATATATATATATATATATATATATATATATATATATATATACGGTTTTATATGCTGCTGTTTACTTATTACGAGTATTTTGGTTTTCCGTATGTTCAGATCCAGACCTGCCTCCCTACAACTCTCCACGACACTATCAAGTAGTGTTTGCAGATCTTCTTGACTAGAAGCTAGGAGTACTGTATCGTCCGCATATCGCAAATTATTGATGACTTCACCGTTCACAAGTATTCCTTCTTGTTTTTCAGAAAGAGCTTTTCTGAAAATTCTTTCGGAGTAAACGTTGAAAAGCAGTGGTAACAAGAGGCATCCCTGCCTTACTCCTCTTTTAATATTAAGAGCCTGTGATTCCACACCATCTACTAAAACTGATGTTGTTTGATTCCAATATGATGTTGATGTTGTTGTTGTTTGATGTTGCCTGGATCCCGCGAACCAGAAAAAGTTTATTAATAGCAAGCTGAAAATTTGTTAATAGCTTAACGGTGTCTAGTCGGACAAACTTTGATGTACGGGAACACTGGAACAGGGGAAGTTTTAATTGTGGAACAGTCTACAGGTTTCGAACTTCAGACTACGAACACGTCCCATGTATTTTGTCGGACAGAACTTCCAATTGATTTGTTACCCTTTCATTAAACTCTCATGCAAAAATCAGACTGCTGTCTTGCTATCTATCACCAACATAATTCCCGCCATTTGACATGTTCTACGTGTCGGACTTATTAAAATGCCTAACATATTTGTCGGACAAACATTTTTTCATATATTGTATAAAGTTTGCTATTGAATGAACTTTTTTTGGTATGCGGGATCCAGACCTTAGATATAGAAAATTTTTGAGTTTCATTATTTAGTATTTAGGTATAAAAACGGCTGGAGTAAAGTGATCAGTCATGTTAGTATGAAAAACGATAGGATTAATATTATTTTACTGTTTTAAATTAACTTGAGTTTTTATATGTTGATTTATATTTAATGTTTATTAAAAACTTTTGATATACAATGTGTGTTTTTATTGGGAGGGGGCCCGCATTCCAACTGGAACCAGGGTCCGCTGATCTATCAGTACGCTACTGTACTTAACCTCCAAAATAATAAAACTTTTGGAAAAGTGGTGATTTATTTTTCAATATTGTCCATTTTAACGGGATATTGTTATAGGCCAGGGTAATAAGACAAAAATATACCCTGTTCGTGACACTTCAGCAGCCAGGGTACTGAAGCATTTTTTCGACAGGTAATACCTATAAGAACAAATTATAACTATTTTCTGCGTAGGATCTGGCGGCCATTTTTATTTATAAACAATTAACTGTCAAAAATGGCATTTTCCCATTTTTTTTAATCAACGGAAAACAGTGAAACTTATGATTTTTTTAGTATAAATATCTTCGAGATTATGGAATAAGCTTTAAAATGACGTATTACAAAGTTTGATATACTCATTTATTGCTAATATAATTGCGAAAAAAGGTCGGAATTGCAAGAAAAATATTTTCTCAATAACTTTTGGTAAAATTAGTGTAAAGCTTTGAAATTTTTGTCAGATGAGGGTTCTTTGGTACTTAATATGTGATAAAAATTTCAAAGTGATTCATTCAATTGTTTAAATTTCATTCAAATTGTTTATCCCAGACAGACAATAAAATGACCTTAGAACCATTCAACAGATGTCAAATGCAAGAGCATGAGCTACATTTTTAACTTGGTTTAAAAAAGTGAATAAAAAATGCATCTATTAGTAATAAATAATTATGCAAAAGTATCGTCAATTTTTCTTTAAAAACTTTTTGAATAACTTTTTCCAAAAAAATTAACTTTTTTACCCTGTTTTAAGTGCACAAATACCAAGTAATGTTATCTATATCATAATTGATAAAAAATTGTAATAAATATGTATAATTTCTTATATAACAAAATAAAAAGTTTATAAGGAAAGATTTACGATACTTTTGCATAATTCTTTATTACCAATAAATGCATTGTTTATTCACTTTTTTTAAACCAAGTTAAAAACATAGCTCATGCTCTTTTATTTGACACCTGTGGAATGGTTCTAACGTCATTTTCTTCTGACTTATGTTATCGCAAAAAAAATGCTCTCTGGGATAAACAATTTGAATAAAATTTAAACAATTGAATGAATCGCTTTGAAATTTTTATCACATATTAAGCACCAAAGAACCCTTATTTTACAAAAATTTCAAAGCTGTACACTAATTTTTACAACAGTTATTGCGGAAATATTTTTTTTGCAATTGCGACCTTTTTTCGCAATTATATGAAAAATAAATGAGCATATAAAATTTTGTTAAAGCTTTTTTCATACTCTCAAAGATGTTTGTACTAAAAAAACCACAAGTTTCACTGTTTTCCATTGATTTGAAAAAAAAAGGAAAAAAGGCAGTTCTTTGACAGTTAATTGTTTATAAATAAAAATGGCCGCCAGATCCTACGCAGAAAATAGTTACAATTTGCTCTTATAGGTATTACCTGTCGAAAAAACGCTTCAGTACCCTGGCTGTTCAAGTGTCATGGAAAAAACCTTATTACCCTGGACTATTAACCCAGCGATGCTCCAACTTCTTTAGCCCGTCTGAAACACACGTTATCTCGAGGTCTGCAAAGCAGGCTTCCAAGGCGGCAATGAACTCCTCATACGACTTAAATTTCTGCCCGACAAGTAACGTTTTCAAGTTTGGAAACAAAAAGTAGACGTACAGGGCCAAATCTGGAGAATACGGAGGATAGAACAATATTTCGTAACTTAAATCGACCAGTTTGGCCATAGCGACGGCGAAGGTGTGAGCCGGTGTGTTGTCATGGTGGAAGGGCACTTTTTTCTTCCCCAATTGGGGCGGTTTTTTCTGCAAGTAGGCGTCGAGTCGATCCAATAATGCGGGATAATATAGACTGATAAGTTGTTTTGTTGATAAGTCATCTTAGACCAGGGCGCATCTGTAAAAATATTAGTACAATTGGACGTTGAGAGGTGACTCATATTTTTTGCAAAAATTGCTTGAAAATACCTCATATAATAATATTTGAGTTATCCTCCCACTCAAAAAGGCCCGGAACATTGTTTAATCAAAATGTCAAAAAATGAAGGAAAAATTCGATTTTTTTCTTCGTTTTTTGATTATAACTTTGAAAGTATTCATTTCTGAGAAAAGCGCTGTATTGACATAAAAGTTGCGCAATTAAATTTCCTACAATATAGAATTCGTTAAAAATTTTAAAAATTGTCACCCTTGTTGCAAAATAGCAATAATTGCGAAAAAACAATAAAAAAACAAGTATTCGCATTTTACGTTTTTCAACCATTTATGCTACACTTAGGACCTTCGTGTTTTACCCAGAAAAACTATATAATATAGTAAAACAATGCTGTGAATTTCATTAAGATCCGTTCAATAGATTTTGCAAAATTAATTTTGCAATCCAGCGTTCGCAAAAAAATTCATTTTTTCAAAATGTTGCAGGATTGAAAACAAAGCAGACAGCAAGTTGAGTTTTTTTTCATATAGAAGATACTGTGCCTTTCATTTGCAATTTACAAAATTAAAATCGGTTAACTACCACTGCGTCAGGAATTTCTTAAATAAACATTAACTTTTGGTGCTACGCGCAGGACAGCGGATACGTTTGCTCTGATTGGGCATTCCAGTGACCTTTGATAATGATTGATAAATTTTAATTTTTAGTACATTTCGATATAAATAAATAAATTTGTTTATTGCAAAATAAAAACACATACTCTGTCCTTTGAAATAACACTTTTTTAGCAAAAATTTTCTTTGTTCATATATTTTAACTTAAAGAATAAAAGTTTATTATTTTTAAACATATGCAATTATTTAAATAATATTTCACAAGAAATAATCAAATTAGTTTTATTTTTGTGGAATTAAAATATTAAAATACAACGAAATATAGAGTAAAAAAATCATATATTAGATAAAAATTGGAAGAAATTTTGGTGGAAATCAACTTGTGTGAACCGAACATCGCTGTCCTGCGCGGAGCACCAAAAATTAATGTTTATTTAAAAAAATTAGTGACGCCGTGGTCGTTAATCGATTTTAATTTTGCAAATTGCAAATGAAAGGTACAGTATTCTTCTATCTGTAAAAAAAAATCAACTTGCTATCTACTTTATTTTCAGTCCTGCAACATTTTGAAAAAATGATTTTTTTTTGCGAAAGCTGGATTGCAACATTCATTTTGCAAAATCTATTAATCCGACCTTAATGTAATTTACAATATTGCTTTACTATATCATAAAGCTTTTCTGGGTAAAATATGAAGGTCCTAAGTGTAGTATAAATGGTTGAAAGAAGTAAAATACGAATAGTTGTTTTTTATGGTTTTTTCGCAATTATTGCTATTTTGCAACAAGGGTGACAATTTTTAAATTTTTTAATCAATACTTTATTGTAGGAAATTTAATTACGCAACTTATGTCAGTGCAATATTTCTCCGAAGTGAATACTTTGAAAGTTATAATCGAAAAACGAAGAAAAAAATCGAATTTTTCCTTAATTTTTTGACATTTTGATTATTTAAACAATGTTCCGGACCTTTATGAGTGGGAGGATAACTCAATTATTATTATATGAGTTCATTCCAAGCAATTTCTGCAAAAAAATATGAGTCACCTCTCAACGTCCATCTCAAAACAGATGCGCCCTGGACTATCTGTGATCGTTCGTTTGATGAGATTTATTGTTTTCAAAGCATAATTTTTTTAAATAAAATCCCCCTTTTTTGTTAACACCGTTACGAAAATTTAGCACTTCTTTAAATACCAATGCTATATGTTCAGTGTAGGTATAATATGTTCACTGCAAGGAACTGCAGCTACTAACGTTAAAAAAGAGTGGTTATTATGGAAGAGAAAGCTTTATTTTTCTATATTAGAGTTTATTTTGGCGATATCAACAAAGAAGACTGTGTTGATTCTTTTGTGCACTTAATACAATAACAGCCTCAATTACACTCGTAAAATTTGGAAATCTTTCAATCAGACGTCAACAACACGAGACCTGTTGTTCAAATCTATTATTCTAACTTCTTTGAAGTGAAAACTTATTCCTGTTATGGATCAAACAAAACAATAAGTACATTGTGCCAAGAAATTTAAGTACCTTTACATTTTTAATAAGTACCTACCTCCATTTTTATCTTAAGAATAGTTGTTCGATATTCCTTTATCAAATCTTAATTATTTTATAGCCAAATATTAACCAATTCCGTCAATAGGCTTATATAGATTAGAAAGAAGAAACTGATGAAAGGCTGAGCAAAACTTTAATAACAAATGCTACTTAAAAAAAGAGATGGGAGTTTCGAGAAAGCACAACTACGTTATAAATAATGTTCTGCAAATTATTAATTTAAGACAAATCTCATTTATCATCTATCTATAATGTTTAATATCATGTATAAGTTTGTTGTATGACTTGGCATTCGTTACAATTTTCTTCGACTCATTTCGATATGTGCATAATTCCCTCCAGTTTCTCACTTCCAGAATTTTGATATCTCTCATAACCTGGTCCTCCCATCTCTCTCTGTGTCTTCCCCTTGGTCTTTCAGTTTTTGGTTTCCATCTGGTTATCTTCTTAATCAGTAGGTCGTTTTTAGTTCTCTCTATGTGTACCAGCCATCTCAACCTCTGTGTTTTAATAAATCTAACTATATCTTCTCCCTTCATTATGTCTCTTAGTTTATGGTTCATTCTTCTTCTCATTTCTACGTTGCCCGTTCTTATCGGGCCCATAATCCGTCTAAGGATTTTCCTTTCGAATATTCTCAATTTTTCTGCATCTTTTTCCGTAAGGCACATTGTCTCAGCTGCGTACGTAACTACTGGTCTGATTGCAACTCTGAATCTGCAATCTCATTTATACTTTTTATTTAATCATCACACAGATTTTACATCACACAAGTTATGAAAAATCCAATGTTTTCATCATTGTTCTATAATATCTAGAGAAACTGACAAATAATATTCCCAAAAAGGACATGCACATTATCTTCTTCTTAAGGTTTCATCTTCTATGGTGGAAGGTTAGATATCAGCATGGCAATCCTTATTTTACTTACAGCAGCTCTAAATAGTTGTTTGGAGCTCAGACTCAACCATTCCCTTAGATTTCGTAACCAGGAGGTTCATCTTCTTCCTACATCTCTTTCATCTTTTTTATTTTGGCCTCTATAATCAAACGCAGCAGACTATAACGAGGACCTCTTAACATATTATCTTGGTAGATTTCAATGGAAATATTGGGAAAGATGCAGCGTACATACCAACAATAGGTAACCATAGTCTCCACGATGTCGGTAACGATAATGGAACAAGGTTAAACTTTGCAGCATCCCACAACCTACTAATAAAATCAACAATGTTAGAAAACAAGAAAATACACGAAGAAACGTGAAACTCCAATGACGACATCAAAATAACTCAGATAAATCTTGTTCTAGTAGATGCCAGGAGGGATAGTAACTGGCTGGACGTAAGAAGCCTAAGTAGAGTGCATAATTTTCTGGTAAAAACGAAGGTAAGAAGAATAGCGTCCCAAAAAATCAACAAGGATACGCCTACAATATTATATAATACCGTGGGATGAGTTCTGCGGGATAATGAGAAAGACCAGGAATTTCAAAAGGCTATACTGCTTCTTCTTCTTCTTGTGCCACTCCTATAGGAGATTAGAAATCATCAAGGCTATCCTGACCTTGTTTACGGCTGACCTAAAAAGTTCATTAGTGGTGCAGCCAAACCACTCTCTCAAATTCCGCAACCATGACATTCTTCTACGACCTGGATTGCGTTTTCCTTCTATTTTTCTTTGCCTTATATTTTGAATCAATGCGTATTTACGTCCTCTCATCAGGTGATCCAGATATTCGAGTTTTCTTCGTTTTATCGTTGACAAAATTTCTGGGTCTTTTCCTGTCCTTCGTATTACTTCAAAGTTTGTGACTCTTTCAACCCAACTTATCTTCAGCATTCGACGGTAGCACCACATCTCGAAACTTTCAATATTTTTTATGTTGTTTTGTTTGAGAGTCCACGCCTCTACACCGTATAATAGCGTGTTAAATACGTAGCCTCTTAGCATTCTTAATCGTAGAGGGATGCTTATATCTCTGTAGCAGAAGAATGTTCTCATCTTTATGAAGGTGGCCCTGGCAATTTCGATACGTCTTTTTGTTTCATTGTTTTGGACTCCAGTTTCGTTTATTAAAGTTCCCAAGTATTTGTAACTTGATACTTTTTCAATTTGAATGCCGTTTATACTAATATTGTGTCATGTTTTTACTGAAGACCATATACTTGGTTTTTTTGGTATTGATGTTTATGCCATAATTGTTGCAAGCAATATTTATGTTTGTAAGTAATCGTTGTAATTCTTCTACTGTTCTTGCAACTAGTAAAGTGTCGTCCGCGTATCGAATATTATTTACAATCTCTCCATTGATTACGATTCCTTCGTTTGCTTGCAAAAGGGCTTCCTGGCAGAGGCTTTCACTATATACATTAAATAACAGTGATGACAAAATGCATCCCTGTCGTACTCATCTACGTATTTCTATTGCTTGTGATGTCTCATTTTCTATTTTGACGTTAGCTTTTTGATTCCAAATAAATTGAGAATTATTCTCAGATCTTTATTATCTATGACTTTTCTTTCAAGAATGTCTCTTAGCTTATCGTGGCGTACTCTTTCAAACGCTTTTCCAAAGTCGATAACACATGCATGTACTTCTTGATTAACGTCTAGGCATCTTTGTGTAAGAACATTCAAACCTATGAGAGCTTCTCGAGTACCTAGTCCTTTTCTGAACCCCATTTGTGTATTACTAATATCCTACTACAACTTTTGATAAACTCGGTTGTGGATGATTTTTAGAAATATAAATAATAAGTAGATGGCTCATTAAAGATATTGTTCGATGTTCTGAAGATTCTTTTGCATTGGATTTCTTTGGCAGTGTAACGAGTGTAGACAACATCCATTCTTGAGGTACAATACCAGTATTGTATACTGTGTTAAATAAGTGCAATATTATACCTATTAATTCATCATTCAAGAGCTTTAGCAATTCAGTAGGAACCTCATCAGGTCCATTTGCCTTTCCAGTTTTGGAATTTGTAAGTGCCATTTCTACTTCACATTTTAGGATTTTAGTTCCCGTTTCGCCATTTACCTGGACAATGTTATTTCTGTTGTCCTCAAACAATTCCCTTATTTATTCACTCCATCTATTAATTTTCTCTGTTAAATCTATAATAATATTTCCCTCTTTGTTCTTAAGCAAACTTATTTGATGTCTTCTTTGGGTTCCTGTAATTTCTTTTACTTTTTTGTGTACCTATATTGAATGTGTCATACTTTCTTTCATAGTCTTCCATTTCTACACATTGTTCTTTAATCCTTGATTCTTTGGCCTTCTTTATTCTTTGCTTTATGCTCTTATCAACCTCTCTGTATTTTTTTGCATTATTCTTCATTTTACATCTTTCATCCATTAGTTCTAGTATGTCTGGTGTCATCCACACCTTATGTTTCTTTGTAGATTTGGTTAGGTGTTTCTTTCCCGTAGTTCTTATTATAGTGTTTCTATACTTCAGTTTTTCATCTATGTTGTCTGTTCTGCGGATTTGGTTTTCTACTACACTGAGGCTGGTGTTGATTTCTTCTCGCACTATTTGTCGTAGGTGTTCACTTTTAAGCTGGCTTAAGTCTAACGCTGGGATGATGGCTTTTCTCATTTTCTTTGGTCTAGCTTCTAACACAGATACTACTGGATTATGATCCGAACCAATATCAGTTACAGGGTAAGTTTTAGTAGATTTCACGGCATTACGGTATCTTTTTGTCACCATTATGTAATCTATTTGGTTTCTGATTACTTTTTCTTGTGTGTGTGTTGAGGTGACGTCCACGTATACAGTCGCCTTGGGGGTAATTTAAAGAATATATTAGTTATTATTAAATCTTCACTTTAACAAAACTGAACTAAACGATCACCAAGGCTATACACATAGCGCTAATCCAGACAGAGGATTATATTAATATAAACTGCTATAAAGGCCTATCAGATGAAATACTAGGACACAAAAAGAAAACAAAAAAGTGGTTCGATAACGAATGCCTGAGATTCATAAAAGAAAGAAGCATGGCTAGAAGGGGCATGTTACAAAATCCCTTGCATAATAACAGTGAATACTCAAGTGAATACTCGCATAATAACGTATAAACGTGAAAGGTGCTTGATGAAGCAGCAATATAATATATTGATTATAATAACTAACAAAGAGGTCGAAGAACTATATCCAGACGATAACATAGTATAATAAAAGAAATAAAATCC
This sequence comes from Diabrotica virgifera virgifera, assembly GCF_917563875.1. Taxonomy (NCBI): domain Eukaryota; kingdom Metazoa; phylum Arthropoda; class Insecta; order Coleoptera; family Chrysomelidae; genus Diabrotica; species Diabrotica virgifera. Next base: position 137,980,118 of record NC_065452.1, read on the forward strand.
AGAAGGTTCCAATGGCCAGGAAACCACAAAAGACATTCTGACGAAATAATTTTAGCAAGGCTGGTATGTAAGGAAGTCCCAACTGGAAGAAGACCAAGTGAAGTCCTCGACTCCGATGGCGAGATAATATATCAGAAGACCTTAAAGCTATAGGCGTAGAGAATTGGAAGGAGATTGTTCAAAACAGAGATGAATGGAGGTATGTTGTTAACCCTGCTAAAAGGAAGGATTGTAACGCCACGGAGTAAGTAAGTCCAGGTATGGCACCAAGCATGTCAAACTGGTATACTCTCTAAAAATTTCAGATTGATCGGAGTAAAATTACCCGAGATACAGAGTGTTGAGTATCCCGACCTTCGAGCCGCTTTGCTGCGGCTTCGCGCCAGCACGCTTGAGCGTAGTGAGAAACGTTAAACAAATGTTCGCCTTCTCTTTTGTAGATTACTCCGCAATTCAAAAAACATATTCCAATTTTCATCACTTTACGATTTGGCAGACAAATAGGAAGATGAAGATGCAGTTGCCAAAACTTTAAACGCATTTTTCTCAAAACTGCTTTTTCAAATGCGGTGGACATTGTAACTGAAAAACTACTTGACCGATCTACCTGAAATTTTGCGCAGATTTTCTTTAGACATTTCGTTAGGTAAAAACGTCGAGATATTTTTCGTTTTGTGCTTATTTTTTGTTGAACAATATTAAATCTGTTGGTTTTCACAAAATTTTTATCAAAAATTTCGTATTTTTGATTTCTGAGTGATACCAAAAATTCAAAAATCATAAAAAATAAAAAAAACTCGACGTTGTTACCTCGCGAAACTCGAAACTAAGCTAATTAAATCTTTTTGAATTTTTTGTTTCGTATGATCCAGTGATGAGATCTGATGTCCACCGCAAAATCCATTTTTTTGAGCAGCCTGCCAAAATTTGTCACCAATGGCTTATTTTTCAATATTTTGGATTGAATTTTTTCCTAAATATTCTTCGAATTGTACTTAATATGTTTATTTAATTTAAAAATTAAAATAATTCTACCACAGCTTCGAAAAAAATTCACAAAAATGTGCTTGATATGTTGATTTCAAAACACCCCCCCCCCCCTTAAGGAAAATGTACTGAAAGATGCATTTATAAAGAAGGTTGATGATATATACAAGATAACAAATGCCATCATGGAAAAATTAAATTCGAGAAGATGACCCGCATTAGGATAAAGGCAAAGAGGATAATAGATAAAAAAATATGAAAAAAATATTTTTAAGATACGCTTTTCTTTAGTTACGAGTGACTAAAATTAAACATATTATAAAAAATCAACTAAAAATCAAAAAATAAAAAAATTTGAAAAAATCTAACACATTCGTCAAAAAAAAAGCGTGGCGCGTCTTCATCGAATAAACGGTTTTCGCACCACGCTTTTCCTTAACGAATGTGTTAGGTTTTTTCAATTTTTTTGAAGTTATACTTCTTTAAGCGCGATTGAGATTGAGGGTAAATTTATATTGATCTGCGCGCATGCGCACACCGACAGTTTGGTATTAGTCTTAATACGGGCTCTGATTGGGTGTTGAAATGATCTGTCAATAATTGTTCAATATGGAGGTTATCGGTAAACAAAAATGTATAATATATTAGTTTTTATGGTTGTGAGGACAGAAATAAAATCAAATTTATAATTATAGTGACTTTTTAAATCGTTTTGAAAAGCCACAGGTACGTAATTCTAAATGTTTCAGTTGTATTCCAATAAAAAATTATCTTCATACCTATTTGGAAAATGTAAAAAAAAATAATTTACTTACCTAGTACTTGCTATGCTATACCCCTAGTAGGCAATACTTTAATTTACATAATCTGATTACGAACAAACTTTCTACAAATTTTCATCTAATGTATCGTTTTCTTACTCTATATATTGTTGTATTTTAATTCGACAAAAATCAAACTAATAAAAATTCATGTAAACAAAATGTCAAAATGTTGTTCAGTTTGTGTATATTCCCACATGACGTATACGCGAAGGTGGTGCAGTTTGAAATCGCTTCGACTCTCGTACGGTAGGATACACGGGAAGTAGGTTCAAGCCCAATGCAAGTTATATCATTTTTTTATTTTTTTATAGATTTTATGATTGTAAGTATATTATTATATAATTTTTTTCAGAAAATACGTATTTAATTAAAATTTTTGGAAAGTAGTAGAGAAGCTGTTTAAAGTATATTGATTTCGTTGAAATCATATAATAGAAGTATAACTTCTTACGTGCGTACAAGTACACACATTCGTTTTTTTATTTTTGGCTTTTTAGTTGATTTTTTTATATGTTTAATTTTAGTCACTCGTAACTAAAGAAAAGCGTTTCTTAAAAATATTTTTGTCATATTTCTTTATTTTTTACCTTTTAGTTTTACACTTTTCAAACATTAAAATATATCGTCATGTTTATTAAAATATGTATAAAACATACGATGTACAAACATGAAAAGTAGTCGGAATTGGCAAAAAATTTGAAACTTTATTGTTTACTTATGAAGCATAACGTAAACAATTAACGTAAAAAGTGAAATTATGAAAAGTTCATATAATTAGCTACAATTTGTAAAAGTTTTAAGTTTCTTCAATGTAAAAAACAAGAGAATTTAAACATTTTCCGTTAAAATCGTTTTTTATTTAAACAATAAACAAAAAAAATTTTATTGACTATTCGTGTATTGTTCCCGCGAATTCATATGTCTGCAAATTTTTAGTCATTTGCATTGAAGAAAAGGCAGTCAAATTAACGTCCAAAGATTTGACCCAAACGATTGAACTAAAGAACAGCGTTTAATTAATTAATACGACAAAACGAATTTTAATGTTAATCGCAGCACAAAACGTCTCTACCGGTGGTTTTTCTAAGACTACGATAAAACACGAATTTTTTGAATTCGAGTTTTGGTTGAAGTTTTCTTTCGTATCATATTGAAATTTGACACGAATAAAGGCCGATTTATATATAAACAAATATATGAGCGTTCAAAATTTGAAACTTTATTGTTTATTTATGAAGCATAACGTAAACAATTAACGTAAAAAGTGAAATTATATATAGTTCATATCATTAGCTACAATCTGCAAAAGTTTCAAGTTTCTACATTGTAAAAAACCAGAGAATTTAAGCATTTTCCATTAAAATCGTTTTTTTTATTTAAACAATTAATAAACATAAAAAAATTATTGACTATTCGTGTATTGATCCCGCGAATGCTTCTTCTTCTTCTTCAAGTGCCGTCTCCTAATCGGAGGTTGGATATCATCATCACTATCTTTACTCTATCCACCGCTGCTCTAAAGAGTTCTATAGAACTGCATCTAAACCAGTCCCTTAAATTATTTAACCATGACACTCTCCTTCTTCCTATACTCCTTCCGCCTCTTATCTTTCCCTGTATTATCAGTCTTAGAATTTCATATCGCGGTCCCCTCATTACGTGTCCCAGATATTGTAACTTTCTTATTTTTATTGTGTTTATTATTTCGCATTCTTTACCCATTTCTCGCAGTACTTCCGTGTTCGTTTTCCTCTGTGTCCATGCTATTCTAAGCATTCTTCTGTAACACCACATTTCAAATGACTGTAGCTTATTTATGTGTTCTTGCTTTAATGTCCAGCTTTCAAGTCCATATTGTAGTATCGAGAACACGTAACATCTCAAAGCTCTTGCTCTCAGTTCTAAACTAAGGTCTTTGTTGCAGAGAACTGTTTTCATCTTTACAAACGCATTTCTTGCTATTTCTATCCTGGTCCTTATTTCTGTTGTTTGATCATTTTTCTCTGAAATCCAGGTTCCTAGGTATTTGTATTTATCAACCCTTTCTATCGGCACATTTCCCAAATGTATGCTTGTTTGTATGTTTGTTTTCTTGTTTGTTCCCGCGAATGCATATGTCTGCAAATTTTTATTCATTTGCATTGATGAAAAGTCAGCCAAATTAACGTCTAAAGATTAGATTCAAACTATTGAATTAAAGAAAAGCGTTTAAAAATAGCTTTTCTATTTTTTTCCAAAGTTGACACTGTCGTATCGAGCGTTATTTGGTACCGCACCCATCTCGAGTCGTAAGTGCGATTGGTGTTACTGGTTCGCTTGCTCTAAGCGCAGTATTCAGTGTCAAGCAGTGACCCACTTGCAGCTTCCTCTTCAAGAGAAAGTTCCACATGTTAGCCGAGTATAATTGAGCCTTCTTTTTCCCTTTTATTCATAATACCAATTCAGCCGTTCATTAAAAAAACGGCTCGGCGTATCATCACAGTTTTAGTTTGGGATCCTCGGACTCGGGCGTGTTTTGTTATTGTTCTTCTTCTTTATTTACATACAATGAATCACACTTTCGGGTTCCCAAGATCGAGCACGCTACTTGCGTCTGTCTAAAACTTCTAATAAAAATTCTTCTAAAATATGATGGTAGCATATTTTTATACATTCAGTTGTTTTAACTATGTTACTAGGTTTTTGAATGCATTTGACATTGTTCACATGAGTATATAATTATAGCAATTATAATTGCTTTAAATTAATTTTGGTTCGTAAATATTTATTCAGTTTAAAATGCAAATAGATTTTTGTATTTACTTTCTAAATTGGTGGACTTCAGAGTCTATTTTACTTCAAATCAGGCCCGAGGCACTACACAAATTTCGGGCCCCTAAATATAATTTAATACCAATAATAACTATTTTTAAATTTATTAATTATTTTAATAAAAATATAGTTCCACCAGACATTAAATTTTTTATTAACAATAAATAAACATCCGTTAAATCATGAGTAAATATTGAATAGGTATGTCGGTTCGCTAAACTCAGACACAACTGGCTAGTGATTTTAGTAGGTAATTTTTTTGTTTTTGGCCAATTTTGCTAAAATTGGCAAAATTACTAACTATTTAGTAATTATTTTTTTGAAAATTTTACCAAATTGGTAGAGTTTCGAGAACCGACTATATATAGTGCATTATTGGTACATTATAGATAACAAAAAAAAATAATTACCAAAAACTAATATATACAAAAATAACCTACAACCACTGCCGGATTTAAGGCACTTGCGGCCCTAGGCCAAATTGCCACAAGCGGCCCCGATAACTTCTAACCTATCTATCCAATTAGCCTTTTTTACAAAACGCTGCGGCCCCCTTTTGCTTGCGGCCCTAGGCCGCGGCCTAGTCGGCCTAGTGCTAAATCCGGCACTGCCTACAACTAAAATATAATTTTAATAAAACAAATACTGTCTCTACAGAAAATAACGTCAACGTCAATATGATGTTATTTTCAATCAAAAAAGTCATCATAATTTGCGGATTTTGTAAGATATTAGATGTGTTGTAAAGTTTTTTAAAATGTGCCACTTCTTCCACTAAATCATCAACATCGATATCGTTCTCATATTCGGTAAAAGTTTTTAAGTTTACTGTTTCACTATTGTCTGTGAACAATATGTTAAAAATATCGTTTACAAAACTATAAGCAATTTTTTGTATAGATAGTTGCGCAATTAAAATATCACAAAATTTTCATATCGTTTTAAAAAAAATTGATAAGAATGGTTTATGAATATAACTCTTATTGTTATCATGTTCCCTGTTCGTAAAATGAAAGAATTTTGAAAATTTATTTTGTTATTGCAATAAACATTTTTTTGGTGATCTTTCCGGGCCCCATTAAAATGTGTGCCCGAGGCAGGTGCCTCACGGGCCTAGTGGTAAAATAGGCCCTGGTGGACTTTGCTTACCAATAATTTCTTTAAAACATCTAGAAATAATGGACCATACTATCGTCCCCGTTTAAAAACCCTTTATATTTTCCGATATTTCAAGTCCAATAATGCATCTCTTCTTCATTATTCGTTCTTCTTCTTTACGTTCAATTTTCTATCGAAGGTTGGAAGTCATCATGGCTATCCAAACCCTGTTGACTGCAGCTCCAAATAGTTCTGCACTTCTTCTTGTAGTGACTATCCGTTTCGGATGTTGGCGACCGTCATGGCAATCTGTACTTTGCACACTGCTGCTCTGAAAAAAGTTGTAGTGGTTGTGTTGAACCACGTACGTAGATTTTTCAGCCAGGAAATCCTTCGCCTTCCTGGTCCCCGTTTTTTTTTTAATTTTCCCTGTAAACTTAGTTGCAGCAGTCCATATATATCTCGCTGTTCCTCATGATGTGACCGAAGTATTCGATTTTGGCTGTCTTTATTGTGGTTAACAGGTCTCCTTCTTCTTCTGTACTGTACTACTGATTTTAAACCATTCTTCATCTTCCCACATCTCGCTTTCCTCGAAGTACTCATGTTTTCGTCTATTGATAGTTAATATTATTTCCGCTTCATTTCCTATCCTTCTAGTCACTTTCACGTTTGATATTCTTTGAATCCATGATATTCGTAGGATTCTTCTGTAACACAAAAATTCAAAGGCGGCCAACTTATTCAAATGCACTTGTTTTTTTTAGTGTCCACGTGTCCAAGGCATAAAGAGACTTGTAATTAAGAACGCGATAGACTACCCCAGCTAATTGAAATACCATTCGAAAATAATATTTCAACCAACCAAGATAGCTATCGTTCACCCTAGCTTAGCTGGGTCTCCCAAGGTGTGTGTTCGTCTTGTCCTAATCTTAGATATGAACTATGAAAATTCAGAATGGAAGGAAACAAAACAATATTTTAACCAATCATGTTTCTTCTTCTTCTTTTGCCCTTTAATTCGTCCAATTTTGAACATAGGCTTCCCCCAGTTTCCTCCATTCGCTTCTGTTTAGTGTTTCCTGTTTCCAGTGCGTTCCTCCTATCTTTTTAATGTCGTCTCCCCATCTCATCTGGGGTCGTCCTCTTGCTCTCTTTCCTGTCCATGGTCTCCATTGTTGTATCGTGTCTAGCTGTTGTACAATAGATATCCACCTATTGTCCGTTTGTCTAGCGTTATGACCTGCGAAGCTCCATTTTAGTCTGGCTATATGTTGTCCTGCGTCTTTGACTTTTGTTTTATTTCTTACCCAGTTGTTTTGCTTTTTGTCTGTCAATTTTACTCCTAACATTGTTCTCTCCATGGCTCTTTGTGTCTTCATTATTTTATCCATATTTGCCTTGGTCAAGGTCCATGTTTGGCATGCGTATGTGAGAATTGGGAGTATGCACTGGTCAAACACTCTTGTTTTTAAGTATTGTTGTATTTTTTTATTCTTTAGGACCCATTTTAATTTTCCAAATCCTGCCCAGGCTAATCTGACCCTTCTTTTTACCTCCGCTGTTTGGTTTTCCTTATTTATTTTTATCATCTGTCCCAAATATATTATAATCATTAACCGCTTCTATTGTGTGTCGTTTAGTATTACGTTTCTATTATCTTGTGTGTGTGTCATTGTTTTGTCATTGTTTTCAATATATTTCGTTTTCAATTTATAATGTTTTCAATTTATATCAATAAAGATATAATAAAAATGTGACTTATTAAATGCATTAACAAATAGGTATATTCAAATTCTTGCAAAAAACTAACAATTTTTATATTTATGGCGTTTGGTATTGGTTCGATGGTAACTTCTTGATGTCCAATGGTACAGCTGTTGACTCCTCTTGACCTGGGCTCGATGGTAGGCCTCAGGTCAGTGCAGCTCTAGTTTACTGGTGGTGTTGGTCGCTGCAGTCTAGTTGCGATGCATCCTGTCGTCTTTGCCTTATGCGTAGCATCATCGGTGATGAAGACTGGAGGCTCCCGAAGGGAGAAAAGTGATTTCTATCCAAAAACTAGAAGATAAAACACGTATCAAACATCAAGAAATAAAAAACAGAAACGAGCCTTTGCCAAATAATCATAAAAGGTAGTAATTGGCAAAGGAAAATTAAAAGAATACTAACGGGGACTAGTCAAATAATTTGATTACTAAAAGCATATTAATGAATGAAATGAAATATTCAAAATTACGATACCAATACACTTGGAGAGTAACGTCGAGGTTAGGTATAGAAACAAAAAAGGTTAAGCATAAAAAATTAATACAGGCTTAGAAAATCTTGTACAGTAATGGTTAAAACTTACCCCAAGAGAGAATATGAAAGTCTGGAAATAAATAGCTGGTATCAGCCTTGTAAAGCCTGGCTTTTATAGATAAATTAATTTTTCCACCTACCTCTACCGAAAGTGTACTTTTCCTGACCTGATTGTAGGGAGCAAAGTCGTACTTTTCCTCCCTAGAAAGGAAAAGTAAAAGTGACGTCATGGTATTTCATTCATGAAATATAACTTATTGACGCCCTGTACAATATCTATTTTATATTACGTAAGTATCTATACATTTTTACGTTTGTTTATAAAACAGAACAGAACAGTTTGTTTGCAGAATGGTAAAAAACAGTAAATTGTTATTTTGATTTAACAATGTTTACATTAATAATTTGACTTATATTTGACAGTTGACAGTTATATTGTACCTACTTGTTAGTTTTAGTTCTAATAAATTTTGTTGGTTAGTTACATAAATAAATTAAGTAAAAATGAAAAATTACTTGTTATTTGAGGAAGCTGGAAAAACCATATGTATAACATAGTAGTAAAGTACCTTTTCCTCCCTTGAATTTTCTTGAATTCCCTTCATTCTGGGGAGGAAACGTAGCACTTTCCTCCCATGTTATACAAATAGCTATTTCCACCTATCTCTACCGAAAGTGTACTTTTCCTGACCTGATTGTAGGGAGCAAAGTCGTACTTTTCCTCCCTAGGGAGGAAAAGTAAAAATGACGTCCTGGTATGTCATTGATAAGATAACTTATTGACGCCCTATAGAATATTCTATTATCTATTACGTAGGTATCTATACATTTTAACGTTTATTTGTAGAACGCCCTGTATTTTGCAGAATAGTAAAAAACCGTAAATTATTATTTTGGTTTAACAATGATTACATTAATAGTTTGACGTATATTTGACAGTTGACAGTTCTACTGTACCTACTTGTTAGTTGTAGTTCTTTAATTAATTTTGTTAGTTAGTTACATAAATAAATTATTTAAAAATGAAAAAATGACTTGTTATTTGAGGAAGGTGGAAAAATCAATGTATAACATGGGAATAAAGTGCCTTTTCCTCCTATGAATGATTACTGCCCGACGTGTAGCGGAGGGCTAAACTTCATTCTCGGGAGGAAAAGTAGCACTGTCTTCCCTTGTTATACAAATAGCTATTCCATCACTCTGTGTTGTTGAGAGACGAAGTGTCAGTGTCATATTAGCGAAACACACACAGATCGTGAAATTTGAAATAACGACTAAGTAAGTATGAGGTAATGAACACAGAACACAAGTTTAGATGAGATTCTAAAATGTTAAGAGAGTTGCCTATAGAACGGGCGCCAAACAGGTTTTTAACGGAAAAACAAGTTAAAACGAATACAGAAGATAATTATTAATTTAATATTAAAGAAAATAAAGTAAAATAATTATTTAAAAATAAAATAACAAAGATGTGACGTTTGTAACGTTCCAAAGAACAGTAGAGAACACGTAACACCGAAGCATCCTTAGGCGTAGTTCTAACCTTATATCCCGAGAACAAAGAAACTTTTTAAAAACGCTGAAAAACTTTGGTTTTCAATATTTCCACACAATTTATTGTAATTTAACATCACTACAGTTGTTTCGGCAGAGTGCCTTTCTCAAGGGATGTATTTTACTGTGTGTTTATTTTTGATTATTTTTTTTTCCTGCATGTAAAGAAAAAGTTTTTACATAGTTTTTGTAAATATTATAAATATCATATTTTAATAAAATAAAAAAAAAATTGGAGCTGCTTTGCCAAAAATATACAAAAACAAGCTGAAAATGCGAGCATTGTCATAACGAAAACTTTGTATATTTACGTATTTTAATTCATAATATGGAAAATTTCTATTATGAAAAGTAGTTTAGAATTAATAATTATGTTTTAATGTGCAATTATATCATTCTAATTTAAATGTTATGAACTATAAAGGTAGTTTACTCTTGATCGAAATTCATATTTTTTTATATACCTCGTATAAAATTAATAAAATTTTATACAAGGTGTCCCAAAAGTAGTGGAACGATCGAATATTTCGCGAACTAAACATCGGATCGAAAAACTGAAAAATAGGTGTTCAATCATTTTCAAAAATCTATCCAATGACACCAAACACCAACCTCCACTACACCCCCTGGAGGTGGGGTGGGAGGTAACTTTAAAATCTCAAATAGAAACCCCTAGATTTTTTTGCAGATTTGGATTCGTTACGTAAAAGTAAGCAACTTTTATTCAAAACATTTTTTCGAACTGTGGATAGATGGCGCTATAATTGGGAAAAACGATTTATCCTGATACCATGGGTAAGTTATAGAAACCGTCTAATATCTCGAGAAATACACTTCCAAATGAGAAACCAAACAAATTTTTTTAATACTTTTCGAAAACCTATCGAATAACACTAAACATAACCCTCCAACCCACCCCCTGGAGGTGGGGTGGGGGGTATCTTTAAAATATTACAAACCCCCACTTTTTATTACAGATTCGGATTTGTCATAAAAAACTAAGCAACATTTATTCGAAACATTTTTTAGAATTGTTGAGAGATGGCGCTTTAATTGGAAAAATACGATTTATTAGCGCCATCTATCAGCATTTTTAAAAAATGTTTCGAATAAATGTTGCTTAATTTTTCATGACGAATTCGAATCTGCAATAAAAGTGGGGTTTGCTATTTAAGATTTCAAAGTTACCCCCCACCCCACCTCCAGGGGGTGGGTTGGAGCGTCATGTTTAGTGTTTATCGATAGGTTTTCGAAAAATATTAAAAACCTGTTTTTTGGTTTCTTATTTGGAAGTGTATTTCTCGAGATATTAAACCGTAATTTACCTATGGTATCAGGATAAATCGTTTTTCCGAATTATAGCGCCATCTATCCACAGTTCGAAAAATTGTCTTGGATAAAAGTTGCTTACTTTTACGTAACGAATGCAAATCTGCAAGAAAAACTAGGGGTTTCCATTTAAGATTTTAAAGTTACCCCCCACCCCACCTCCAGGGGGTGTAGTGGGAGTTGGTGTTTGGTGTCATTGGATAGATTTTTGAAAATGATTGAACACGTATTTTTCAGTTTTTCCATCCGATCTTTAGTTCGCGAAATATTCGACCGTTCCCCTACTTTTGGGACACTCTATATATGATGGTTGCATCATAAATCTTAGAACATGAAGAGCTTTTTATGAAGAATAACTTTTATTTGTCAAATTAAAAATAAATAAGTTATAAATGAAAATGTTCTTGGTATCCATAATTTGAGAAAAATCTTCAAATATTTTTTTCCATTAGAAGGATGTACACAGACACAATACTGGCTAGTGATTTTAGATAATAATTTTGCCAATTCGACAAAAAAATAATTTCTAAATAGTTAATAATTATTACTAAATAATTAGTAATTTTGCCAATTTCGGCAAAATTCTCAAAAAACAAAAAAATTACCTTCTACAATCACTAGCCAGTTGTGTCGAGTTTAGGGAACGACTAGGTATACATAATATTTTAATTTTATAGCCAATGGAACAGTCCATTTATCATAAAGGGGAGGCCGTATTTATACTGGTATAAACCTTTTTAAAACTGTTAATAAATTATTGCTTTTAAAATATTTATACTCAAATTGTATTTTTGAACATCTTATTTATTTTACATAATAATTAAATTCACTATCAAATGTCATTGATGGTTTATTAATACTTAATTTAAAATTTAGTTTGACATTCACGAAGTGTCAAACTCAAATGTAAATAACTTATGCTTGGCAAATCGAGATTTAAAAAAAAGTAGCCTACTTCCTAATCAACCATTTGAGCTGACGTTTAGTGCGTCTGTAGGAGATAACCGGATTGTGACGTCACATTTTAGACTTTGAGGTCGATTATCTCGAAGACGGTTAGATATATCGAAATGTCGTTTTCAGATTTGGATTCAGAAGGTAAAACTACATAAGAATCCATCGATACACCTGCTCTAAGTATTGCAGGAGCGGCAACGCAATAACACACAGACTTTTGCAAATTTATAAACGAAAAGTTTTCGTTGAAAATAGTTTTAGGTTTATTTATATGTTATTTGGATACAAAAAGTAAAGAAACTAAATAAAATGTCCTTATTACATTATTATCAAAATACAAACTAATCAGTGGAATATGAAAACATAAAAAACAGGTAATATTCTTCTTAGGTTACTAGTGTTCATCTTCAGTTTCGGAAGTTTGGCATTCTTCTGGCTCTACAGGAACAAGTTGTTGGTAGTACCACATTTCAGCCTCGCCAACATACTGTCTGGCCAATTCCATGACATTTAATAGCTTATCCCTTTTCAAAGGCAACGGTGCATTATAAACCTTATTGTGTACTTGTGGAAAAATCGGTACACAAGATTTCTTTGGAAGAACGAAATCCTCAGTCACAAAACCATTCGCTGACTCTGAACACGTAACAGTCTCTCTATGTGTATCACTAAATTCGATAACTTTATATTTCGATATGGTAAATTTTGCACCAGAACTATTCTTAATATTGCTTTTCTTAAAACATGGCCCAAGAACATGGAAACTTTATAGTTTAGAATCATATCTTGTTTAACAGTTTTCACAATAAACTTCTTCCTGGTATTTGCTATCATTCGACTCCATTTCTCTGGCAGATAAACTCTTTCTTTTTCCACCAGAGCAAACGACCTGTCGCAGGGCAAAAAACTATGCCCAGGTTCGGGATAACGATGTCTTATTCTCTTGAATCTACCATGCAATAAAAGAGATTGCCAAAAGTGAACAAGAACGGAGTTCTTGTTCTGCGCATCGCAGTTGTCACTATAAACGTAAAGGGTTGTTACCTGCCGATCAATGTAGTTATTAATAAAATCGTGTAAGCAACTTATCACTTCATTTGGAGATTTCCGACCCGTTATTTCATCGAAAACATTAAAGTAACTCTTCGAAACGCTGCCCTTATGGATACAAAATGGATAAAACCACAACTGGCGCTTGTAGAACACGTCACTAGAAGGAACATGTGGCAGGGGCATGTTTTGTTCAAAATCAAATGACATGACTTCAACTCTGGGATCTTCCTTAGCCAAAGCAGTTTTTTCTGTTAAATCTTTATAGAAAGTATCAGATTTAGTCAGGTGCACTTTTTTTTGCCTTCAATGTGTTTTGAGTTTCATCATCTTTGGCACATTTTATTTTATTGTCAAGGATATCGCAAGTTTTGCAAGTATCTGTTCTAGGGTGGCCAAAGGTTAAGGACCGTATTACAAACTGTTTAGAAATAGAATAATATTAAAATTATTGTATACTATTATTACATAAAATTCAAAAGAAACTAAACAAATACATGAAGGAATCAAACTTATTTTTTATATTCCATGCATATTTTTATATCTTTTCTATATTTTCTATTATATTATTTTGCCAACAGTTAAGTGCAAGAACCAGGCAGCTCCAGGAGCTGCCCGGTTCTTGCTACAAACCGAAAGCAAGGTAGCTCCAAATATCGTTGCCAGTTATGTGCCGTTATTAAGAGATACCCTTTTGTTGCAGGGAACGATCGGCCGATTTTTGTTAAGAGTAAGTCACTGAAAATCTCATTTTCGTAAAAAAGTGGAGCTGCCTGGTTATTGCAGCCACCCCTTCTAATTGGTCTTTCAGAATTATATTTCTATTTTTTAATTTATTTGATAGTTTGCATAGATTCTAATAAAGATAGCTTAGGGCCCTTTTTTTGAATATGAAACATTTGATACTGTTTATTAAAAGAATGATTATGATCTATAAGGTGAAGTGCGTACGTAAAATCTGGTTTTCTATTATTGAAAGCCGTTTTGTGTTCTGCTATACGTTTGTAAAAGTTCTGCCAATTTTACCGATGTAAGTGTTTTTTGGACAGTCACCACATCTCAGTATATTTCTTCTTCTTAAGGTGCCGAGACCGCTTGTCGATCGTTGGCTCTCATGTTGCGCAGCATATTAACAGTCATTGTCTTATTTACAGCCGCACGAAATAGTTCAGTGCTAGTTTTCCCAAACCATTGGCGTAGGTTTTTAAGCCAAGAAGTTGTACGGCGGCCCACACTTCTTTTTCCCATTATTATACCTTGCATGACAAGGTGAAGTATGTCATATTTTTCTGGGTGACGCATTATATGACCAAAGTATTCCAATTTGCGCCTTTTAACCGTGTTCACTACTTCGCAACTTTTATTCAAACGTTGCAAAACCCTTTCGTTTGTGACTCTTTCTACCCAACTGATCTTCAGAATACGGCGGTAGACCCACATTTCTAATGCTTCTAGGTTTTTTAAAAGCGATTCTGTCAGTGTCCATGCTTCAACCCCGTAAAGTAGTACTGGGAATATATAATATCGGACCATTCTTATGCGAAGTTCCAAATTTAGATCATGACTGCACAGGATTTTCTTAAATTTCATAAAACTTGTTCTTGCTTTGGCAATTCTAATTTTTATTTCTGTACTAGGGTTCCAGCTTTCATTAATATGAGTACCCAGATATACAAGATTACTTACTCGTTCAATTGAGTCATTACCGATTGTTACGTTATAGTTATTATTATTTACGGCTGCCTTTTTAGTAATAACCATAAACTTTGTTTTTCTTGCGTTGAGTTTGAATCCATGTATCGCGCAGAATGCCACCATTCGATTCAATAACGCTTGAAGATGTTCAATTGATCCAGTCAGCAACAAGGTGTCATCTGCGTATCTGATATTGTTCATAAGCATACCATTAATGAGTATTCCCTCTTTTGCGTTTTCCAAGACTTCATTTAAGATTGTTTCAGCGTAAAGATTAAACAACATTGGTGACAATATACAGCCTTGTCGAACTCCGCGCTTGATTTTTACTTCTTCAGAGCACTGATTCGCAACCCTAATACATGCAGCCTGGCCCCAATACAAATTTGCGATTATTCTAATGTCCCTACCGTCCAGACCGGTAGTTTTGAGAATATGTAACATTTTTTCATGGCGAACTTTATCAAAGGCCTTTTCAAAATCAATCGCGCACATGAAAACGTCATGATTTACATCTCTGCATCTTTGAATTAAAACTTGGGTTGCGAATAGTGCATCACGCGTTCCAAGGCCACAGCGAAAACCGAATTGAGTACTTGAGATTCTTTCCTCAATTTTTATATATTATGTTCTTTGATGAATGATTCTAAGAAACGTTTTCAATACATGACTCATTAGGCTGATGGTGCGATAGTCGCTGCATTTTATGGCTCTGTGTTTTTTTGGTAGTACAACAAATGAGGATTTAAGCCAATCTTTAGGAATTTTTCCGCTTTCATAGATTAAGTTGAACAATTTCGTAAGTATCTTAATGCCCTCGACACCTAAAAGCTTTAGTGTTTCTACGTAAATCCCATCTGGTCCGATCGCCTTCCCGTTTTTTGCGTTCTTTATAGCGTATTGCACTTCTTCCTTAGATATTGGAGGACCGCTTATGTCATTTAGCGTTTCTAGTTCGCTTCTTTCATCATCGAATAATTCCTTTATATATTCTGTCTCAGTATACACCACTCTGTAATTACTTTTTAATTTTAATGAATGATACATTATTTTATGCACTTGCTTCCTATTTATTCTAATCGTAGGCTTGTCTAAAATTGGATTTCTCACATGAACTTCTTTTCGTTGTAATATTAGCTCCCTTATTATTAGTTTCCCTATGTTCCCCTAGTTTCCCTATTTTAATGAAAATGTAGAAATAGTTAATAATATAGTCCTAGTCATGAGAAGATGATACTTGGGGTGGCAGCAGGGCTTCAGGCTAATCTGGTTTAGGCAGAATAGAATCAGAGCAAAATTGATCTTGAATGAATGCAGTGATATGAGGGGTGACTTATTGAAAATTTGGTCGATATGAGGTGTATTAGACTAAATTTTATGAAAGTAATGTGTTTATTATAGTGTAGAATACTATAAATTCATAAATGCCGTTTTTTTCAAGTTTTCGGTAATTTATTTAATTTTAGTGATTTGATATTACAGTAAAACCTCGATATAACGGACTAATTGGGGGGAAGGGGTGTCCGTTAAAGCCGAAAGTCCGTTATATAAAAATAGGTTTAAAATAAATAAAAAAACTTCTTTTTTGAAAATATGTACACTGTATTTAAATATAAATAAAAAACACAAACAAAATTCTATTTAATTATCTTCAGAAATTAGTCGTGAAGTGACGTTGTTTGATATCGACACGCTTGCTTTCGGTAATCCTGCTTTGAAAAAGGAATCAAGTTTTGTTTGCACTTTTGAAGTTTGCTGTTTTTTTATAATCAACTCTCTAAAATTACGAAATTGCGTATAATACAGTTGAACTTCGTTGTCCGAATAATCAATAAATGTTATTAGATCGTCAAGATGCGATCTTACCTCTGAGAACTTCATTTTTTGCAGTGTTGTTTTGCCTTCTTTGCTATCTTCACTTCCATCCTCATGTTTTAGGTTCATAACTTCATCTGCTATTTCACTTTCAGTAGTGATATTGTACCCAGGGACACCTTCATCTACTTCTAGCCATTGTAAAATAAAACATCTCAGCTATCTACTTTTTCTCCGGCATTATTAGATATGTATTGTCTTACAGAAATCAGGAATTTCCAACCCTTCTAATCTTATGTCTGTATCTTGGCCAACAGACAATTTTTTTTACTAGATATTCGTTTGGTTTCCAAAATTATTCCCTGATCCATGGGTTGAATATGCGATGTTGTATTTTTGGCAGAAACATACAACTAAAGTTTCTAGGTAGCTGTAGCATTTGGGGTCCACGGGGGACCCCGTTGGTATTCAATGTATCTTGGTATATGACAGGTCAAGCATGTATCATACCAACAGGACGTTTTGAATTTTTTTACATTTGACCGGATTTTTCGTCCGTTATATCCGAAGTCCGTTATATAGAGGTCCGTTATATCGAGGTTTTACTGTACTTTTATTACTTATACCATTATTAAAGATTTGCCTTACTTTATATAATACAAATGGCGAAAAAAATGCAACACCTAGAACGACAATTATTTTTTTAAATATTTATGTATGGAACTATACATTGTTATATTCTTAATATTTGATAACATTTAAACAAATTTGAAACATCGTTTTCGTCAAAAAATTAATAAAGAGTGACTCCTTCTTAGTTTTCTATACACTCAGTTACTCTATGGGACATTGATCGAATTGAGTGGTCATATCATATTGCGGAATACACTCAAAAAAATTTAGTTCGTAATATTGATTAACAGTGATTAGAGAGATATCGCAAATGCAAACGATAATATCGTGTCAAGACGTAAATAACGTATAACGTTCTATTTCAGCACAGGCAACAAGAGAGTTATCGCAAATGTTCTGGGGCGGGGATTAACGTTATTATGACAACCGACGTTTGGTATTACAAAGTAACCTAGAAATTAATTTTGAGGAATACTGTAATTGTTTTTTATTGAAAAATGAATTTGGATATTGAGCTGGTTGACATGCATTTTAATTTTAATGATTTAACCAACAATAAATATAAATAGTTAGTATAAAAATAATATAAAATATCTGAATAAATAATATCCTAACCACAAAAAGTAGTCTATTGTAGACAAAATAAAAATGCACGTGTTTCCCAACATAAGATGATTCACAGTATTTAGTTTATAAAATTTGTATTCTATACATTATTTTTATGTTTCATCCCAAATGTCAAATTAGCGTTAACGTTATTACCGTCCCTTATTTCAACCTAAATAGCGGGACACGCTATCCGGTATTACCGTAACATTCATTCTGCGCTTGCGTACATGTCAAAATAGCGTATTCCGCTATTAGCGTGCGATAAAAATGCATTTGCGATATCTCTCTATTATTGAATAGTATTTCGTTGTAACAACAATTTAATTTTTTGTTTCAACGAACTTTTAGACATTGACCAATGTATTTGGTTATTGTCGCAATGATTGAATAATAATTGTGAAAATAACTAGAGTACATTAATCAATAACACTCAATTTATTCAGCCAATAACTTAGTTTTGTATATTTAATAAATAATATTAATTCTGGCAGAAACTCACTATCTTGATTTCGTAGATGACAAGCAATTACCTTGATTTATCGTGACAACGTACAGATTTCATTAAAACAATGTAAAAATGTTGTTAATATAGAGGAATATATGATTATTGTATAGATGTAAACTGATTGTTGTGACAACGAATGCATTAATCAATCTACTACTGCATTTAATAACCACAATCAATGCGTTCATGGTGACAATAAACGTAGTTGTTGAGACAATAAATGTTTTGCTTGACCATTTGAAATGTAACGGCTTTTCCTTATCGTGATACCCCTAGCTTCTCTGTGTTACCATTGTTTAAAAAAGAATTCTTTTTTAAACAATGCTGTTACCTCTGCCGAAGTGCCCAATAATAACTGCATTTCGTTTCCAAGTGTAGTCCGTAGTAGAAGGAAGTTTCCGTGTGTCTATTATCGTGAAATTTCGGTCGAATTGTTTTTAAATTTTTTTCGAATCCTGACAAAACTAATTAGTATTTTTGAAAATTTAAACGCAGAATAAAATATTACAGTAGTATCGAGGGTCTGAAGTCCCTGAGAACTTCTATAATGATTATTTTAATAAGTCACAGGGGTGAAAAAGAGAAAATTCAGTATGATTTTTAATTTCAAAGATACCATTCAAAAGAAACTTTTTGTTTACTCTAAGGAACTTTCAGCCCTCGTTAATAATGTAATCTTTTATTCTGCTTTTAAATTTTTCAAAAATACCTATTAGTTTTCTCAGGATTCCAAAAAGAATGAATGCGTTTAAAAAGAATTCGATCGAAATTTTGCACCTGCGCTCTCAAAAAGGATTAAAGTGTTATTCATTTTTGGAATCACTATTTCAAACGCTTTTAAATGAGCTGTCACATGATGTACTTTTCCATTTAAAAAAATCGAAGTTATGCCTGTCACCTGAAGCTGTCACCTTTAAAAATCGACCTGTCCGAGCGTTTTGCTTATGTTCTAAAAATAAATAAGTTAATAAGGTTAACACTTATTCCAGCGCACTGTATAAGTGAAATCATAATATGATTTCTCATATTATGAGAAATCACACAGTGTAAAGTCCATTAGGTTTAGGACAAAAAAGGGGGATTTAAAAAATTATTATTAATCAATATCATACATTGGGCTAATGCATTCAGTAATTATTAATATAAAATACGTTCATAGTAGGAATGAACGAAACTGATTGTAAGAATGAATAGAATTACTTGTAAGAATAACCGTATTTATTGTGGGAATGAACGGAATTAATTGTAAGAATACGACCCCCCTCCCACTGAGAGGAGTGGGGGTAAATTTAAAATTTTAAATACGAACCCCGTGATATTTCGCGAAATGAACATCAGATCAAAAAACTGCAAAATACACGTATCCAGTATTTTTGAAAATTTTATCGAATGGCACCAAACACGACCCCCACGGAGGTTGTTTTAAAATCTTAAATAAAAGAACTTTTATTCGAGAAATCTTTTCGAATTATGGATTGATGGCGCTATAGACGGAAAAAATGATTGTTGGAAATGGAAAATTAAATTAAAAAATGGAAAGTCCCCCATTTTATGGAAAACTTAACTCAACTTTTTTTTGGTTTTAGGACCTTCTGACTTTAATTTTGGTAAATTCGTTAATCATATTGGCGTAGTCTAAAGTAGTAGCTAGTGAGGACTCTATTGAAATGAGTGCTAATTTTTTTAGTTTTATTTGTCTTATGGAACTTCGTAAATAGTTTTAATAATTTTTAACTTTGAAAAACTTCCTTCCCCACTAGCTACGGAGACAGGGAGTGTTAATAAAATTCTTAGCCATACATTTGGGTACCTATACAGAAATCATTCAAAACTTCTAAAGGTTTCATTGACTATGTTATCATTCGGGATATATCACGCAATTCTTCTAGAAGATCATTTGCCTGTATATCCGATTCTTTTACTTTTTCTATTGAAAGTATTGAATGAAGATGCATACAATATTTTTTAGTGTTTTATCATTTATTTCCCTTAATTTAAAAATATCATCAAAAATTTATTTATTTATGAAATTCTAGAAGCGAAAATTGACAAATCAAAGAATTAATGGCAATGTCTAAAATATTGATAAAAAAATTTATTTTAAATTTATCTTCTTCTGTTAAGAGCTCATCCATAGATTTTTCGTAATTAAATTGACGCTTTTTCCCCTGGCTCGAATTTCATTTTCAGCTGGAAATTCGGAGCCTATGTCAAGATTTTTTGCAATTTCATTAGCAGTAATATTCGTTTGGTTATAGCCAGATTGTCTGTAACTTTTAATTTTTTTTTTATTGTTTCTGACAACCTTTTTACACAATCTGACAAATTTATAATTACATGTTGCAACATCTTCGAGAATGAATTTATATAAAATAAAATATCATGCCAAAGAACTAAACCTCATATAAATTTATAATTTTTAATATTTTTTGCTAATCCTCGTGCTTTGACTTTATTTTCTGTATCTTTGTTGACTTCTTCTATTATTTCGAATAAGGCATCATATATTTCACAAAATTGAAACCTTAAAGGTTTCAATGCATCTATTCGACTTGACCATCTAATATTGTTTAACAGTGTTAGAGTTAGTTGTGAAACATGGTTTTTCAGAACTTTCCACGCTTTGTAGAACCAGAAAAAAAGTGTAAAGTTCTTGTATAATACAAAAAAGGCTTTTGTTTCTGTAGAATAAAACGCTTTCACTTTTAAAACTAAGTTTACAGAGTGGCATGCGCCACTTTTTAACTCGAGTAACACACGCCATCGGACATTTTTCAAATATTCTATGATTATTTTGATGTATTTTCATTTTACTTATTATGCCGCCCCCCTTGTGATGCCGCCTGATGCGACTGCCTCACCGCAAAACCGGCCTCTTTCATGTCTACAATGCGTCCTTTTTCGAAGTCGCTTAAATCGCGAAATTGCTGACGACCGCGAACTCCTGGAATTTTAAAATGTTTGGGTGAAAATCAAAAAAAATCCAAAATGACTAAAAAATTACAAATAAACTGAAGTTAAATACACAGAAATAACCTTTCTTATCTTTTTAGTTTTTACGAAAAAAAAAAGAAACAAACTTCAGTTAACCTTCGGATGACCAAGAAGGGTAAATTTGGACCCCAATGCATGTTTTTATTTAATAAATGCAGAAATATTTTCGATTTTAAACTCATTATTTTTTTATGTGACTTTAATATCATTCCAGATACCCTCATATTTTGTAATAATAAAATTCCCTATATTTTACGAAAAAAAATATTTTCTGAATTTGGGGTCAAAGACGAACTCCCTTGGCCTTCCATATTCCAATTTTATATTAAGTAATTACCGTCTATTATGTGGAATTGTATGTAAGAAACATTTCAATATTGAAAAAAAAATTGTTTGCAGAACCTGTGGCGAAGTAATTAGTTTATATTTGAAAATTTCTTTAGTTCTAAGTTCAGAACGATGATTCCTGTTTTTGTTCAGTTGTAATTAAAAATAGTTTTTACTAATGTTTATTTATAATTAATTGATACAATAGTAACATTAAAATTACGAATACATTATTACATTTCTTAAAACAACTTCATTTTTTTGACCCCCAATTTTGACCCCCGGTCAAAATTGGGGGTCATTTTTTACCCCCGTTGGTCATCCGTGTAACAAAAAAAGGTTGGTCATCGGAAGGTTAAAGAAAAGGTAACGAGATAAAAACTTTATCACATAATATATACTTTTAGATAAGACTTACAAAGAAATAATTTTGATCCAAATAAATAACCTTATACAAAGTGTTGCATTTTTTGGCCATCAGTGGGTAGATATATAAAATGACTTTCAAAACACTGATATTTTCATTAGTTTCGTTAATTTAATTGTACAATTACTTTATCTCTCCAATTTGGCTCGTCTTAATGTAATTAAGTAGCTCCTTATTTTGTATCAGTTAATTGGATCTTAATTTGTTGTACACAGAAATGAATATTAATAAAACACTCTGCGTTTCAACCAATTTTCTGTTCTCATTTCAAAGTGGTACGCAAGTAAAAGTAAAAGGTATTTCGGATGAATTCCTACGACCGCAAGAGACCACTTTATTATATTTTATAAAATATTTGCTCCAAACACTTTTTGCTGTGAGTTGATGGTTAAATTTTAAAGAGGGAGAGTGGAGAGAAATGCAACTCGTAAAAACATTATGATACAAGATCCGGCTAAAATAAAACGTATTTACAAGGCTCTTCTTCATTACATTTAAGATTTGTCTACTTATTGTAATTTATTCAGTTAATCTTTAGACATAGTCCCCTTTTTTTTCGTTTACTAATCTCGTACAAAATAAATATTAAATCAATTTGTAATAGAATGGTTTTGTTGCGATTTAATTTTTTATTCATAATTTTTAGTCGTAGATAAAATATAGTATATTACTTGGTTGGAATGCAAATTTGATTTACTCATGATTCCTCATAATTGATGATGGTCGCATTCGGCATCGTTTACTCGTATTGCTGTTTTTCTAACCAATTACTGACCTTTTATCATTTCTGCAGTAAGGTCCTTTTATCCAAGGTCCTCTTATCCAAGGTTTAAAATTTGGTTATTCTTTTCATTATCGTCATAATTGGCTCAATAATCCTTGGTAAATCTTGTACTGCTCGGAGAGAAGTCATCACTCTCATCATTCCTAGCTACATTCATCCATCTTTTTTTTATTAAAGAAAAATTACCGCATCCACCAACAGGTTATTAGCGGCATTACTTGATAAACAAAGGTTAACAATGATTTTTAACAAATAAAAGAATAACTAGATTTGATAAAAAATATTGATTGAAATTAGATAGTTGAGTAAGTCTTTTACTGGACAGTTTTCTCCAAATAAAGCTGGTAGATTGTTCATTGAACGTTCACTTTGATATTTTGG
Source organism: Diabrotica virgifera virgifera (assembly GCF_917563875.1). NCBI lineage: Eukaryota > Metazoa > Arthropoda > Insecta > Coleoptera > Chrysomelidae > Diabrotica > Diabrotica virgifera. Next base: position 138,003,202 of record NC_065452.1, read on the forward strand.
ACACTCAATTAACAGATGGGTGACGGTAAGAGGCGTAGCACATAGGTCGCACATGGGACACGTTCACTGGCCGTAAGTAAATATGAGTGTGTAATCTTGGTGTGCCCTATATATATAATACGTAGGCGCGTTAGAACCGTTTGAATAAACCTCGAACTAGCACTTGTTTTCCACTGTCGTGTATCTGGTTTTACCGATTTTAATTTAGATTGCGATAGAAACCATTCGCGTTGCCACTGACCGATCACTTTTTGTTTAAAAAACGTTTTGAGATCTTTAGATACACACTCGCGCACTAATTCGGATTTCGCACTTGTTGCTGCATTACTAGAACTTCTGTCTGCCTCTTCATTGCCGATAATTCCTATATGTGATGGGATCCATATAAATTTCGGAGTTGTGTTGTTCTCTTGGGGAATTTGTAGTTCAATTTTGATTAGTTTCTCTAAAGGACTTTCAGGATACAGATGCTTTGATACAGAGAAACAGAGGCTTTGAAATATTTGAAAGGTTTGCATGTTTTAGGGCGCGATACAGAGCAAATAGTTCAGCGGTGAAAACGCTTGAACTAGGCGGTAGTTTAAATTGAAAAGTAGACGATGGAGTTACAAATGCACAACCAATACCTTCACTGGACGAGTTGAATGTAAAAAAAATATAACAATGGATAGAAACCAGATGCTGATCTATGATGACTGTGATGCATCACTTTCTATACTGGAGCCCACCTCTCTAAGATGAGCAAGTATTTTTTTATTCAAGTTAGTCAGCCTTGTTTTTATCGATCTTTCTTTTAAGTAGGGACGGATTTCCTTTAACATGTCACATGTCACTGAGACCTCTAAAATCAGAAGTGAAGTCATTGATTGGGATTATGGGGTTCGATAAGCCAGCTATGTTTTCTAGGAGGAGGACTAATTGATCACTGTTCAGCGGAAATGGTGATTCGTGATTATCGATGAAGGTTTTGGCAGGCTTTATCATGGACAAAATGGATACATCCGAATGCGTTTCTTCAAGTTTAGATGTCTTTGGCTTCTTTTGAGTTGCTGTAGATTTTGGTACTGTAAATGGGTTTTCTTGAAGTGTATTGTCGGTTTCTGGAGAGGCGACTTCACTGATAGAGCGTTTTAAATGAGTGTCTTTGTTTTCGGTTACTTCTGTATTTACGTTTGGTAATTTTGACTCAGTATGTTCTGAAAAGGTACTTTGGTGTGATGATGTAGTTGGAGCTTGATTAGATTGGGACGTTTCAGGTTGGTTAGTCGTACTGGTAAGGGTTGGCGTAGGAATCGATGCTGTTGTTGTTTGTGCAGCCGAATCAGCTACAGTTGTAGTACTTGAAGCTGTAGAGCTTAGTGGAGTTTATTGTGTCGTAGATATATTTGTAGGTTCGGTGCAGGCTGCTGCCATATGTCCTGGTTTTTTGCATTTGAAACAGATGTTTCCATCTTGAGAAAAGAATATTGTTTGGTTTGTGTTTTCGAATATTATTGTTATGGCGCTTGGGATGGTTAAATTGTGAGGGCTAATATATACTTGCCGTCGAAATCTTAGGATATGGCTGTACTCGGGAAGATTTGCGCCGATTTTTAGAAATGTTATGGGAGATACAAGATGTAGACCGATTTTTAGCAATTCTTTTTCAAGAACATGGTGTGGAATGGTCGGGGATACATTTGACATGACAATTCGTTCGGCTGGTGTTATAAGTCGTCTAGCCTTTAAAGGTTCTCCTCGGATAGTGATTTGGCCATATGTAGTTATCTAAAAACTGATCTAGGATATTTTTATTCGCGAGGTACATGCAAACCCGGTTGTTAGAGAGGCGGGAGGCGAAAATTATGTTTTTAGATTGAATAATGTTACCAAGGGGGGTTAGGTAGTCATGAAGTGGAGTATTTTTGATTGCACTGAAGACTAGTGCCTGGTCTCTTGAAGGGAATTTGAATTGATTTGTCACCTGTGAGTAGCTTTTCGGTGAATTTATGTTGTGTTGAGATTGTTGATCCATGCTTGCTTCGGTGGAAATCATTTTAGAAGAGCAGGTATCACCCGCAAGATTGAGTGCGGCCCTGTCCCTCTATTGGTAACCGACTCCAGTTCTTGTCAGTATAGATCGCAATAAAATTGAAAATGTGTCTAAAATGTTACTAGTATATACGATTGAATATTATAATACAATAAAAATATTTATTGTTTCAAATATTTACGTGAAAAGTAGATAATATGCCGTATATCACTTACTTGTATGTACCACTTTCACAAAAACTTAACTTATATAAAATCATGCATCCATCTTCTGGTCCTTGAATATTAAGGTCTTCTTCCACAATCCATCTTCTACGCGACCGTCCTCTACTTCTTCTGCCCTCAAGCAACAAAATGGAAGTCGAATAAATGAACAACTTACAAAATATATAGACATAGGTAGCAGAATAAGACAGGAGGCTCAATTTAATCATAGATGAAATTATTAAAAGTATCAACCAAGGAAGAGGATATATGGGAAACACAGAAGTAAAATTACTTAGATTCAGTTATGCAGACGACGCAATATTGATAGCCCAATATGAAGATGTCTACAAATTTAAATTAAGAGCAATAGAATTTAATATGAGAATCTCATCTCAGAAAACTTAAACTATAGTAATCAGCAAAGAACCAATTGAGATAAAATAGAAATTAATGGCATCAGAGGTGAACACGTATCTAATGGAAATAAAATACGTTGGAATTACACTGTCCAGCTATAGAGACCTGGACAAGGAAGTGAGAGATGAAGTACAAATAGTAAATAGACTGGCAGGATGCCTCAATAACACTACATGGCAAAACCGACATATTAACACGTTGGCTGCCATAAGATTAAAAAAGTGGGTCCCTACGGACACGAGTATCCCGTTTCTATGCTTTTAAGACAACTACGGTGTGTCACGCGGCTGTTATCAACAACATGAGACACAACATTTGTGTTGAACAACAGAGATGAAGTCAAGAATTAATAAAGCCAGTGTAAAACCAATAATGGCACATACATTAAAAACAAAACCCGGCAAAGAGAGCTACAACACGAAGACTACTGGAAATGGAAGTGATGAGAGTACTGAGAAAAATTACAGAAAAAACGCTGATAGATCGAAAGAGAAGTGAAGAAAATGACGTATAACGTACAGTGTATAAACAAATGGACAAATGAAATAGAAAAAAGAATGGAATAACTACATAAACAGAATAGGGGAGACCCGTGTGATTAAAACAAGCAAGAGATAACTCACCAATTTGCAGAAGAAATATCGGACGACCTCGTAAAAGAAGGAGTGACAACCTTTCATAAAGATATCAATCCGCCAATGAATAAGCAGAATTGCTTATAAAGATGAAGAAGAACAAGATAAAGGATTTAAGACTGTCAGAAAGTACGTTGCCCAATATTTTATATGCAGATATTAACAGATATGGTCTCTTTAATTCAAATTTACTAGTTTCTGATTCTTCTTCTCACTTTCTATGGCTCAGTCTTTCGGCTAGCAGCTGGCAGGATATTTTTTTGTCTTCTACTCCAAATCAATGGTTTTTGAAATATCGTTGTGTATGTGTGTGTGTGTGTCTGTAAAGTTGATGAAAATTGTATTCACCGTATGTTTATGGATGAGATTTAAAGATTAGGGTTATTTGAAAAGGAATCTTCAAGCATATTGGCATGAAAATGATGTGTTGTTGATTTTGTGTGCCGCAGAAATTTGAATACAATACATCCTCGTTTAGACGAAGAATAGATCGTACGAACACAAAAAGTTGTAATTTATACTAATTATTGCACTGGCTTCAAACATCTGTGTCACACGTCCAGAAAAGTTCACAAAACGAAAACAATAGAATTAATGGATGATGGTCCATTTAAAACAATGCAAGTTGATACAAAGTTGCGATAATTGAGGCTTCTTTTTCGGTCCTAAGGAAATTAAGATTTTATTCTATTTTATCAGCTTGATTAATGGTGTGAACTTGAACAATAAAAATAATTTTCAGATAGCCTTGAAAGAGAGCACGTAGTAGAGTCGGGTTAGTTTGGTTTGTAACAGTTATAAAAAGATATCGTTCCCTCTGTCACCGTTACAAGTACTAGTAACTGTGTTTATTTCGGCAAGTTAAGTACAATTAATAATTCGAAGTAGAAATTCTTTTAGAAAGTAAAGTTTTTTTTCAATGTTTGTCTTTTATCTTATTTTCCACTTCTTCTTCTTCATGTACCATGTCCTTTACCATCCTAAAAAGCATGCTTGTATCAATACCATACCAATCTCGCAAATTTTTCAACCATGAAGTCCTCCTTCGTCCTGGACTGCGTTTGCATAATATTTTCTCTTGCATAATATTTTGTAGTAACCTATATTTGGGACCTCTCATTACATGTCCGAAAATACTCCAGCTTTCTCTATTTAACAGTTTTTATAATATCAGCAGAATTGCTGAGATGTTTTAGTATTGTGGAGATTCGAATTTTTTCCACCCAAGACACTTTTAAAATCTTTTGAAAGCCTCAAGGCGATTTAGATTAATTTTATTAACACTCCAAGACTCTACAGACACCATAAAGTAAAACCGAGAACAAGTAGGAGCGAGGTAGGTGGATCGTCAACAGTGCCGGATTAACCATTAGGCAAAGTAGGCAGTTGCCTAGGGGCCTCGACCCTAAAGGGGGCCTCGCAGGGCCTAAAATGAAAAAATAATAAAAAAGATAAAGGCAGTTTTTGTTTATATTCGATTCAGAGTTGGACCACCATCTCCATATAGCTATTTCAGCATCCTCATGCCTCTTCAGTGAAGCTATGCAGTCACAACTCTGAAAGGAAGATAAACAATCTGCCTATTTAAGGGAAACCATCGTGATACAATGATTCCACCTTTTGAGACGCAATCTAGCGACATCTCTCGTATTACGAGGAAAACAACGAAAAGCCCTAGATACAAAGTTTACTACTTTTTAAACAATTAGAATAATTGAAATAAAGATATAATAAACAATATTTTAAATCCAAGACTTTTCGTTAATAAACTGCTTTCTGGCTGTATCCCGTATCTCCGGATTTTACAATATATAATCACAGAGACGACGAAAATAGGAGAAAGCAAATAGAGGACACTTAGGCCATGCATTTACCTTCTCTTCGTCTAAGAAAAGGACCGAAAGACAGTTTCTAAATACTCAAAACTGAGTAAAAATGGAAAAGATAAAGGCAGTTTTTGTTTATATTCGATTCAGAGTTGGACCACCATCTCCATATACCAATTTCAGCATCCTCATGCCTCTTCAGTGAAGCTATGCAGTCACAACTCTGAAAGGAACATAAAAAATCTGCCTATTTAAGGGAAACCATCGCGATACAATGATTCCACCTTTTGAGACGCAATCTAGCGACATCTCTCGTAGTACGAGGAAAACAACGAAAAGCCCTAGATAAAAAGTTTACTACTTTTTAAACAATTAGAATAATTGAAATAAAAATATAATAAACAATATTTTAAATCCAAGACTTTTCGTTAATAAACTGCTTTCTGGCTGCATCCCGTATCTCCGGATTTTACAATATATAATCACAGAGACGACGAAAATAGGAGAAAGCAAATAGAGGACACTTAGGTCACGCATTTACCTTCTCTTCGTCTAGGAAAAAGACCGAAAGACAGTTTCTAAATACTCAAAACTGAGTAAAAATGGAAAAGATAAAGGCAGTTTTTGTTTATATTCGGTTCAGAGTTGGACCACCATCTCCATATAGCTATTTCAGCATCCTCATGCCTCCTCAGTGAAGCTATGCAGTCACAACTCTGAAAGGAACATAAACAATCTGCCTATTTAAGGGAAACCATCGCGATACAATGATTCCACCTTTTGAGACGCAATCTAGCGACATCTCTCGTATTACGAGGAACACGAGGAAAAAATAATAATTAGATTTAAATAAAAATTATAAATCATATTAAGTTGACAAATTCAAATATCGCGCAATACCATAAAAGTGATGGTTGACGCATAAAACTACATTAGAATGCATACTTTTCTTCACATAGGACACAGAAAGCCTATGTTGTGAGAATAAGTCGCTATTGAATGTCGTTTGGTAGAAATAACAGTACTATCTGTCAATCTGCACGGTTTCTTAGAAAAGTAATAAAAGCAATAGCAGCAAATGAGTCTGTGCCCCCTCGCTACCCTCTTCTTCATTACCCATGCCGTTCATTTCAGGCAAATACAATGGTCTCCAGGTTCATTTATCTAAGACTAACAAACTAGCAATTTACATCTCTTGTGCCGCATACTCGCTTTAGTTGTAGTAAGTGGCGCTAAAGGTTGCGTTGGAGCAATATCATATTTTGGATTTGTTCAGTCGGTGTACAATTTTTTTCAGCTTCTACCCACCATGGGGAGCTACGATCAAATGCTTAAATGAAACTCCACTAAGCGATCCCATTCGTCACGATCTAAACATTGTCCTTAAAAGAACAAGCAGCACGCAGCACTAGATTGACTGCAATGGCTGATGCAACAAGATCTTTGTCTAAAGGTTACAACGCATTCAAATCTGCTCTTCATACTCTTGCTGTATACCCTAGTCAGAAAGCTGAAACAGTTCATGAGGCTAAGTGTTTGTTGAAAGAAATGTCAAAACAGAAACATTCATAACAAATGCGTTTTGGTTAACAATTTTAGAACTTATCAACGCTGTCAAAATCATTACAGATAGAAGAGGTTGAACTTTAAACTGCAGTTCAGCTTCTAAATTGACTTTTGGAGTTCTTAAAATCCCAAAGAGATAATTTTGCTTATTACGAGCAGAAGGCCTGCGATCTACAATATTCTGAATATTCCGACGAGAGTAAACGAAAGCGAGCAAGAGAACTACATTTTGATGATGCTAATCCCAATGAAGTTTATCTACAGGGTGGAGAAAAGTAAGGTTGAAACGAATCTACCAATTTTGGATAAGCTAATTATTGAGCTGAGTAGTCAGTTGACAGCGTACAAGTCAGTGAACTGTGAACTCAGTATTTGGAGTTTTGTGTGTTTTTCCAAAACTGAGTGATACTCAAATAAGGAAGTGTGGTTCAAAACTACATGAAAACGATACTGATGATATTGAACCTGAAAGTTAAGATGAACTACTGCAGTCCAAATATTTTATAGTCCATCTTTGGGACTTGTAGCGAAAACAATTATTTATTCCTGCTTCATGGTCTTTTCGGGTTATTTATGAGACCAAATTCGAATCGTAGTTTCCAAATTTGTCAGTAGCTTTTAAGATTTTTTATTTTACGCTAATGATTACAAAAATGTAACAAACGAACGTTCCTTAAAAAAAATTAAAAACTATCACCGTTCGAAAGTAGGTAGCACAAAATAGGCTAGCATTTCCCTCAATTATGGCTATTGAGAGTGATGTGCTCGAAAATTTGGAATTTGAAGATAGTTTAAGAAGTTTTGTTTGTATGAAACTCATAAAAGTTGCTTTATAATTATAAGGCTTTGAAAACTCAAACTAAATTTAATACATAATTATTTATTATTACGTAATAATCATGTAATAGGTAAATAGTATATTATTCAGCGAGCATGTAATGATGGGTATACTCACGATGATGAAGTTTGCGACACGAGCCGAAGGCGAGTGTCGTTATTCATCAGTGAATAACAGCCATTACATGTGAAAAGAATACTAAATTTTTTCTACGGCCTTCTGTTTGTTTGGAAACGACGCAGGCAATGGACAAGGAAATAAGTAAAGATAACAAAAAGAAAACTAAAGTCAACTTGGGTACATGGAATGTAAGAGGCACATACGAAACAGGAAAACTCAAAGAATTAATTAGAGAAATTAAAAGATATAATGTAGAAATAATAGCTTTACAAGAGACAAAACAATTGGAGACAGAAATAGTAGAAATAGAATACGTGGTATTTTTTAAAAGCGGGGGAGAAACCAGAAGGTTAGGAACAGGTTTTACAATACAGCGAAAATGGAAGGAAAGAGTAATGGCATTCCAACCAATATCAGATAGATTATGCACAATAAGATTAAAAGGGGACAAACGAAACATAAGTATAATAAATGTACACGCACCGATTGAAGATGCCACAGAAGAAGAAAAAGATGAATTCTACGAGCAATTGGAAAGAGAATATGATAAATTACCAGGGTTTGACATCAAAATAATAATGGGAGACTGCAACGCCAAAGTCGGAAGAGAGAATATATACGAACACATAATAGGGAAATATAGTAAGCATGAGGTGTCGAACGATAATGGCCAAAGAATAATAGGCTTTGCAACAGAAAGGCAAATGGTGATAAGAAGCACACAATTACGCCGAAAAGATATATATAAAGGAACGTGGATTTCCCCTGATAAGAAGACAGTAAATCAGATAGACCATATTTTAATAGAGAAGAAGCATGCAAACAATGTAATGTAATAAATGTAAAGAGCATAAGAGGAGCGGACTGTAACTCTGACCACTACTTGGTGAGAGCAGAATACAAAATCGAGCATAACATAAAGCGAAACAATAAAACAACGGAAAAAATTGGAAAACAATTCAACATAGGACTACAAAAAGATAACAACACACAGAAGAAGTATGAACAGGGAATAACCAACAGATTAATCAGGGAACAAGAAACGTCAAGCCCAGACAAACAATGGCAAAATATCAAAGAAGCAATCTTGAACACAAGCAATGTAAAGCAATCCTAGCGAAAACCAAAAGAAAACACAAAACAAAAGATTGGTATGATGAAGAATGTCAAGAAGTAGCAGAAGCAATAAGAAAAGTAAGACTCAAAAATCTCACAAATGACGAAGAAAGCACTAGAGAAGAATACAGAGAATTGAGAAAAATCATGAAAAGAAAATGTAGAAGCAAAAAGAGAAAATACAAAGAGAACAAACTGAAAGAAAGAGAAGAAAAATTTCAAAAAAAAGAAATAAGATCATTCTAGCAGGAAGCAAAAAAAATGGAAAGGAGATATCAAAAAAACAACCCATATATGAGAGATGATAAAGGGATGTTGCTAAATGAGCCGGAAAAAATAATGGAAAACTGGCAAAACTATTTCACAGAACTGCTAAATAAGAGCGAAGTACAAAAGGAAACAAGCCATGAAATTGAAGATGATCAGATAGCAATAGAAATACCCACAGAACAAGAAATAAAGAACGAAATAAAGAGCTTGAAAAATAACAAAAGCCCGGGAATAACAGAAATATCCGCCGAAATGATAAAATCAGGAGGGAAAAGACTACAGAAAGAGATATATGACCTGATAAAAAGAATATGGGAAGTAGAAAAAATGCCAGAAGAGTGGACCATAGCAAGAATATGCCCTATACATAAAAAAGGTGATAGAATGCTATGCGAAAACTACAGAGGCATCGCACTATTAGAAATAGTTTACAAAATCTTGGCACAAAGTATAAGAAAAAGGCTAAGTCATTATTCGGAAAAATACTGGGGGAATACCAGGCAGGTTTTAGAAACAACAGATCAACGACTGACCAAATATTTGCCTTAAAAGAAATACAGACTACCTGTTACGAACATAAAACAGTACTATATGCTTTGTTCATAGACTTTAAGCAGGCTTACGACACAGTACATAGACAGCAGATGTACGAACTGATGAAAGAACTGGGGATACCAAGTAAAATTGTTAGGATGATAAAGATGACGATGGAAAACACAACAAACGAAATAGCTTGGAAAGGGTATACATCCAAAAAGTTTGAAACCAAGGAAGGATTACCACAAGGAGACCCACTATCAACAATGGCATTCAATCTAACATTGGAAGGAATAATCAGGAAAAGCAGAAAAAACATGCTAGAAACGATATTTAAAAACGGCCACCAATGCATAGCATTTGCAGATGATCTGACGCTATTAGCAACAAGCAAAAAAGAACTACAAAAGTTAACGAAAAACATAATAACGGAAGCCAAAAAATTCGGACTTAAAATAAATGAAGAAAAGACAAAGTATATGATAATGGGAGAGATCCAAAAAGAAAAAGAGAATAACATCATAGTACAAATAGATGGAGAAAAAACATACTCGTTCAAAAGAGCCAAAGAAATTATTTACCTGGGAGCCAAAATAGATGAAAATGGTCATGAAGAAGGGGAGATAAAGGCAAGAATAGCTAAAGGAAATAAAAAATATGGAGCATTACGCACATTATTGAAATCCAAATACGTATCAAGAAAAACAAAAATAAGAATTTATAAGACTGCTATCAGACCTACAGTAACATACGCAAGCGAAACATGGGTGCTCAAAAAGTCAGAAACAGACCTTTTAGAAAGATGGGAGAGAAAAATGCAAAGAGCAATATATGGAGGTGTGAAAATAGAAGCTCAGTGGAGAAGAAGAACCAATAAAGAATTGGAAGAACTATATCAAGCGCCAACGATTACGACGACGATCAAAGCACAGAGAATACGATACTTGGGGCACATAGAGAGAATGGGAAGTAAACGAATGCCAAAAATGGTACTCTCACGAAGACCAATACAAAAGAGGAGGAAAGGCAGGCCAAGGAAAAGATGGAAGGACAGTGTATATGAAGACTTGAAGAAAAGTAACATTGAGAGATGGAAAGAACTAGCATTGGACAGAAGGAGATGGAGAGAGGTGGTGAAGGAGTGTATAAAAAGACTGAAGTGTATTTAAATAAAATTTACAAGTTTTATAAGTTATGTAAGTTATACTAAGTTATTTATTATATTATTTATGTAATCAAAAATGTAAACATTTTAGCCCTAGGCCTGCAAGGCCTGTTGCGCTTAATAAATATAAATATCTGTTTGTTTCATTACTATAAAAATTATTGTACTTTAAAATAAATCGTTCGTTTATTGACAACTATAACAAAAAAAAAACTAAAATAATTTTTTATGCTTTAAAATACCTTAACTTAATTTGGTTTTAATTTAAGCAAAATTATATAAATAAACAGTTTCTTGACTATTTTTTGTTTTATTTCTTCAAGTAACACGTTTTACAAAATGAAACAAAAATTAAATTTAAATCTACAAAATGTCCACTATTATATCAAAGGAATACCGCTCTGAGATAAAAAATTATTTTGGAGGGAAAAGACTAAAGTTTCTTAAGGGCCCTTCTATCTTTGTTGCTTAGGCAACAATTCCTTTCTCACTTAAGCGAACAAAGATAATTGCAATTCCGAAACCGGGCAAATCAAACGATAAGCCAGAAAACTACCGCCCCATAGCTCTACTCAGCATGGTATATAAACTATTAGAAAAGCTTCTCCTCAACAGAATTAGTCACAGGATACTAGAAAATGTCCCCATTGAACAAGCTGGCTTCCGCCCTCATCGAAGCTGTACGGACCAAGTGCTGTCATTAACAACTTTTATAGAAGCTAGTTTTCAAAAGAAACAAAAGACAGCAACAGTATTTATAGATCTAACAGCAGCATATGATACTGTTTGGAGACAGGGATTAATATATAAACTGGCCCGCATTATCCCCTGCAGAAAGATAATTAACCTCATTGACAACATGCTGACCAACAGAGCCTTCCAGGTTATAATGGGAAAGGAGACGAGTAGACAGATGAAACTTAACAATGGTCTTCCACAGGGTTCTGTCCTTGCCCCTTTACTTTTCAGCCTCTATATTGCTGACATGCCTGAAACCGAATCTCGGAAGTTTGGATATGCTGACGACTGGACCCTTGCAACAAGCCACCAATCTTTAGAAACTACAGAAATCACTCTCACGAATGACTTATCCATCCTCAGCGAATACCTTAAGAAATGGAGACTACAGCCAAGTACTACAAAAACTGAAGTATCAGCTTTTCATCTAAACAACAAGTTGGCAAACAGAGAATTGCGAGTGTATTTTAATAACAAGCTGTTAAAACACAATAAATACCCGAAATACCTTGGGGTTACTCTAGACAGAACGCTCACATTCAGAGAACACCTGACGAAAACAGCAGAAAAATTGAAAACACGCAACAATATAATACAGAAACTCTGCAACACTACATGGGGGTCCACAGCATCAACATTAAGATCCTCTGCTCTTGGCCTGATATATCCGGTGGCAGAATACTGTGCTCCAGTGTGGCTAAATAGCAGGCATACCCACCTGGTCGACACCCAACTAAACCGTACTATGCGTATGATAACAAACACAATTAAGCCCACCCCTACAATGTGGCTACCTACCCTTAGTAATATAGCACCACCCAACCTACGCCGCGAACATGCATTGGTTAAAGAATATAACAAAATAATGGACAGTCGCCAGCTTCTAGTCCACAACGATATCCCCGATATTCTTGGAAACCGTCTCCGATCCAGGTTACCCCCTCTACAATCTGCTCAAGCGCTGCAGCAATCCAACTTTGACTTAAATACCCGATGGAGAGAAGATTGGGAAAGTAGGACAGATCCGCATTACCATAGTCTACCGGACATCATAGGGAAACCTGGCGAATTTGAACGTCCCCGTAAGATTTGGGCAGCCCTTAATCGAATTCGAACAAACTGTGGAAGATGCGCCGACTCCCTCCACAGATGGGGTAAACTCCCCTCGCCTTCTTGTGACTGCGGCGCTGCAAGACAGACGATCAGTCACATTGTTCAGGACTGCCCACGCAGAGCATACACAGGCGACCCTATAGACTTTGTAATGGCAACCGAAGGGTCAATCGAATATATAAAAAAATTGGACATCTGTTTGTGATGCATTGTATAATGCATAAATCTAAATATATTCTGTGATATACTTAAGCCATACGCTAAATAAAAAAAAATAAATAAAATAGGGGCCTCAAGATTCTTAATCCGGGACTGATCGTCAATGCCAATTTTAAGTTTCTGTTACATAATACCTTAGACATTCTTCTAAAAGCGGCTCTGGCCTACTCTATTCTGAATCTAATTTCACCGTGACCCTCTGCGTTACAATTTATTTAATATCCAAGGTAAAAAATTTGATCAACTTACTCAAGGTTGGTACTATTTACGTATATAGACGATTTATATTCTGTTGTTTACTTATTACAAGTATTTTGGTTTTCCGTATGTCCAGATTCAGGCCTGCTTCCTTACAGCTCTCAACACCGCTATCAAGGAATGTTTACAGATCTTCAGTAGAAGCCAGAGGCGTGCGGTCCATGGAAGCGGGGGAAGCTCCGCTTCCCTATACTTCCATATAAGAAAATACATATCTTATTAATTAGTATTTAATTATCAACAATGTTTCCCTAATCTATTATGTAACTAATAGGCATTGAAACATTATTAAAATTTGATCGCATACGAACGGTCTCAAATAAGCACACAATTCAACGATTCAGTCCGGTCCTGACGGAAGCGCATCTCAAAATCGCTGCTTGTCATGCATTTGTCCCGTTCAAAAATTGGTCAGGGTTTAATAACCTCACTCGCTAGTCATGTTCCTTTCACGCGAATTTTGATACGCCTGGAAGCGCTCGTCCGACCGCTTCCGATTCGAAAACGAGATGCGGAGTCTGTTACTGCTGCTATAAGGGGTAGGTATTTAGGTAAAAATTGCTCGATTTCAATTTTTTGCTTAATAAATATTTTTACTAATATTTTATTTGACATTTTGAGATTTTTCCTTTTACTGATATTTTATAGTACCTACGACATTTTACAGACGAAGTCAAGTGACATTGCATTTTGTATAAGACAATTTTGATGATTATATATATATATATATATATATATATATATATATATATATATATATATATATATATATGTATAATGATTAAAAAAATGAGCTGTTTAAAAATAATTGGGATAAAGCTGAAAATATGGGCTTCGAACCTAAAAGAAAAATAATGATGATTGATATTGTCGGCGAAAGAGAGACCTATCGACGATTATACATCGAAATTTTTGATAATATTCTACAACAAATGAATTATCACTTTGAAAATTTTAAAGAAATAAAATATGTAGAATTATGCAATTTTAATATGTCTAATTATAATTCATTAAAATCTCCCACCGAGGTATGTACCTATTTAATTCAGTACGATTAAATTATGATTTTTTTTTATAATCTAGCTTTGCATTCTCAGTTAAATGTCATTTATAAAACACCTGAAATTAGTGATAAAGAAATACTTAGGAATCGGTTGAATTTTTTGAATACTACTGGTTTAAATCAGTCTCTGTGTGAAGTGGGCAAGTTGTGTGAATTAAGTAATAGGTACTAACTATCCCAGCTACAAGTCCATCAGTTGAACGAAGTTTTTCAGTATTAAAACGCATCAAAAGTTTTACAATAAATTTTACAAGTGAAGACAGACTTTCCAAGTTAGCCCTATTATCCATTGAAAAAGAGTGATTTATTAAACAATTATCAGAAAATCCAAAATTTTACGACGATGTTATCGACAAAAAATTTGCATTGGTTGATAAGAGAATAGGACTCAAGTATAAGTAAATAAGTGTCATATTGTTGAAAGTTGTGTGTTATGGAAGGTGATTCGAAATCGGAATATAAAAACAATTTTGAATAGAACTCTTCTTTTTAAGTTTAAAGAAACCAAGCCTGGAGCAGGGACTCGACCCTGAGCAAGCAGTGATCGATGATAAGTTACTAGATATACGATATACTAAGTCACTAGAGTCACTAACCTGCATTGATCGGGGTAGGATTTCGTTTGTGAGTCCTTGTATCCAGGACTCCCACATAATAAGCACTTTGCTGATAGAGAGCCCATATAGCGCATCAGAGTGCTGTCGGAGGGGAAGTGGATAGTATGAAGCATTGGGGCGGGATGGAGTGACGCCCGCTTATAAGAGTAAATCCTCCTTGCCTCAATGAATTTGTATCACCCGAATCTCATTCTCAAGGCGTGTGCATGTCTCTCAGACTGGGTTAAACACTATACCTAATTTTTTGTAGTTCTTGTTTTTAGTCGATATAAGTTAAGAGGTAATACATTAGGTATACACCTATTAAGTAGGTATATGTTTTGATCTCGACCCTCGTAAGAAAATATTTGTTAAACCCTTATTGAATCGCTTCCTCTTCCGAAAATGTCACCGCATGCCACTGGTAGAAGCTAATAGTAGAGGGCCAGCAGATCGAAAGAGTAAAAAAGTACACTTACCTACGAACACAGGGCCGTGCCGTGCTATGATGCGGTGAGGCAGCCGCATCAGGCGGCATCACAAGGGGGGCGGCATAATCAGTAAAATCTAATATAATAATATATACTTAATTCAACATTATTGGAGAGAAGTTTTGAAAAGAATTAAACTTTTGGCCTCACAATGTTTAGCTTTTCATGGAACAACTGATCATTTGTTTCTACCTAATAATGGAAACTTTTTTAAGTTAGTACAATTGCTCTCTGAGTTTAATCAAGTAATGGAAGAACATATCAGGATAGTTCAAAGAGAGTCTGATACATGGTTTGTGACTTATTTAAGCAACAGTAGGCAAGATGAATTGATAAGTATAATGAGTAATATAAACAAAATTGTCGAAATACAAAAATCGCCAAACATTTTTCGATAATCGCCGATTGTACCCCAGACGTAAGTCATATTAAACAGCTCGCATTGACGATAAGAGTTGTCGCTTTTAATTCTTGATGTCAGAACAAATACCTAATTATAATATCGAAGGATTTTTTATTGTTTTTTTTTTTGAAGCTAGTGATTCAACCAGTGAAGGTTTAACGGAACTTATTTTGACAAATTGGGAAAAGTTAGGTCTTGAGTTAGAATGGCTTAGAGGACAAGGCTATGATAACGGGACTGATATGAAAGGAATAAGAAAGGGTGTGCAAAATAGAATAGCAGAAATGCAAAAATATCCGAGGTTTAGGTGCTCTGCGCTTGCCACTCTTTAAAATTAGTCATAATTGACGCAGCGTCTTCTTCTATAGAAACAACAACCTTTTTTTATTATACAAGAACTATAGGTGCACTTTTTTCTGGTTCTACAAAGCGTTGGAAGTTCTGAAAAAACATGTTTCAAACTAACTCTAAAACCGTTGAGTGTAACTAGATGGTCAAATCGAATAGATGCATTGAAATCTTTAAGATTTAAATTTTGTAAAATATATGATGCCTTATTCGAATCAATAGAAGATATCAACAAAGATCCAGAAACTAAAGTCAAAGCACGAGGATTAGCAAAAACTACTTATTTAAAATTATAAATTTATATGCGGTGTTGTTCTTTGGCATTTGGCTATTTCATATAAATTCAGTCTCGAAGATGTTATAACATGTAACTATGAATCTGTCAGATTGTGTAAAAATGTTGTCAGAGACTACAGAAAAAATGAAAAGTTACAGACAATCTGGCTAAGACCAAATGAAAATTATTGTTAATGGAATTGCAGAAAATCTTGATATAAGTTCCGAATTTCCAGCTGAAAATGAAATTCGAGCCAGGAGAAAAAATCGCCAATTTGATTACGAAGAATCTGTGGATGCGAGTTCTTAGCGAAGGAAGATAAATTTAAAATAAATAATGGTTCATCTATATTTTAGACATTGCCATTAATTCTTTGAATGGCCGATTTTTATAATAAAATTTTTTAATTTTTATATGATATTTTTAATGGAGGAAAATAGATGATAAAACACCAGAAAAATATTGTGTGAATTTTCATTCGATACTTTCAATAGAAAAAGAATAAGAATCATATATAGAGTCAAATGATATTCTAGAAAAATTGCGTGATATATCTCTAATGATACCGTACTCCATGAAAACTTTTTTAAGGTTTGGAGATTTTGAACTGTTTGTGCCAAAATAACCTAATTTCTTTATACCCAAATATAGTACCACTAAGAATTTTATTAACACTCGCTGTCTCGGTAGCTTGTGGGTAAAGATGATTTTCAAACTTAAAAATTATTAAAAACTATTTACTAAAGTCCATAAGACAAACAAAACTAAAAATATAGCACTCATTTCAATAGAGTCCTCACTAGCTGCTACTTTAACCAAAGTGATTGACGAGTTTGCCAAAATTAAAGTCAGTAAAGAAGGGCAAAATTGTAATTTTTGTAAATGCTATTTAATGTTAATACATATTTCATTAAAGGTTTTGTCTTTAAAATAAAAGTTGCCCTTCATTTTGTGTAGGTTCATTTAATAAAAATAAAAGTTAAGTTTCAATCATACTTAAGGGGCGACATTTCGAAGACTTGCATCATATTGAAAAGATGTACCGCACGGCTCTGTACACACGAACACTTATAACAGAAAATAATGACTACACTGCAGAAATCAAAGTCTGAATCGAAAAAGCACGTTCTAATTTTATGAAAATGAAAAAGGTCCTATGTAGCAAATATTTAACATTAGCTCTGAAAGTACGCCTAACAAAATGTTACGTATGCAGTTTACTATACTATGGAGTGGAATCATGGACGTTAAATGTAGAGACAATGAGACGACTTAACGCCTTTGAAATGTGGACCTATAGAAGAATTATGGGGGTTTCCTGAGTAGATAGAGTTACGAACAATGAAGTACTGAGAAGAATAGGTAAAGAGAAAGAAGTTGAACTTACAATTAAAGAAAGAAAGCTACAGTATCTCGGACATGTGATGCGGCGCGAGAAGTATGGCATCCTGAGACTCATAATACAAGGAAAGATAGATTGCAGAAGAAGCATCGGAATAAGACGAATTTCATGGCTGAAGAACCTGAGAGAATGGTTTGGATGCAGCTCAAAACAACTATTTAGAGCTACTGCCTCAAAAATTAAAATAGCTATGATGATGGCCAACCTCCGTAGCGGAGATGGCACCTGAAGAAGAAGAAGTAGAAGCTAGGAGTACTTTGTCGTTCGCATATTGCAAATTATTGATAACTGCACCGTTCACAATTATTTCTTCTTGTTTTTCAGGAAGTGGAATTCTGAAAATTCTTTCGGAGTAAACGTTGAAAAGCAGGGGCGACAAGAGGCATCCCTGCCGTACTCCCCTTTTAATATTAAGAGCCTGTGATTCCAAACCGTCTACTAGAACTGATTTTACTCTTTGCTTTTCGTATTTTACGTCGAATGTCTTTTTGTATCCTTTTATAAAGTGGTTCGTTGTTTTTTGCTAGTCGCTGTTGCTCCATCAAATCCAATATGTTATCTATCTTCCAAGTCTTCTAAGTCTTCTTTATTAGCTTTGAGCTGCCTTTTAAATTCCTTTACTGTTTTAAATATACCTATGTCTATGTACAAAAAAAAACAAATTCGTCTATAAAGCATAGTTTTTTGTCAATGTTTGTCTTCCATCTTGTTTTCCACGCACGAGTGTCATTAATTTCTATATAAAGTAAAAAACTGCCCGTTATTAAATTTTAAATGGAATACCACGGCTCAAATATTATTATATACAAAAATTGACTCGCTGGCGTAAAGTAATGGGAGAAAGAAATAAAGAAAGAAGCCCAGCTGACTTTAATATTCGGTTACGTCATTAACTAACGGTACCGCAACCCCACCGTCAGCGTCAACGTCGCGTCGCCCGCCTCCTTGCCTGCAACCGGAAACAGTTGCTTTGTCGCTACAAAGACGCTGCCATAGCCACCTGTTCCTTTTATATTCTTCAATTATCCCCTGATTAAAACTACGAAGCAACCAACTCGCCAATATTACTCCAATCAATTTATGCAACTGGCTCAAATAAAAATTCACATTAATAGCAAAAAATTATCATAGCGGGCTATAGATTTTTGGAAATTATAAAGACGAGGAAGAAAATAGATCATTAACAACTTGTAATTAAAAAAGTTTTCAACCTAATAGAAACATTGATAATATTGAAAAATATTAAAAATATTACTAAAAGATTTTTAATTGAAAACTTATTGGTTCATTTCCCTGGTAACACCTCCATGGCTTCTAAAATTTGCAAACCAGATGGATGCTGAAGCGAAGAAGACAAGAGGGAATTCAAAAACTTACAATTCACGACCCCGTCTGTTCAGCTGGCAAATTCCACTGTTCCACAGGTCCACTGTCTGTTCAGCAGCTAAATTTTTTTTTTTTTTATTTGAAAACTTGCAGATTTACAATCTACTCTGTACAAAAGAGTATTAAGTAAAACTGATAATTATGTAATGTTTTGTAGGTGTTGCCGGCCAGTTATTCACCACTGTATTCACTAACACAAATGTCACTCACACAAGTCTTCTGGCCACTGTCTCTTGAGTCTCCTAACTGGTAATGGACGATTGGAAAGCGTGGAAATCAGCTTGTTGTTGTGATTGATAATTCTTTTTCTATGTTTGTTCGCATGCAGTCCTATTACATCCTTTATGAATGGTATTTTTAAGTCCTCATGTAATGTTTGGTTTGAAATATACCAGGGTGCATTTGCAATGATTCTTAAAGTTTTTGATTGGTATGTCTGCAGAATTTTGGTGTTTGATGGTTTCGTACATCCCCATAGTTCAATCCCATAGGTCCATATAGGTTTTAGTATTATTTTGTATATTGCCAGTATGGATAATTGTGATCTTCTACCAAGAAGCCAATTCATTTGTCTGGTTTTTATTTGGAGTTGTTGTTTTTTAGCTTTAATGTGCGCTTTCCATGTTAGTTTCTGATCAAGGTGAATACCTAAATATTTGACTTCAGCCTTCACTGGGATAACTTGGTGGTTTATTGTAACATGTGGACAATTTACATGTCTGTTCATAAATGTTATGTGAGCCGATTTTTCGTGGTTGACTTTGATTTTCCATTTTTGGAGCCAGTTTTGTAATCGATCTAAATGTGTTTGTAGCTTGTTAGAGGCCACTACTGGATCATGGTCAAGCGCACTTATTGCTGTATCATCGGCAAACGTGGCGATAGTTGTTTCGTTGGTAGTTGGTATATCAGCGGTGTATAATAAGTACAAAAATGGTCCCAAAACACTGCCTTGGGGTACTCCTGCCCTTATGAGTTGGTAGCTTCTGTTATCTTTTTCCATTTTGACATCGAAATGTCTGTCGGAAAGGTATGATTTTAGAAGTAAGTAAATCTGACTCGGCATGTTTGTTTTTAATTTGTATAACAGCCCTTGGTGCCAAACTTTATCAAAGGCTTGCTGAATATCTAGAAATGCTGCAGTGCAAATGTTCTTGTTTTCTAAACCGTCTCTGATTAAATTTACTATCCTATGGCATTGCTGAGTTGTGGTGTGTTTTTCCCTAAAGCCAAATTGATGATTTGGTATTAAATTATTTATGGAGGTTATACTATTTATTCTACTTTGCAGTAGTCGCTCAAATAGTTTAGAGAGTATAGGCAGCAGGCTTATAGGTCTGTAAGAGGCAGCTTCTGTTGGTGGCTTTCCAGGTTTGGCGATCATGATAATTTCAGCAAATTTCCATTGCGTTGGATAGTAGGAAATATGAAGAATTCGGTTGTATAAAGTAGTGAGAAACACGATAGCTCTTCTTGGTAAATGTTTGAGAATTTCTCCCACTATTAGATCATAACCTGGAGCTTTATGGGAGTTGATTTTCTTTATCTCTTCCATAATTTCTGATGGACTAATTGATCTAGCAGGTGGTGATAGTTGACAGGGAGCATCTAAATAGCTATTTATTTCTTCATCTTCGAATAAATCTACTGGTGCAAACACTTTTTCAAGGTGTTCTACAAAAACTCTTGCTTTTTCCTCATTTGATCGAGCCCATGCATTATCGTTCTGTCTTAATGGAGAAGCTGTTACGATAGGTCTTTTTATTTTTTGGGTCGCTCTCCACAATGAGTGATCACTGGGAGTCAGGTTTTTGATGAAATATTCAAAAGATGTATTTCTGGATTCTTGAAGTGCTGAATGTAGTCTGTGAGTCAGTCTATTGAGATTGGTTTTGTCCGCTGGGTTTCTTGTGTGCTGCCAGATTCTGCGTGCCCTACGCTTCTCGGTTACCAACCCTTAATATATCTGGGAACATCATCTGTCTTTCTCTTATAATGTACAGGTGTTGCTTTCCAGGCCGCGTTTTGCATCAGATTTGTGAAATCGTGAACTGCTGTCTCAATTTCTTCTTCTATTTTTAGCCTTACGTTGAGACTTAGGTTGGTGTTTACGATTTCTTGAAATTCTAGCCAGTCAGTTCGTTTAGAACACAGTCTAGCAGGGAAAACTTTTTGCAGAATTTCGCTACTCACATTGATGATGATAGGACTATGATCGGAGCTAAGGTCAAAGTTTGATTTAATATCACATCGATCGATTGGTATACTTTTGATTATAGCAAAATCTAATAGGTCTGGAATTTTATTTCTATCAGTGGGCCAATAAGTTGGTTCGCCAGTTGATAAATAGTTAAGATTTTTTTGTTGAACTGTTTCCAGGAGATGTTTTCCTTTAGTTGTAATAAGTCTTGAACCCCAGGTAGTGTGTTTTGCATTCCAATCTCCAGCAATTATGTAATGGAAGCCTAGAGAATAAAAAAGTTCATTATATTCTTCAGTTGAGATCATATGTCGAGGGGGACTGTATAGTGAAGCTATGGTAATATGCCATGTTGTGCTTTGTATCTTTACTCTTGCACTTTGTATTCTGTTTGTAGTATATGGCTGCAGTTCATAATGTTTAATAGAGTTTTTAATAATTACAGCAGATCCTGCATGAGCTCCACCATCGGGATGATTGGCATAATATGTTACATAATTGGGTATTTTGACTACAGTTCTGTCAGTGCTGTGACTTTCAGAAATCAAAAGTATATCAATCTTGTGCATTTTCAGAAAAACAATAATCTCCTGTATATGATTTGCAAGTCCGTTTGAGTTCCAAGCTGCTATGATAAGTGTATGAGCCATTAGTGTGCAATCTTGTTAATAACAGTTGTGAGCATTGTTAATATCATGCTGTTCTGATTAAGTAGCTGGTTGAACATGTCTCTGAATTGGTTAAGGAAGCTGCTCAAGACGTCTGTTAAATTTTCGTTCTCATTGTGTGTTGACTGCCTGTTGGGATTATTTTGTAATATAGCAGAATAAGTCGGCTTTATGTTCGGATGATGATTTTGGAATGTAGTATTAATGGTTGGCGTTTGATGTACTGTTTCTTGGTTTTGTTGGTGGATTTGAGGTGGACCCCTATTGTTGGTTTTCTTGTTAATTAAATCTCGGTATACAGAACAGCCCTTAAAATTGGCTGGATGGCCTCCGTTACATAAAGCACATGTGGCGGGAGTGTTACGTGGCTTCTGGCAGGTTTTTGAGTCATGTCCACGCCCACATCTTACACAGTTGAATGGTTTTGTGCAGTATGTTTTTGAATGTCCGTACCTCTGGCATCTCATACACTGAACTATTCCATTCTTAGGTCTAGGAGGCTCAACCGTTATTCCTGTGTGGTGTAAATATTGTATATCAAATATTTCCTTATTATTAGTTTGAGGCTCCATGTCTACAAAGAATAAGGGTAGAGGTGCTTTACTTACTCTGTGTGTGACGTTGACTATATTTCTAACTTTATGTCCCTTGGATTGTAACTCATGTTTTATATCATTAACTTTTACAGAATGATGGAGTCCTCCAATGACTACTCGGTAGGCACGTTCCTCTTTTAGTTGATACGTGTGGTGAACTATTCCTTCTTCTCGCAAATATTTTACTAGTTTTCTGTAGATATCTACTGTTTTGGGATATATTTTGACAGTGTTTTCGGATAATGTTCGAGTGTGGAATTCTTCTTCCGCTAAAACGTTTGACAAATTGGTTAACATAGCAGCATCATCAGTAACACCGTAGATGTATATAGGAGGAGGTCTGGATTGTATTGCTGTATTATTATTTTCAGATGTACTTTTGCTTGTATCCTCATTTGTGTCATCAAGGCTATGTAAAGCATCAAATTTGTTTGAAGTAAGTGTGTTTTGTTTATCAGTATTTGTGCTAGCTTTTTTATACCTTTTCCGTTTTTGTTTAATAACATCTTGCCAGGGATGTTTGTCTGTTTCTGGGTTTGGATTTTGTGTTTCATCATCGCTGCTACTCATTGAATAATCGGAGTAATGACTGCAATCCAAATCATCCATGTGCTGTGTTGACGCTGAAGGTCCTGGTGGAACGTCAGGTGCTATCGGATTCGGCATGTTAGTGTTAGGTTGCAATGATTGGTTTTGAGGAGTATAAAAAATTTGCTGACCATGTGTGTTAAAGTTTGGTATCATATTATAAGTAGGCATAGTATTAGTTATAAACATGCTTGGTTGACCCTGTATATTTGTATTGCATTGTGTATTAGGATAAAATTGTACATTACCAGATGTAGGTACGTTCTGATGACCCTGTATATTATTGGGATGACTATACATACTGCGAAGATGTTTTTGCTACTCCTTGGATGTAATCTTAATCATCCATTTTTTGAAATTCACACACATTCACATTTAAAAATATTAAAATTATAATATTTACACTTCAACTGTTACTGAGCTTGGTTTTTGTATCGCCAGAATAATTACTCGCTGATAATAAACTCGAAATAGATGTTCACTGCTTGAACGCTAGAATGATAGCAGCTAAAATAGAGTCGAAAATCGTCGATTTAGAGTGGTGGTTTGCACTCCCTGTTCTAAGTGAAAAATAAGATGGTTTTGCCTTCGCATTGCAACTGAATAAAAATGGAATTTTTATTTTATTTTTATATTGGTCTTTACTCCTTTGAGTAACTAGGTCCATTTTCCGTTGGAATTTACCAGCTGAGCAGACCGGGTCGCGAATTGTAAGTTTTTGAATTCCCTCTTGTCTTCTTCGCTTCAGCATCAATCTGGCTTGCAATTTTTAGAAGCAATGGGGGTGTTACCAGGGAAATGGACCAATAAGTTTTCAATTAAAAATCTTTTAGTAATACTTTTAATATTTTTCAATATTATTAATGTTTCTACTAGGTTGAAAACTTTGCCTTTCAGTTGCCAGATGACGCTAGTCACCTACTTCATAAACGTCAGTTGCAATGAGGGGATAAGCTTACGTAGTTTTGTCACTTCAGGCAGAGAGCAGCAAACCTACGCCTCTCTGATGATGACTCCAAATAGAGTCGAAAATCGTCGATTTATAGTGCTGGTTTGCGCTCCCTGCGAATTTTTCCCGAATTTTTATTTTATTTTTAACTTTTAATTAACTTAAGATGAGAAATAAGGATTGGTAATAAAGTAATCACAAACTTAACGTTGCAAATAATCTCCTAATCGTGGCATCCGTGTCCTAATATGGCAGATTTCTCTCTGTTCTGGGCTTGATGAATTAAGAAATTTCCTGTTGTGTGGGACCAATCTCAAATGTTTCGTAGCCAAGATTTTTTCTTTCTTCCTATACCCCTTTTACCTTCGATCTTGCCTTCTAACATTACCTGGAGCTGCTCAAATTCCCTATGACGCATTATGTGTCCTAGATATGACATCCTTATAATTTTGATAGTATTGACCAGATGAGGACGTGTGTTCTTTCTTTTCATTACTTCTTCATTCGTAGTTCTGCTGGTTCAGCTTATTCTTAACATACGGCGCTGCATGCACATTTCGGATGAATTCAATTTAATAGCGTCATACTGTTTTAATGTCCGGGTCTCACAGCCATATAGTAACAGAGACCACACATAACACTTTAGTGTTCTCAATCTTATTGTGACTGATAGCTTGGGGTTACAGAGCATTTTACGCATGTTCATGAAACCAGACCTTGCTATTTCAATGCGTGTTCTAATTTCTTTTGAGTGGTCTAGTTGACTATTTAACTCTCTGTCCAGGTATATGAAGCTTTGGGAACTCTGAAGGATGATACCATTTATTTGTAAAAAACCGACTAAAATCCTTTATAAAAGGTATATTTGTTAAAAATCCCTAAAAAGGGCTACATCACAAAATTAGTTTTCGATCGGATAACCGATGATCATCAGTGCTTACGTGATTCTAACATGCTAACCACCAAAATACAAAAAAAATACTTGCCATCATCTAGTCAACATGTGAACAAGTCAATTTTGAACTCAAATGGTACCTGGGGCATAATACATGGGATATTTTGTACATTCATGTTTAAGTTCACATATTTTATCTATGTTTCCATGACGGATCAATTTTAAAGGATTTTTACCCATATATTTTTGTATTTTGGTGGTTAGCATGTTAGAATCATGTAAGCACTGATGATGGTCGGTCATCCGATCGAAAATTAGTTCTGTGATGTAGCCATTTTTAGGGATTTTTAACAAATATACCTTTTACAAAGGATTTTAGTAATTTTTTGTAATATATTGTATACAGCCAACTACAGGAAAACTTTTTCCTCGTGGATTTATTTGTATATTGGTTGTAATTTGTTCATGGGGATTTTTGTGGAATAGGTACCATAATTTTGGTTTTGAAAAAGTTAATGTCCAAGCCCAGCCTGTAACTTTCTTCTGATAATATGTCCATCAATATTTTTAGTTGGTCTTCTGTTTCCGCTAATACTATGGTTTCCCATACATCCTCATTATTTCTTTGTTTGTTCGTCTTCTCCAAATATTCTCTGTCGCCTGTATTTCTCTGAAAATTTTTCTGGGTACACCTTTCTTTCCCAGATCTCTACTTTCTTTTCTTACTGTTGGGTATTTTTTAGGTCTCTATTTTATTTCTTGAATTTCATTCAAAGTTGGATCCTCGTAAGTCCCTTTTTCATCCTCTTTCCAATTCTCATTTCCCTCTAATTCCTCTTCTAGTCTGTGTTTAACAGATCTTCGATGAATTTAGTCCATCTGTTTAATTTTTAAACGCTTTTATTTAGTTAAATAGTTTGCGTCAAATCTTTAGACGTTAATTTGACTGCCTTTTCTCCAATGCAAATGAATGAAAATTTGCAGACATATGCATTCGCGGGAACAATACACGAATAGTCAATAAATTTTTTTTATGTTTATTGTTTAAATAAAAAAAAAACGATTTTAATGGAAAATGCTTAAATTCTCTAGTTTTTTACAATGTAAAAACTTAAAACTTTTACGGATTGTAGCTAATGATGTGAACTATAAATAATTTCACTTTTAACGTTAATTGTTTACGTTATGCTTCATAAATAAACACTAAAGTTTCAAATTTTTTGCCGATTTCAACCACTTTTCATGTTAGTACATCATATGTTTTATACATATTTTAATAAACATGACGATATATTTTAATGTTTAAAAAGTGTAAGACTAAAGAGTAGAAAATAAAAAAATATGAAAAAAAAATTTTTAAGAAACGCTTTTCTTTAGGTACGAGTGACTAAAATCAAAAATATTATAAAAAAATCAACTAAAAAGCAAAAAATAAAAAAAATTGAAAAAATCTAACACATTCGTTTAAGAAAAGCGTGGGGCGAAAACCGTTTATTCGATGAAGACGCGCCACGCTTTTCTTTGACGAATGTGTTAGATTTTTAAATTTTTTTTTTATTTTTTGCTTTTTAGTTGATTTTTTTATAATATTTTTAATTTTAGTCACTCGTACCTAAAGAAAAGCGTTTCTTAAAAATTTGTTTTCATATTTTTTTATTCTCTTATTTCTTCTAGAAGCAAACCTTCTTTAAAATACTAAGTTTTCAATCTAATAGCACATAAAACAACATTAAAAATATTTAAAAAATAAAAACCTTATCTTGTAAAAGGTATATTTAAAATCCCTAAAAAGGGCTGTATCACAACAAAACGTTTTCGTAATCAATATTCCATCTTCAGTGTTATCACCTAAAATAAGTATAACTCTATAAGTAAAGTAAACATGAGGTTAAATTTTGACAAAGGTAAAAAAAGTGAATAGATAGTTATACTTACAGGTTTACATGCTTTAAGCCACCAAAATGTACGGGTAAAAACCCTTAAATTGATTTTAAACAGTTGGGGTTACATTATATTATCCGATTTTAAAGGATGTTAAAAATATTTCCAGATTAACCCCTGGCATCACATGACATCAACCATATTGGTTGGGAAATTGTAGGTAGAACCTTACATGGCAGAGTTTAGGTGACAACTGACCGGAATGACCCTCTGAAGGATGTCAGCACTAAATTGACATCGTACTTTGACAGAATGTAATAATATGTGTAGTTACTTCAGCCAAAAGAATTTAAATTTTATGTTAATATTTAAAATAATAACAGTAGTGAAAAAATTTGTTGGGATTAAAATGAATCTACCCTGAACAAGTATGATGGATAAAAGTTAAAAATTATAGAATCAAACAGAAGAGAATTAATACTTTCTTTAGGGTAGGCAATTGATTCTATAATTTTTAATGACATCCTTCAGAGGGTCATTCCGGTCAGTTGTCACCTAAACTCTGCCATGTAAGGTTCTACCTACAATTTCCCAACCAATATGGTTGATGTCATGTGATGCCAGGGGTTAATCTGGAAATATTTTTAGCATCCTTGAAAATCGGATAATATAATGTAACCCCAACTGTTTAAAATCAATTTAAGGGTTTTTACCCGTACATTTTGGTGGCTTAAAGTATGTAAACCTGTAAGTATAACTATCTATTCACTATTTTTACCTTTGTCAAAATTTAACCTCACGTTTGCTTTACTTATAGAGTTATACTTATTTTAGGTGATAACACTGATGATGGAATATTGATCCCGAAAACGTTTTGTTGTGATACAGCCCTTTTTAGGGATTTTAAATGTACCTATTACAAGATAAGGTTTTTATTTTTTGTGATTTATGGTATACAGCCAGTACAGGAAATTTTTTCCTTGTGATATTATTAAAAATATTACTCTACATCCCACCAGATTGAAAACAATGGAAACCTTCTCTGGTTACACCTCCGAGGCTTCTAAATTTGCAAGCCTTAACGGATGTTGAGACTAAAGAAGATGAGGGAATTTTACAATTTATAGTTCACGTCACATCTGCTCAGCGTGGTAAAGTTCCAACGAGATTGGTTCCCTTCGTACTCCAATCAGAGTAAACATGTAAATCAAAAATGAATAACCATTTTCAACTTCGTTGCAACACGAAACTAAAGCCGCATTATATTCTAGTTCAATCAGAGAGTGCAGCAAGCACCTCTACCGGTTTCGAAACTTATTAGTCTCTCATCAGGAGCCGCATATGCTGCTCTGACCCAACCAGGACAAACCCCGGCGTGCAGTCACGGACTGCAACGAACGAAATGGCAGGGATGCCCTAGCGGCAACTGCTAGCAAAAGACTAAGTTTTTAATCTAATAGCACATAAAACAACATTAAAAATATTACTCTACATTCCACCAGATTGAAAACAATGCCTTCTCTGGTTACACCTCCGAGGCTTCTAAAATTTGCAAGCCATAACGGATGCTGAGACTAAAGAAGATGGGACGTGAATTATAAATTGTAAAATTCCCTCATCTTCTTTAGTCTCAGCATCCGTTATGGCTTGCAAATTTTAGAAGCCTCGGAGGGGTAACCAGAGAAGGTTCCCATTATTTTCAATCTGGTGGGATGTAGAGTAATATTTTTAATGTTGCTTTATGTGCTATTAGATTGAAAACTTAGTCTTTTGCTAGCAGTTTTCGCTAGGGCATCCCTGCCATCTCGTTCGTTGTAATCCGTGACTGCACGCCGGAGATTGTCCTGGTTGGGTCAGAGAGAGCAGCATGTGCCTCCTGTTGAGAGACTAATAAGCTTAGAAACCGGTAGAGGTGCTTGCTGCACTCTCTGACCTCTGATTAAACTAAAATATAATGCGGCTGTAGTTTCATGTTGCAACGAAATTAAAAATGGTTATTCATTTTTGATAAACCTTCTTTGTTTCTGCAATACATTGTATTATTCTTTTTAGCTTCTCTGGATTTCTTAACTTCTTGGTAGACATTTTTCACCTCTTTATTGTAGGCTTCTTCTATGTTTTGCAATTGCTTTCCTAGATGTATGATTTTTCTATAGGTATAATTTCATTGACTTATAAAATGATAAAATCCATTAGAAATTTGTCACGCAAAAGAGACAATTCTTCCGGACTAAAGTTATAGCCAAAGTGAAATAGAATCACGAAATAAACTGTAAAGGAAAACGCAAAATTTGCCTGTGTTGTCCTTTTGTATGCTTTTCTGGCAATAAATTTGTCAAGGAATTAAACTTGATGTGATATATGGAAAGAGTTTTGAACGTTATTTAAATAAAACTTAATTTATAAGACAAAAGATTGTGTTAGGTCGAGTTGGAATGTTTTAAAAGACACTACAGATTTTACGGTGCAGAATTTCACTTGAAACTTTTATCTACTATATAATTATTTTACTTTATAGAGCTTTATTTCATCGAAACTGTTTTCCTTTTTAATAATGGTGATATCATAATGGGGAAGAAGAAATGTCTGTGATTGGTTTGGCAATTTGGAATGGGAAGGAGAGGAGGTTGAATTTTCAGATAGTTTTGGAAAGAATCATCATTGTGTTACCGGCATCCGAAAAGAGCAGTCAAAAGTTTTCGTGAGTAGTTCAGAAGCAAGTACTAATGTTTTGTTTTGATAGTGAGATTAGCTGAAAAGTGGAACGAGAGACAAATCAAATCGAGAAGAAATACCTCTTTGATTCTGCAAAGTCCAAGAGAGTAAGTTACCAGAATTATCATTATTAAAATTATTTGCGACACCAAGTAAAAAATATACTTGGGTCTCAGGAGATTATTGTTGAGAGAAAGAGAGGAGAGAGTTTTGGAGTTTATTGAACGAGTACTGGCAAAAAAGAGGCCTGGCTTGTGTTTTTGGAGAAATAGTTGCTGGTATCCTGCTGGATTGTTTGCTGAGAACGGGGAGGGCTTTGATTGGTAGCCTAACATAATCAACAACGAGGAGCTGTTTGGACCAAGAGGAGACATCATTGTGGTCAGTCAATAACCTATGTGATCGATTTTTTTTTATAATCAGAAGTTAATTTTTTTTACGTAAAAGCATATGAATTTAAGATTCCAACATTTCAAAAATTTAATAGGAAGTATAAGTAATTTTGCGAATACCAAATTTGTTTGTTTAACTGGTTTTATTAATGGTATCAAGAACAAAGAGATAAATATTTGTTTGAATTAGATTAATTTATATGGTAAAAGTTTCTTTTGGACAGTTATGCCCACAGAATTTAATTGATAAATTTACAGAACATTGCTTTTGATAATAAAGGTAATTGTATGTGCTTATTTATGATTTTTCTATTTATTTCCTTTTTCCTATGTTATCCTGATTAGGATCAACTAAGAGATACTGAAGCCACGAGAAAGGATAAGTATAACCTAAGAGAATTTAATTAAATTTTTTATGACAAAAGGCACCCTGAGATTTTTTCTTAATTTTTTATGTATGATTTGCGTTAATTAAATAAGTAATCAAATAAATACTAATTAATATAAAAGTAATAGAAAGCAGATCATAACAATATGTTACCGGCCTAACCCGATTTCAAGACAAACTAGTTTGGCCTAGGCCAATCTAGTTTGTCCTAACCGCGTTAGGATAAACTAGTATGGCCTAGGCCAAACTAGTTTATCCTATCGCTCGTAGGCTAAATTAGTTTTTCCTAGGCCAAACTAGTTTATCCTGATATAAATGCACACACTTCAAGCCAAACTAGTTTATCCTGATATAATAAAGAGTCACACTTCAGGATAAACTAGTACGGCCTAGAGCCTAGTCTAAACCAATTTAGCCGAGACGAAAGTAATTTAGCGAACATGTAAGGACTTTTACATGCGGGGAATTCCCAAATCACGTCCCAACAAGGATGGCAAAAAAAAATTATACATCGATATATTGGATCATATTATACATCGAATGAAGGTATTGATACATGCTATAAATCAATATAATCTTGTATAATTAAATAATATAAAAAATAATAAATAAAAGAATGAGGTTTTCTCCAAAAATTAAAAGAAAAGATATACACTTTCGAATAAAATCGAGTACGAATTAATATTGTTTTCACCAAGTTTGAAAAAATGTGAAAACGTTGAATTTTCCACGTCCGTCCTTCCGTCTGTCTGTCTGTCTGTCTGTCTGTCCGTGAACTCAACTCCTCCGTCATTATACCAGGTAGAATGACAAATGAGGTGTCAAATGAAAGCGTATAATCCAAGGATGGTACTAAAAGTGAGAAATTTGACCTAGGCTGTCTGTCCGTCCGACCTCGAATATAACTCAATATTATTGTTTGTTTGTTACGAATAATTATAATTTCAATAAAAATGATTATTTTTCCAAGAACAAAGTATTTTATTCAATTTATTATTTATATTAAGCCGTACTGCTTCTCTAAATTACTTTCTTCTTCTTGGCTTTTTCCCATTATGAGTTTGCCGTTTTCGTCTTCAATAGCACTCTATTCTCCCAGTCGCCATCTCTGAAGTCTCTATCTATCATAGCATTTCCTATGTGAGTTTTCCATCTCACAGCAGGTCTTCCTCTCCGTCTTCCTCCCCGCGGGTCGCAGTCCAGTAATCTTTTGTCCACCTGTGCTCCGGCATTCTTTGTACATGCCCATACCATTTCAGGGCTCTACTTTTACTTCCACAACTTTTTTGTAATTGAGCATTCTACTTTTATTCTCTTTCATATTTCCTCTGTTCTTATTCTATCTTACCTTGTAATTTGTAGACACCTTCTCATAAACTCCAATTCAACTGTTCGTATTTTATTTCATATTATTGTTGTCACTGGCCATTATTCCTCTATTGTAGGGTAATATTCAGCACTATACTCTGAAAAATCCTTTTTGTTTTCTTTAGTTAGAGTGTTCTTCCATATTACTCCATGGAGTGCTTTCATGGCTTGTTTTCCCCGTACTATTTTTATTTCTATATATCTTTCATACAAGTGCCATCTCGGTTTATCATTTACCCTAAATATTTAAAAGTCTTACAACTCTTAATAGAGTCTTCTAAACTTACGTTTAACCAATCTGTAATCAGTTACTTTCGACTAGATTAAATTGGTTTAGACTAGTTTAAAGGAGTTTATCCTGATATAAAAACATACACTTCAGGATAAACTAGTTTGGCCTGAAGTGTGCGTCTTTATATCAGGATAAACTAGTTTGGCCTGAAGTGTGTCTATTTATATCAGGATAAACCAGTTTGGCCTACGCGCGATAGGACAAACCAGTTTGGCCTAGGCCATACTAGTTTATCCTAACGTGCTTAGGACAAACTAGTTTGTCCTGAAATCGGGTTTGGTCGGTAACATATACATGGATAAGGTTAGATGGATGGAGCATTTAATGAGAATTAATAATGAAAGTATGCCAAAGATGGCCCTGAATCGGACTCACTCATGATAAGAAGGAAAGAACGATCAAGACAGATATGGTTTTATATGATATAATAAAATATCAGAAAAAAAAACAAAGAGAAAAAACAACAAACAGAGATGAATGGAGGAGAATGGTAGGTACAACAATTTAGCAGATAACGAGGAGCATCAGGTAACGAGGAGCATCATTATTTGTCTTTAAGCCATAGGCCTACACGGCCTGTTGAGCACTAAAATTAAATACGATTTTGAAAAGCCATTCGACTGCATAGGGAACTTATGAAGTATGTCACGACATTACAGCATTTAATGATCACACACGCACATTCTGTTAAATATTGTTATGATCTGCTTTCTTATTACTTTGATATTAATTATTATTTATTTGATCAATTATTTAATTAACGCAAATCATACATAAAAATTATTAAGAAAAAATCTCAGGGTGCCTTTTGTCAAAAAAAAATAATTAAATTCTCTTAGGTTATACTTATCCTTTCTCGTGGCTTCAGTATCTCTTAGTTGATCCTTATCGGGATAAAATAGGAAAAGGAAATAAATAGAAAAATCATAAATAAACATATACAAATACCTTTATTATCAAAAGCAATGCTCTGTAAATTTATTAATTAAGTCCTGTGGGCATAACTGTCCAAAAGAAACTTTTACCATATAAATTAATCTAATTCAAACAAATATTTATCGCTTTGTTCTTGATACTATTAATAAAACAAACTAAACAAACAAATTTGGTATTCGCATATTACTTATACTTCCTATTAAATTTTTGAAATGTTGGAGTCTTAAATGCATATGCTTTTACGTAAAAAAAATTTAACTTCTGATTATAAAACAAAATCTATCACATTGGTTATTGACTGACCTTTTTGATTCACACACAATGATGTCTCCTCTTGACCCAAACAGTTCCTCCTTGTTGATTATGTTAGGCTACCAGTCAAAGCCCTCTCCGTTCTTAGCAAACAATCCAGCAGGATACCAGCAACTATTTCTCCAAAACACAAGCCAGGCCTGTTTTTTGCCAGTACTCGTTCAATAAACTCCAAAACTCTTTCTCTCAACAATAATCTCCTGAGACCCAAGTATCTTTTTTACTTGGTGTCACAAATAATTTTTATAATGATAATTCTTGTAACTTACTCTGTTGGACTGTACATAATCAAAGAGATATTCCTTCTCGATTTGATTTGTCTCTCGTACCACTTTTCGGCTACTCCCACTATCAAAACAAAACACTAGTACTTGCTGCTGAACTACTCACGAAAACTTTTGACTGCCCCTTTTGGATGCTGGTAACACAATGAATTCCTCTTTCCAAAACTGTCTCAACATTCAAACCAAACTTTCCCCATTCCAAATTTCCAAGCCAATCAGAAACATTTCTCTCCCCCCATTCTTTTTTTTATTCGAAAACCCACTCATACTTTCAAAATTATTTCTACCATCATACTAATTACTTTCGGGAAATTCTACAAAATTTACTCGGGGTTAAACAAAAAAGTTAAAATTCCAAACTTTATTTACCTTAATTTTCTAAAAACTAATAATTACATCTACCTGTGGTTTTACATTTTCCGTAAACAATCTTTTTAAATTATAATCATAAATCACAATCACTTCACTTTTATTTACAAATGTATTTTATTTTTCAGGGAAAAACTAATTAAGGAGAAACCACCTTGCGTGAAAGCTACTTCTAATAAATATTTACAAATCAATATACAGGGTGTATCAAATTTATGTGCCCGCGTTATTTTAAAAAAATTAAATTTTTATTCTATCTTTGATTGATAAATTGAAACACAATAATATATTAATTAAATTTATCTGTTACGCCTCTGATTTTCTACCAGTTAAACTCAAATTTATATAATTTTTGTATTTGTTAGTAAAAGTGATGATCATAAATACACATTTAAGAAAATTGGGTCGTGCGTGCCGAGACGCCATCAGTTTTGTCAAAATTTATTGTCGTCATTTTTCCCTTTGACAGCGGGCGCAGATAATGCAATTAAAACCGTTGCCGGAAACGAATAATTAAAACAAAATATTTAGTGGAATTGATTTAGGGAAATGGAAAAGTTCCTTATCATATTTTATGTCTTATTAATTTAACTAATTTATTTCCTTTTTTGGCCTCAACATTTTGTTATCATTAGTGCTTTTGGGCTATTATTTAGGCTTTAAAATTGTGTATCCTTTATACGAGTGTTGTTCAATAATATTGAAGCAGGGAAAAAGATTCCAGATGAGTGGAATCTATCATACAAGTCCTACATTATCAAAATAGGTGACAAAAGATCAACAAATAACTTTAAAGGGATAAGAGTAATGCCTTCAATAGCCTGAATCTTTACCAGAGTTTTAAAAGAAAAATAGAACAGCACATGGACCATTACGGCGAAGAATAAGCCGAATTCCGAATAGCCAGATCATGTCTAGATAATATATTTATCATGAGACAAAAGTGATAGAAAACAACAAAGGGAAAAATATTGGAACATAATATGATCTTTATCGACTTAGAAAGCATACGATAGCATGGGAATATCAGGAAACAACTGTGGGAAACAATGAGAGAAATGCACGTTAGAGAGAAACGGGTGAATATAACAGAAAAACTGTATAAAGAAATAGAGGTGCAAATACACATTCTCTTGGAATCAGAGAAGCACTATTTAGTATTCAGGTTATAGTACAGAGATGCAGAGATGTCGAACATCCGGTTTATATGTGTTTCGTTGACTTTGAGAAGGCCTTTAATCGAGTAAAACATACTGAAATTATTGCCATTCTTCAGCGGGTGGCTGTTGATGATAAAGACCGACGCATTATTAAAAATCTTTACTGGCATCAACGTGCAAATATCAGGATTGGCCGGGACACTTCTGAAGAATTTCAAATACGAAGAGGAGTAAGACAGGGCTGCATTTTGTGCCCACTAATATTTAACATCTATTCTGAGTTTGTTTTCAATATATCAATGTTCAATGTGGTATCAAAATGAATGACGTCAATATTAATAATTTGAGATACGCGGATGACACGGTGTTAATTGCAAGCAATTACAAAGAACTTCAACATCTGATTCACAACGTGCAATGAATATGGACTCAAGCTAAACAACGCAAAGACCAAGGTGATGTTTGTCAGTAAGACTCCAATACAACCGGAAGTACGGAAGTAGTAACAGCTTATGGTGAACAACTGGAGAGAACTAACAGTATCACCTACCTGGGTTGTAATCTAAATGACAACTGGGGCATGAGAAAAGAAATTAGAATACGTATAGAAAAGGCGAGAGCTGCATTCTTTAAGATAAAGAAACTTTTATGTGGAAACAACATTACTTTTAATCTGAAAATTAGATTAGTGAGATGTTATGTGTTCTCTACTCTTTTGTACGGTGTCGAAGGTTGCACTTTAACGGATACTCTTCTTAAGAAACTGGAAACCTTTGAAATCTGGGTATATTGGAGAATCCTACGAATAAGTTGGGTGGATAGAGTTCGTAACGAAGTTGCTTTGCATCAAATGGGAAAAGTCACGGAAGTCGTCAGAACAGTTAAAAATCGAAAACTTGAATATTTTGGCCATGTTATGCGACACCCAGAGAGATGTAATATACTCCATTTAATAATAAAAGGCAAGGTAGACGGAAGAAGAGGGCCAGGTCGAAGAAGAACGTCATGGCTTGAAATCCTGAGAGAGTGGTTTAACAGATCCTCTGCATCCTTTTTCCGAGCCAATTTGATAGCCAACGCTCGATAATCGAGCACGATACATGAAGAAGGTGCAAATAAAGTTAGACAATGAAATAACAAAAACAAGCATCGCAACAAAGGGCCTCAAACAAGTATGTGGTCTACCACCCACACTTTTTAACATGTACATAGATTAGGCTTTGAAAAGATGTTAAAATGTTGGACAACGGACATACCAGTACAAGACAATTTATTACATTCACTACTTTTCACAGATGAAGAAATCATTTTTGTACAAGACAGGGAAGACATGGAATATACGACAAGGAAATTAAAGGACAGTGTGAAGGACAGACAAGATGACTCATTAAGCCCACTGCTCTTTAATATAATATTGGACGAAATAATAGAAGCAGTACGTAAAGGTCGTGGTTACAGAATGGGGAATAAAGAAATCCAAATATTATGTTATGCAGACGACGCCGCAATAATTGCCGAGACAGAAGACGATCTCCAAAGATTAACACACATATTTAATACAACAGCCAAGAAATACAATATGATAATATCAGCAGAAAAAACCAAATGTATGACAACATCTAAATACCCACTACGATGTAGAATCGAAATTGATGGGAAAATAATAAAGCAGGAAGCAAGGTTTAGCTATCTGTGAATAGATATAACCAGTTACGGAGATGTTAAAGAGGAAGTACGACAACAAAGCTTAAAAGCAAGTAAAGCGGCGGGATCTCTTAATGACACAATCTGGAAGAACAAACACCTAAGACAAGATACAAAAGCAAGAATCTATAAAGCAGCAATTAGACCTATATTGACATACACGGCGGAGACAAGACCTGACACATCTAAAACGAAACTACTACTAGAAACAACAGAGATGAAAGTACTCCGACGAATACCAGGGAAAATTGGATAGGGAGAGAAGCGAAAGCATAAGAAGATCATGCAATGTAGAAGACATAAATGGATGGATGACAAAACGGAAACAGGAGTGGAACGAACACATTAGTAGAATGGCAGAGGATAGGATAGTACGAATATCACGAGAAAAATCACCAAATGGACGAAGAAGTATTGGCAGACCAAGAAAAAGATGGTGCGATAACTTAAACAATTTACGAGGATAATATTGAAGAAGAAACAGGCTTTAAAGCCTACATACAAGAAGGAAGAAGAAGAAGAAGAAGAAATTAAAGGGAGAGTATGAGCTTATGGGGACTCAAGATAAATATGTGTAAGACCAAATACTTATGTATGATCCGAGGTTGCAAGTTTGATCTTAAGTTTAGAAGAGACTATTAAGAATTGTAAGACTTTTAAATATTTAGGACCAATGATAAGCTGGGATAGTAGGTACCTGATGGTATGAAAGATATAGAAATGAAAATAGCACGGCGAAAATAAGCTATGAAATCAATCCATGGAGTGATATGGAACAACACTTTAACCAAAGAAAACAAAGAAATTAGACAGAAGCTATGAACAACGTAATAAATACTGCTTATAATGCGCTGGAAAGTAATAAAGAGAAAGAAAGAAGAAAATTGAGACCTGAAAGTGGAGCTTAAATAGAGCAAACGCACATGTAAGATGATATTAGCGATCTGGAATGATACAGAAGCCTCGTATGGATGCTTTATAAGGGAGCTAAAGGCACCCTGGTGAAACCAGGTGAAGTCTCGTCTCTTCCAGAGTGAAGTCTCATCTCTTAGTTGCCTGTCGCCTCTTGTAACATAATGAACTAATTGTTACCTATTGACCCACTTACCACGTGTGGGAGTCATATGTTGCCCTAGGGCCGTAGCCATAGGAATTTTATCCATCCTTTGGATTTTGCCATGATTGCATCTATGTAAGACTTTTAGTCTGTTTTTGAAAGGCTTTGACCTTTGTATTTTTTGGCTGGCTCACCATGTTCTTGTAAGTATAACCACACTTTGCTTTTACCTTGGTCATCATTTTAATTTTAACATTATGCTTTAATTAATATGGTTATACTTATTTTAGGTAACACTGATGATGCTCTTGTTATAGAGCGAAAACGTTTTGTTTCTATGTTTGTAGCCCTATAGGGGCTTTTTAAAATAATATACCTTTTACCGAGCCAAAATTTTTATTAAATTTTATTT
Organism: Diabrotica virgifera virgifera; assembly: GCF_917563875.1. NCBI lineage: Eukaryota > Metazoa > Arthropoda > Insecta > Coleoptera > Chrysomelidae > Diabrotica > Diabrotica virgifera. The sequence goes on from NC_065452.1 coordinate 138,041,390, forward strand.
TTAAAGTTCTCTTTTTTATCGTTTTTCATATCGCATTTTCAGTACACAAAAAGGCATGAAGGATAAGAAACGTATTGAAATTGCTAGGTTCATTTTCATAAAAATGAAGGAACTGTAAAATTATAGCATTTTACTCAGTAAGAAATTATTAAAAATTTTAAAATATTGTTCAGAAAATTTTTAATCAAATGCTTATTCCATTGTTTTTTACGAATACGACGATGGCATGTCATAAGGTTATCACCCCTACTGTAACTTTCTTCTCCACATATTAATTTTTAACATATGCAGCTAAAATGCTTGTTAGTTTTTTTAATTAAACTGGATTGTTAGATGCTGAACCATTAACACTCTTGTCAACACAGAATTTTATATCACTTTCATTTTTATGGACCAAATTAAACATAATGACCAGTTAACGCTAAGTAGTAAAACAAAAGTCACTGTCGAGCTTTTATGAAAGACCATTTATAGTGATAATAAAGTTCTACGTGAGAAAAAGCCGTACAGAGGTTCGTAGAAGTTTATTAGTAACTTAAAAGTTAAAACAAGACCGCACACTAATAAGGCACCAACATATTGTTGATATCAACATGTATATAGTCCATTTCCATTATATTGACAATAAATTGTTGGAAATACAATTTATTACACATGTAATAAACCCACAAATGAGCTATATATTTTTATTTTTACTACAGAACTTATTTTTAAAACACTTTAGAAGATTTTCACCAATTTGAGATCAAAATATACTAAATCATTCATTATAATACAGATAAAACTTTGGTAACTATAAAAATCAACATCGGAATTAAAGATTCTTCAGATTTCTGTAAAAGAAGAAGATGAAAAAGGTCTTTTCAATTCGAGCTACATCATTGTTCTAAACGTGTTTTAAGGTTTTTACCTCTTATCAAAAAAAACTTCTGGTAGCTCGAACTGAAATGAAATGCTTTTCATCTATTTGACCCATGTTAGGAATGACCTTTTATTCCGAGAATACATCTACAGTTTACCCAATTTTGCCTCTTTCTTTTTTAGACATACCATCTTTGATGTATATTTTCCCATTTTAATTCCATTTAATATACTATTGTTTTTCATTACATTATATTTTTTCCAATTTATTGCTTAGTTTTATCAGGCACGTTTTATTTCATAATCACTTGGCGTATCATACATTTAGACCAGGGCGCATCTGTTAAAATATTAGTACATTTGGATGTTGAGAGGTGACTTATATTTTTTTGCAGAAATTGCTTGAAAATAACTCATATAACAATATTGGAGTTATCCTCCCCCTCAAAATGGTCCGGAATATTTTTTAAATAATCAAAATGTCAAAAAATGAAGGAAAAATTAAATTTTTTTTTTTTCGTTTTTTGATTATAACTTTAAAGGTATTCATTTCCGAGAAAAGTTGTACCGACATAAAAGTTGCGTAATTAAATTTTCTACAATACAGGATTGGTTAAAAATTTTAAAAATTGTCATCCTTGTTGCAAAATAGCAATAATTGCGAAAAAACATAAAAAACAGATATTCGCATTTTACGTCTTTCAAACATTTATGGCCTTACCACTTTCACTTATCACTTTCAACCACTTAGGACATTCATATTTCACTCAGAGAAACTTTGTAATATACCTAGTAAAATAAAACTGTAAATTTCATTAAGTTAGGTTCAAGAGATTTTGCAAAATAAATTTTGCAATCCAGCTTTCGCAACAAAAATTCATTTTTTAAAACTGGTACAGGACTGAAAATAAAGCAGATAGCAAGTTGAACTTTTTTTTCACATATAGAATAATACTGTACCTTTTATTTGCAATTTGCAAAATTAAAATCGGGTTACTACCACGGCGTCAAGATTTTTTTTAAATAAACATTAATTTTTGGTGCTATGCGTAGGACAGCGGATACGTGTGCTAGCTCTGACTGGGCATTCCAGTGACCTTTGATAACGATTGATAAATTTTAATTTTTAGTATAATTCGATATAAATAAATAAATTTGTTGATTGCAAAATAAAAACACTAACTCTGTCCTTTGAAATAACACTTTTTTTAGCAAAAATTTTCTTTGTTCATATATTTTAACTTATAGAATAAAAGTTTATTATTTTTAAACATATTCAATTGTTTAAACAATATTTCACAACCAATAATCAAATTAGTTTGATTTTTGAGGAATTAAAATATTAAAATGCAATAAAATATAGAGTAAGAAAATAATATATTAGTTAAAGATTGGAAGAAATTTTGGTGGAAATCAACTTGTGTGAATCAAACACCGCTGTCCTGCGCGTGGTACCAAAAATTAATGTTTTTTTAAAAACATTCCTGACGCCGGATAGTTAACCGATTTTAATTTTTCAAATTGCAAATGAAAGGTACAGTACTCTTCTATATGTAAAAAAATGTCAACTGGCTATCTGCTTTATGTTCAGTCCTGCAATATTTTGAAAAAATGATTTTTTTTTGCGAAAGCTGGATTGCAAAATTTATTTTGCAAAATCTATTAAACCGAACTTAATGAAATATACAGTATTGTTTTACTATATCATAAAGTTTTTCTGGTTAAAATGTGAAGGTCCTAAGTATTTTGTTATTTAATTTATTTTATTTTCAACCTTTATTGTATTAAACATTATTGACACTAGGCGGTATTTATAAATTTCAACTAACTTATACATATGTAATGTAATTAGTTTTATAACCATTATAATATATTTTATAATAACCATTATTTTTTGTTATTAATAATTTAACAAAATATCCAAAAACATAATAAATATTTTATAGATTTATTAAAAATAACATCACAAAAAAACTTATTTGGAAAATATTACAAAATGTGTATAAAAATATAAAATTAAAATAGTTATTTTCCTAACAAGTGCAGAAAGTCATACTTTTCCGCACGCGACTGCAGTTTGCCGAACGACGCGAAGCGGGAGTTCGGCAAGCAGTCGAGTGCGGAAAAGAGACTTTCTGCAAGCGTCAGGAGCAATATTTTTTCTACGAGTCTTTAAAAAATGACCAAATCTTAATCAATTAATTAAATTAATATGAAAATACATACACAAATTAATTCTTTGACAAGGTTGTCAAAACCAAACTTTCTGCATAATTGGCTAGCATGACGACGATCTTGGTTTCCATGACGACGATTCAAAACCACTGTTATTGTCTACTGATTTGACTTTCGAATATTATGTCAAAATTATTTTATTTCATCGAATTGTCGCGTTAATTTCATTAAAACATGAACACAAGAAGATACATTTGAAATAAATTAGTAAATAATTACTAAATATTAGTTTATTGCATGTATTATAATTACTTTACGACCATATTAACATCTCTAAATTAACACGCGTGCGGAAAAGTAAAACGCGTGCAGAAAAGTAAAACGCGTGCGGAAAAGTAACACGCGTGCGGAAAAGTAAAACTTTCTAAACTAAAACGCGTGCGCGAAAGTAGACATTCTTGCACGCTCGTAGAAAAAATATTTTTCCTAAATTTATATGATACTACTTTGACAAATTCTAATCTATTTATTTTATTCTAAAATTTTTTCATTTAGAAAATTTATTTTTGCTGACTTTCAACAACAATTTTTTTTTGGTGTCGAAACAGAAATCATTTTAATGTAGGTATGTATTTGAAATTGTAAAATTATGTATATCAATAAAATTATTAATGTTAGGATGAGGGCAGTACCTACAAAGAAGAATTATACTTGGAATGAAAACTTTTGCATAGGTTTGTGGTTCTGTGTAAGGATGAAGAGTGTTCAGCCCAAAGATGTGGAGGAAATGTCGAATTTTCAGATATGTAATTATCAACAAGATAATTACAAAACTGGGTGACTCTTTCATCGACTGGTTTAATTTCTGCCAAATCTATAGCAAAAAAACGCTAACATCTTCAGGATGTAAGAATGAAAGACCAAAAATATAAATAAGAAAATGCGTAATTTCGGTTGAGTGAACACCTGTTTTTCTGGTATTCTGGAGCCAATCCCAGTGCTTGAACCTTTCTGTACCATGCCTGACCCAAATGAAAACGACATCCATGAAGATCTGCTTCAGGAAATGCCATACGAATATCATTATGAATGGAAATTTCAGTCTGAAGTTATTACTTTAGGGGATACAGGACAATTAATTTTAAAACATTCTTCTATGATATATTTAAAAGCGAGATAATATGAAGATGACTTTTTATCTTGAAGTAAACAAAAGACAAGAGGAATATAATGTCCATTTTCAAGCCATGTATACTAAAAACAATTGAGTGAAAAAACGAGGACAGTATTCAAAAGTTCCGTCAACAACATACCAATTGGAAACAGTCAAAAGAAAACGAAAATTTGAAAAACATGTTAATATAACAATATGGTTATCTTTGTCATTTTTAATTATAAAATTTTCATTTCTATTTGTAATAATAGAAGATGAATCAAGAGCTTTATGAAATACAGATATATTTTTGGGAAATTTAATTAAAGAATTTGTGGTTCTAGCATAATATAAATTTTGTCTCACCCTATTGATATCATTGATAGTAAATGTTTATATTTGTCTTCTTAAGTTCTTTACAGATGATCTTCATTGGTTTTTCGCTGAGATCTTCCACGGCTGCGCTTTTAATTATATTGCTTACGGCTTTTCTATTGTAAACTTCGGAAGACAACTTCTCGTGTTTTTTTTCTCTTTTTTCTTTTATGGCCTTTGGGAACTGCGCCCATTTAGCCATCAACACTTCTTGAAATCGACGCCTCACCATACACCAAGATCATTAAGAATCCATCTCCGAATCCATTACAAAAACAATCCAGGGTAGGTAAGGGAAAAAAAACTTTTCGCATCCAGATCGTTCAGGGTGACTAACCACATACTAAGTAGGGATACAGGGTATTATTAATTTACACGACAAATTTTATAATATAAAGTTTCAATTTACACGACAACATAATTTAGAAGAATCCTAAAGATTGACGGTTTGTTCAAAGCTAGTATGGGGGATAAATGTTTTCTTGCAATAGCTGCATATTCAACAAATTTCTTTTTGTCACATATTTGTCACATGCAAAAAATATATGATCCAAGCCACTTATTGTATTGCAATTTTCGCACAAATCCGACTGTATTATATTGATTTTATATAGATGTGCGTGATAACAGACATGTCCAAATTTTAGTCGAGAGATAGTAACAATATCGTGTCTTGAAAGATCTAAATTTTTATGCCAATAATCTGTCGGGATTTTCGGATGTAAAAGAGAGTCCTTGCCGGACAATTTATACAGTATTGATTCCATTGAAGTTTCCAGTTATCATGTAATCTGGTTTTACTTATGGTTATACATTCTTGAAGTCCAATATCATTTCCTCACCACTGAAAATGCTGTCTTTTGCCAACTGATCTATTTTTTCATTATTTTCAAGTCCAATATGAGCTTTAATCCACGTGAATACTATATTACCCTGCATAGTTGTTAGATTAGATAATAGTATCTTTAATTCTTTGATGTAGGGATTTACGTTAACGGAATTTTCGTCTAGTTGACTAGAGAAACTTTTTAAAACTGATAATGAGTTGGATAATATGTTTATTTGTTTTAGATTTTTATTTTCGTCGTATTGGCATGATTTTATGATAGCTATGGTTTCTGCTGAAAATATTGATGTATTATTTATTGGAATTCAGTTTAAATTTTTCTTTGACATCTAGTGATGGTATATAAAAAGCATCACTTTGTTTTGAAGCATTCTCGTGGTTATGATCTAATATTGATTCAATTATCGTATTTTCACACCCTTGTGTTTTCACAAATGATCTGCAGGTTTTTTAGTACATGTCCACCGTTTTACTGTATCTTTGGCCAACATTTTTTGAAAACTGAATGTAAAACCATCAATTGATAGTAAATGTTTGCCCTTTTGACTGACATTTATCGTTGATTCCATTATTTCGGATGTTATGACTTAAACACAATTTGATCTTGAAATCGACGAACTGACAAGCTTGAAATAGACAAACTGACTGATGCAGGAACTAATAAACTTTCAAGTATTTTACAACATTTAGCCCATTAGCACAATTTACAAAAGAGAATATAAACAAACAAAAAGATTAAGGTAAAAGTACCTATTCATGGAATTATAAAATGGAATTATAAATATGGGAGAGATTAGAATCGTAATTGGAATTACCCAGAAAAGCTGGATATTAGATTGTCGGGTAACAACTTTCTTTTCTAAAAAGAAATATGTGATGCTGTGAAATATGTATGTGAAACAAATTTTATGTACACTGCATTAAGAACTAGAAAAATCAAAATAGATAGATAGTACCTATTTAAATTATGATTTGGCAACATTGCTCCATTATACAGAGATTAAATAGACAAAATATCAGCCTAAATGATTAACTAAACGGAGGCATTTCGATTGTACCTGGGAGGCATTTCATGTATGAAAATATTTACCTGAAAAAGTGGGAGGCATTTCGATAACGCCGATTCATTTAACGGTAAAATGAATAGTTTTATTCCGGAACAATGACACTTTTCAGTTATGCTCTGACGTTCGACGTAAACGTATCGTTATTTATCACGAAAACCGTTGTATTTCGAGAAGTGTCCTAGATATTTTTCGTTAATGTTTAAAAAAGTAACCAATATTTTAAAACAAAAGTGACATAAGTCAAAAAATGATATTTTTCTTTGTTAAATCAGATATCATAGTTTTTTTGGTTTTGCTTCTTGCACATTTATCAGAAACATTCACTTATCCATATTCTTCGTTTATAATTTATAAATTTTAGCAGTTACCGTTTAAAACAGTTAAATTGGGATCTAAAATATCCATTTATCTACTGTCATATTATGTATAAGTTTTTAGTTTGTGAAAACTGTCATTATAGATAGCAGTGTGTGAAGGGTTTAAAGTGTGCGTGAAGTAACAATGTATTTTAAATGGGATTTACTTTTTCGCACTGTTTTTGACACACTTTTATATAATCAAATATCCTTAACTTTCGCGTTGTCATGGTGATGACATAGTATAGTATATGGCTTAACACCCCATGTGGGGTTTCGCCGCTTTCGTTTTCTAGATCCATTTTACGGGGTGGATCAGTCTCCATGATCATTGTATTTGTTCACTAATATGTCTCCATTTCGTCCGGTCTATTGCCTTCTCTTTCCATTTAGTAATTCCTGCCCCTCTTTGGTCCTGCTATACTTCAGTTAGCCATTTCGATCTGGGTCGACCACGTCTCCTTTTTCCTCCTGGTTGCCACAATATCATAGCTTTTGATACTGATTCTGGTCCTTATCTCCATATATGACCCAGCCATTTGGTTCTTTGTACTTTTATTTTCTTTACTATATCTACACCATCTGTATCTGTACAGTAGGGAGTGTGAGTCAAGTCCCACAGCACTTAGGCCACAATTGACCCATTGTACATCCTCCCAAGGGGTTGTCGTCCTTAGTTCATCATCCATCCTGCCATTTCCAGGAAGGTGGACAAATCACCTGGTGACATCTCCCCTATATTGGCAGGTGTAGGCCAAGGCTCGCCGAACGCATACTCTCGTATTGACGATAACTCTGGACATTCACATAGGACATGCTCGACAGTTTCGTCATTTCGTTCACACCTCCTGCATAGAGATGTGTCTACTAGCCCCAGTGTGTGGAGGTGTTTCCTTAGTTGACAATGGGCAGTTAAAAAACCAACTGTCAAGCGTAGGTTTTTCCTGGTCATTCTCAAGTACTTTTCTGATGCTGACTTCCCAAGGTTCCTTAGTGTTACCTTGGCAAGTCTACATCCTGGCCCTTCTTCCCATCTTTTCACGGTTTGCGTGTGGGAGTGGCATTTGACAATTTCCGCGATTGTTGCAGTTGACCAGCCAAAAAGATCACCAGGTCCTAAGAGTCTTAGGCCTGCTGCCTTCCTAGTTAGCTGGTCAGCAATTCGGTTGCCTTTATTTCCGTTGTGTCCTTTAACCCACCTCAGGATGATGTTGTAATCATCCGAAGCTTGGGCTAGTGATTCATGACACTTCATTACTAGCCCTGATATGCCACGTGGTATGTTCAGGGTTAGTAGCGCTTGTCTGCTGTCTGTGCAGATTATTATAGTTTTGCCGGCTATACCTTTCCCGATTATCTCTTTTGCGGCTATGGACATACCAGCCAGTTCAGTCTGAACTACGCTGGCATTTTTGCCCATGCCCCATTTTATACTAAGGTTCAGTGATCTGGAGTATATTCCGCATCCTAAGCCTTCTTCCGTTTTGGAGCCATCGGTGTAGATGCAATATGCATTTGCCACGTTTGACTCCCTATGTTGTCTTGTTTCGATTTTGTAGGGTTTGTCGAAGACAAACAAACGTTTGTAGGTTTAATTGAGTCGCATCCATGGCCAGCATGTAGCTGGGGCAGTGCCTCCAGCTCACCCCGCTAGAAACGACATCTCAATTGTCCCATTCCTACATCAAGGTTTGCATCCGCTGAGCGTAATCTCATCATCGTCATCAGCGCAACCTCTCTGACATATATGTCTAAAGGGGTAATGCCAATGAGCAACTCCATTGCAGCAGTTGGTGTTGATTTCATGGCACCTGTTATATTTAGACAAGCCATCCGTTGAATATGGTTTAGTTTGTTGATTGCTGTTGCCTGTAGCACTTTTGGTACCCAAGCAATGGCTCCGTAAGTTAGCATTGGCCTAATGACAATAGTGTAGATCCAGGCGACCACCCTGGGTGAAAGGCCCCAAGTGCGTCCGACCGTTCGCCGACACTGTTCATAGGCAATATATGCTCTTTTAGCTCTACTATCTAAGTGAGCGTTCCATGTTAACTTCCTGTCAAGGGTAATACCAAGGTATTTCACCTCTTCAGAGAAATTCAGACTGCAGTTTAGAATCCTAGGGGGTATTAAGCCCGTGATCCTTCTATTTCTGGTGAAGAGTATCATCTCTGTCTTTTTTGGATTTATAGACAGTGAGTGTTCCTTACACCATGTTTCTATTAGTCTGAGAGCAACTTGTAACCTCTCGCATAGTGTGTTATATCGTCTGCATAGGCTATTGTGTAGAAACCGTTCTTGCTGAGTTGGTCAACCAGGGTATCCAACACTATGTTCCAGAGGAGTGCTGATAGCTAGCACACCCCCCTGTGGACATCCCCTCGTAACCATCCCTCTACTACATTTATGCTTATTGCTCTATTTGACAGCATACTCAATATCCATTCGCTCACGGCCAGAGGGACATTCCTGACATTGAGCTGTTGGGTAATGGTTGGGAAAGTTGTTTTATCAAACGCTCCCTCAATGTCTATGAATATACCTAGGGTGGATTTTTTATTATCCAGCGATCTTTCAATTCTTCCCACTACTTGATGAAGTGCAGAATCGGTAGATCTTCCCGAAGTATATGCATGTTGATTTGGATGAAGTGATTATGAACCAGAACTTCATCCAGTCCCCACCGTCGTAGGGATGGATATATGCCGTCAGGCCCTGCTGACTTGAAAGGGGCGAAGCACGATATGGCCCATCTTATCTTTTCCTCACTGATTAATGTTCTGGCAAGATGCCAGTCATTTGGTGTGGGTATGATTATTTCTTCCGTTCAATTCGGTGCTTTTGAAACGCTAGAACCGGGGAAGTGTGTTTTCATAAGGACCTCAGCACTTTCGCAAAGGTTGGAAGTTTTGCTTCCATATTCCTTTATTAGTATGCTGGTATGCCGATGTGGATCTTTTGAGAGCGCTTTTTGTAGCCTGGAAGCTTGCGGAAAATCTTCGATTTCCTCACAGTAGGCTCTCCAAGCAGCTTTTTGTTTTTGTCTGCAGACTTTCTTAAACTCTCTGAGGTTTGATTGATAAATATCCCAATCCTCTTTAAGTTTGGTGCGTTTTGCTTTATTAAAAAAAGTTCTTGCTGTCTTTCCAAGGTGTTCCAGTTCGGTGCACCACCAGGAGTTGGTATTGCGACTTTCCTGGACCATCCTTATCGGACAGGATTTTTTATAAGCGTAGCTTATTTTATTTTGGATAGATACCGTGTACCTTTCCAATTGTGTATTAGTTCCTGGAGTATATCTTCACCATTTAATTCTTCTAAAATTTCTTTATTCGTTCTCCTTCTATACTCTTCTTCTTCGATTCTCACTGGACCCAGTATTGTCCTTATTATCTTCCGTTCATTTATCCTTAATTTCTCTTCTTATTTTTTTGTCATAGTCATCGTTTCTGCTGCATACATCGTTATTGGTCTTATTATTGTTTTATATATATTCATTTTTGTTTGTTTGGTTAATATTTTACTCTTTAGTAGTTTTCTATTTGCTTGTTATACCCAGTTTGTCGCAGTTATTCTTTCTTCGATCTCCGTTTTTCTATCCCCTTTGTTGTTTATCATAACGAACACGTATTTAAATTTATGTACTTCCTCGAATTTTTTATTTCCTATCCTTATCTCTCCGTTTTGTTCTGTTTTTCCGAGTCTCATTAATTTTGTTTTCTTTTCATTAATTCTTAGTCCCATCTTCTTTCCTTCTTCTTCAATCTCCATTAATAATTTTTTCATGATTTTTCGTATTTTTGTTACTATCGCTATATCATCTGCATAGGCGATTAGTTGGTAACCTGATGCTCTTAGGTTTCCCTTGTGGATCTTTCTTAACACAAAATCTACTGTCAGGTTAAATAGTGTTGCTGACAGTGAGCCACCTTGTCTCACTCCTTTATTTATTTCAAACTCTTCTGTTTTCCCTTTTTTTGTTAGAATACTGATTTTTGATTTGTTCATTGACATTTTTATTAGATTTCTTAATTTTTTACTTACTCCTAGATATTTTAAGGCTTTCATTATTTCCTTTCTCTTTATTGAGTCAAAGGCTTGTTCAAAGTCTATAAATAATATTTCTATTTCATGTTGATGTTCGTGTGCGTTTTCCATGATTTGTTTAATGGTATAATATTGCATATGTTGTTGATTTGCCTTTTACGATGCCGCATTGGTATTGTCCTATAATATTTTTTGTTTCATCCGTTAACCTCTTTTGTATTATTGACGATAATATTTTATAGGCAACGTTTAATAACATGGTGGTGACATTATGAGCAATAAATTACAACAAAAATTTTGACAGTTTTGTGGTTTGAAAGAAATTAGAATTTTTAAATGTCAAAGTTCTAAAAATTGTAGAATATAAATGAATTCCAGTGACGAAGAGTTACAGTTTTTTTATTTGTTTAACGTAGATAAAATATTGTATTTAACTGTGCGTAAAGTACTTTTTGCGAACTTACGCGATGTATAGCATTCGCTTCGTTGTCGCTCGTGCTCTAAACATCGCGTGCGTTCGCAAAAAGCATACTTCACAAACTGTTTCATAAATAACTATTTTGTCTCTCCTGGAAAAAGTTTTTTGAGTTGTGACACTTTTCTTCTAGATGCGAGATATGTAAAAGATACAATGTTCATTTCTCATTCCTAATACAACGTAATGTGACTTAATACACCATAACGCGTACATTATCGAAGAAAAGAAGACATCGAATTATCAATTCGTGCCTAGTTCGTGCAGCATTAGCAATACATTGAGGATTCTAATTATTAGCTTTTGATGCAATTTCGTTTAATTAATGCCTAATTACTAACTGGAGCAGCAAAATGTTGTATATTTATTAAATGTAATCGCGAAAGATCCACGCTATGTCTATTTTTAACCGAGCTGCTCATACAAGCAAACAAGGAATATTCTGGTCATTTCAATAAAATTGTGCTGAAGTTTTATCAACAATTTTTGGAAAAATTAATACTATTTTTATGTATTTTTATACAGGGTGTTTCATTCGGAAACGGAAATACTTTAATGGTGAATAGAGGTCACCGAGCCGGTTCTAGATATACTAATTTTTTTGCCCTACCGACTTTTATAACCGAGTTACAGGGTGTTTTATCGATTTTGCCCAGTTCTTTCCTAAGCCATAACTTTAGAACCACCCTGTATATTTTTTTGATATTTGGTACACATATGTCTCATTCAAAACCCAAACGACCGACATACTAACCATAAGAAAAATCCAGGTCGGGATTAACAAACAATTATAAAGTAATTGTGACCTTAAAACAACACCCTGTACATTCAAATTTTGAAAATCTGTTTACATATTTGAAAAGAGCACAAAAAAGTAAGTTTAATGGTTCTCTTCAATTTTTCGACCAGACAATTTTATGACTTTAATTTTGAAATTATATTAATTTTTTTAAGAACTCTGACATTAAAAAGCAGATATTATTAACTTTTAGGTATAAATTATTATAGTTAATGAATAAATACTCATTTTAAAAATAATTAATACTTATTTACCACATTTGAACGACCCAATTACTAATGACAAGAAAAATCCAGGTCAGGATTTACAAAAAAATATAAAGTAATAATTACTTTATCACAATTAATTAATGTAATAATCACAATTATTGTGACCTTGAAACAACACCCTGTATATTGAAATTTTGAAAATTTGTTTGCGTATTTTAAAAGTGCATCAAAAACTGCGTTAACAGGTGCATGTCAAATTTTTGCGCAGATAATTTAATTACAGCAATTTTGAAATCATATTGATTAATTCTGTCAAGGTCACAAGAAGCTGCCAGAAAAATGAAGAACAATCCCAAATCCCAATGTAATTAGAAAATCGATTCGAAATCTTTTAAAACGAGCAAGGAAATGTATTGAACAAAATGGCGGACATTTTGAGCAAGTGTTATAGTTCAAATATTTTTAATTTATGTTAAATTGTTGAATTGTTTAAACGATTTTTTTTATTAGATATAGCTGTTTTTTTAATTCTTTACTAAATCATTAAAATATCCCAATTCTCGCAGTTCTAATTTTTAATGATGTGCATACAGCTGCAAATCCAGAGAATCCATGAAGCCAGCGTAATAAATAAGTATTAACTATTTTTAAAATAAGTATGGATTCATTAACATTAAATTATTAAAAGTTAATAATACATACCTGGTTTTTAATCTCAGAGTTCTTTAAAATTTCAATATAATTTCATAGTTGATAAAATTAAATCAACGGCGAAAAAATTAAAACAGACCTTTAATCACAGTTTTTTATGCTCTTTTAAAATGCGCAGACAAATTTTTAAAATTTCAATATACGGGGGTTCAAGATCACAATTACTTTATATTTTTTTTGTAATCCGGACCTGGATTTTTCTTGTCATTAGTAATTGGGTCGTTCCAATGTGGTAAATAAGTATTTATTATTTTTAAAATCAGTATTTATTCATTAACTTTAATAATTTATAACTAAAAGTTAATAATGCCTGCTTTTTAATGTTCTTAAAAAATTCAATATAATTTCAAAATTAAAGTCATAAAATTGTCTGGCCGAAAAATTGAAGCGAACCATTAAACTTACTTTTTTGTGTTCTTTTCAAATATGCAAACAGATTTTCAAAATTTGAATATACAGGGTGTTGTTTTAAGGTCATAATTACTTTATAATTTTGTGTTAATCCGGACCTGGATTTTTCTTATGGTTAGTATGTCGGTCGTTTGGGTTTTGAATGAGAAAATGTGTACCGAATATAAAAAAATATACAGGGTGGTTCTAAAGTTATGGCTTAGGAAAGAAATGGGCAAATTCGATAAAACACCCTGTAACTCGGTTATAAAAGTCGGCAGGGCAAGAAATGTAGTATATCTAGAACCGGCTCAGTGACCTCTATTCACCGTTAAAGTATTTCCGTTTCCCAATGAAACACCCTGTATAATACTAGAGAAGAGAAAAATTGAACAAGATCTAATAGGATGCATCCAGAGTTTATACGAAAAAACGAAAAGCTATGTAAGGACAAGAAATAAAAAATCAAAAATATTCGACAGCAACATTGGATTAAAACAGAGTTGTGTCCTGAGCCCACTACTCTTTAACCTAGTATTAGATGACGTAATAAAAGAATGCAAACACAAACGGAGAATAGGATGCTGGAAGTTGAGAATGATACAAATAACAGAACTATGCTACGCAGACGATCTGGTGATCATTGGGGAGTTCGAAAAACAATAACAAGAAAATATAAACATACTGCATGAAGAGCTAAAAATCAGAAACATGAAAATAAACAAAGAAGAATCAAAAACAATGACAATTGGAAGACAAAAAGGAAAACATAAAATAGAAGTAGATGGCAAGCAACTTGAACAGGTAGACAGATATAAGTATTTGGGGGTAATCATAAGCCGGGATGGAAAATTAGAAGATGAGATAAAGGAGAGAATTGCAAAGACTGGTAAGCTGTACAATAATATCAGGAGTAACTTTTTAAATAAGAAAGAGATACCTAAGAATATGAAAACGGAAATAGTAAAAAATATTGTGAAACCCACTCTAACATATGCTTGTGAATCTTGGGCATTAACAAAAAGGCAAAAGAATAGACTAATAAGCACGGAAATTAGATTTTTGAAAACAATAGAGGGAAAAACAAGGAAAGATAAAATTAGAAATCTTTAGAGAAAATCTGAAAATACACCCAGTTATAACAACAATCGAACAAGGGCAACTTAGATGGCTCGGACGCTCGGACATGTACTGAGAAGAGAAGAAGAAAAAATAGTAAGGCAGATATATGAAGCGAAAGATATGGGAATAAACAAGAGAGGAAGACCAAGAAAGACGTGGACAGAAAGAAGTGAGGGAAGCGGCCGACAAAAGAGGAATAGAATGGGAGGAAACAAAAGCATTGGCCACGGATAGAAGGAAATGTGGAAGAAAACGACGGAGAACCCAACTCCGTAATAACTTACACCGAAAGGTAGACGAGTTCTGAATTAAGTAAGTTATGTATTTTTATAAATTTTCATTTAAAAACATTGCTAATGCCTTCATTTTATGGATTATTTTATGGAATCAAAAAATATTATTGTTTGGTTATATTGACTCAACATGGGAAAGTACTACAAGTGCTACCAGTTAATACGGAAGAATGTAATCTTAATCAGTTTCAATTGCTTACTAAACTAAACTAAACTTTAAACTTCAATTCTTACATGTAGTTAAAAGAAATAAAGATTCTCAAAGCTGGTAACTTTTTTTTTCAGTTGCATCCATAATTGTCCAAGCTTCAACTGCATATAAAAGGACAGAGAATACGTAACATCTCAATATTCTAGTTCTAATTTCTATTCCCAGTTTTTCATTACATAATACTGATTTCATTTTATTGAAAGAGCTTCTGGCCACCTCAATGCGTTTTTTTTTATTTCAAGGCTGCTGTCGCGGTCCCATTGTTTATTTAGCTTACATCCCAAATAATTGTATCTGGGTACTTTCTCTAAAGATTTTCCTTTAACGTAGATTGTTCCATACCTCTCGCAATTGTGCGTAGTAGTGCGATCAATCAAAATTTGTAGCCCTTCTCTGCTGTCCTCAAGGAGTATTGTATCGTCTGCATATCTGAGATTATTCACTATCCCCATCCAATGGCACTACAGCCCAAATCGAGCCTTGGCCTCCTTCAACAAGCTTCTCCAATCATTTCGATTTACCGCTGTTCTTTTCCATGAACGCGTTCCCAGGAAGTTCCTGGCATCCTCATCGACTTCGTCTTCCCATCTCTTTTTAGGTCTTCCAACAGGTCTTTTTCCCTGCATTCTTCTTCTTCTTCTTCAAATGCAAATCCACTAATGGATGTTGGCGATCACATTTTCCATTAACTCTCTGTTTCTTGCAATGTATATCAGAGATTGTATTTAGCAATTTTCTGGTAATTCTATTCTCATGCATGCGGGCCACGTGCCCTGCCCACCGTAATCTCTGCAGTTTAGTGTATTGTGCTAGAGTTGGTTCGCTATATTGTTCGTATATTTCTCTATTATACCTAATTCGCCAGTTGTTATTTTCACTTATTGGGCCCAGTATCCTACGTAATATTTTTCTTTCAAACACATCTAAATCTAATGCATTGGTAGATTTCTGTGTCACCACCCATGTTTCGCAGCCATAACTTACTATGGGCCTGATTATTGTTTTATATACCCGGAGTTTTGTTTTTCGGTGTGCGTCTCGCGATTTGAATATGTGGCCCATCGCGAAATAGGCTTTATTTGCCAGCACAAGCCTTCTATTTATTTCCGGTTCTTCTTCATTGCTTGCGACCAGATCCATTCCTAGGTACGTGAATCTATTCACGTACCTAGGTGAATGAGATTATTCACTAGTGTTCCGTTAATTGATATGCCTTCATTGATGTCTTCTCAACATCTCTTCTGAGCACATATTAAAAAGTAGAGGGGGTAGTACGCATTCTTGTCGTATTCCTCTTCTTATTCGGATCTCTTTAGATTTTTTTTGGTCTACTCGAATTATGGCTTTCTGATATCGGTATAAATTTGTTATGATTTTCACGATCATCTATTTCTGTGTTCCGTTATATATTTGCAATGCATTCTGTGTTGTATTTCGTTGAAGGCTTTCTCAAAGCCTTAAGCCTAAAGCTTCTCTAACGTTAATAAACAATGAACATTTGATTTTAAGAAAACAAATGACATCTTGTTTCCTATTGGTCTAGCTAGAAGGCTCTCTTATTTTGAAAGTGTGTTTTTTCACCAGCTTTCATTAAACCTACTTACAAGCGTGTGACGTAAAAAATGACAAAGTTATCAATGTTTAGGTATAGGCTGAAGTCAGTCCTTTTCAAACTGTTTTTTAATAACAAATTTAATAAAATATTGAAGTTTTTATATTACAACTTAAAAATGAAACCTTAAAGAAGCGATTGCGATTTACAAAATACCTCTAGACCTAAAGTGACTATTTGGGCAAGTACAGCTGTTTAAATAATCGTTTAAATACATGGATAAGATTTTTTTAAGCTTTTTTTCTTCTTCGACTGGGGTATAGGTATACACTGTGGGCCGAAAAAAGGAGTACATTTTTTAGTTGAAAATAACTTCTTTGTTTTTTGGCCGATATAATTTATTTTTACAGGGCTAATAGCCTAACATGTCTTCAACATGACTGCAAATTTGGAAGCCAAAATAACTTACAGCGTTGCACTTATAAAAACAATTATGTAACGGTGCATTTGAGCTCTTTGCAAATGAAAACTTTCTTAGAACAAATTGAACTGATATACTCTTTTGGTAGGTTAACTATCCAGAACACTCCAGTAAAAAGGACATTTTTCAAAATTACCGGATTTGCAAAATATCATTTTTTTTTATTTAAATGATGTTCAGAACACGCCTTCGCCATGAAATTTAAAAAATTTCGAATTTGTAAAATATCATTTTTTACAAAAATTAGGAAAATCTTATTCGAGTACTGTTCTAATATGTTCACAAGAATGAAACTCTCTTAACACTAAATTACATCTTTTCCAAAATTTTTGGCCCCATATTAGCAGTAATTTTTGTTAAATGTCTTAAGAATTTCTCAAACGCTCAAATATGTCAATTTTACTTAGTAAGCCATGACTGCTTAGGTTGCCATGGAATTTGTTTGGCATTTATAGTTAAATAAGTAAATTGGCCAGTTCATAATGCCACTTTTAAGCAAAGAGGACAGAATGTTAATTAAATATTACCGTGAAAAATACAGTTATGGTGCAAGAAAAATTGTAAATGCATTTCCTGAGAAAAATTGGCATATTGGAACGAAAGGAAAGTTCTTAAGACATCTAAGAGGAACCCATTAGTCTATTCAACATAAAAGTGGAAGAGGAAGGAAGCGAAGCTCAAGAACTGAAGAAAATATTGCTAGAGTAAAGGTTGTTTTAGAAAATTTGTAACCTGGCCAATCTGTTGGAACAAGGAAAACTTGGAGCAAATAAAAATAGGATTTCCCGCACATCAATTCGAAAAATCATTAAAAAAGATTGCAATCTTAAAAAATCTTAAGAAGATTCCGCTCTCGTGAAGACATTAGGAAAATATGATTTTCGGATGAAAATCTGTTTTATTTACGGCCTCTAAAAATATCCAAAATAATAGGATGTATTCTGACGTACAATTTAAGAGAGAAATTCCTCTAGTGCATCTTTTAATTGAAAAAGTCCTTTCTCAAAAGGTGTAATGGTCTCTGTTGCAGTATCCATGTTGGGAAAATCTCTTCTGATTTTTGTTGATGCCGGGGTAAAACTTAAACAATTATATCAAGAACAAATCTTGCAGCACCTATTTCCTGAAATTGAAGAAGTATGAGGATGTTATGATTACACTTTCCAGCAGGATGGTGCTAATTCGCACACTTCCCACAATACAAGGATATTCTTGAGTGAAAATTTCCCGGACTATATAGAAATCATATGTAGCCACCTAACAGCCCAGAATTAAATCCGGTTGACTATTCAATTTGGGGAATTTTCGAACAAAATTTGTATGACGGACAACAATTTGAAACCATCGAACAGCCCAAAGAAAGAATGCAGTTTGTTTGGAACAATTTTGAACAGGATGTAATAAATGGGGCTATTAATTTATGGCGCAGATGACTTCAAGAAGTGGTAAACAATAATGGTGGCCGCATTCATAATATTTTAGTCTAAAGCGCGTGATACACACGCAATCTTTAAGTAATCGGGTTTAAAGATCGCGGACTTACTCGGCTCGCCGTCGGTGATACACGGCAGACTTAAAGTACGCGGTTTTAAAGATCGCGGTCGCCGTCGGTAGCAAAAAATTTAGAAACTGTCCTCGTGGTTAAATTTTTTATTTTCTGTGTACCTAATTTTGCTGAAATCTTATGTTTTTTAGTAGAGTTTGATTATTTTTTTGATCAGGTTTTTTTAAATAGAAGAATAATTTGATTTTTTATAAGTGTGATAAGCTGTCAAAATCATGATGTGAAGTATAGCACTTGTTTTTGATCTATTTTAATTTAATACAAGGTAGGCATAAACAAACAAAATATCATAGATAAGATGGTAATATTTTCATCAGGGGGATAAAACAGCCTATAAATAATTAGGTTTACTCAAAAACAAATAATCAAAATAATTTAGTATAGCTTAAAATAGTGTTTTACGGTTTTCTCAAAACTTATAAAATGTAACTTGCCTCCTTTCAACAATAAACGATTGAATTATTTCTAGGCAATTTGCTTAATTAGTGAAAATATAAGTGTAACTTTAAACGCAATAACATGATGGCTCGAGGCTCGTGGCTCCTGGCAGTGATACACGTACGGGTTACGAGTAAGATTTCAAACTTGTTGGATCGACGGCGTACTTACTCGGCGGACTTAAAGTACGCGTACTTGGGGTGATACACGCGCGAAAAAGGTCGCGAGCCATAAGTTCGCGTACTTACTCGCGTGTGTATCACCCCTTTAAGTTTTAAAATTTTTAAACTGTTTTCATAAATGTGTTACTTGTTAAAATGTTATATTTTCCTAATTTCTTAATGTTGTTATATTTTGCGAATTCGGTAATTTTTACCGGATACATAATTTTTTTATAAGTCCGACCCTGTACGTTATTTTGGCTTCCAAATTTGCAGTCATGTAAACCCTCGGATGACCAAGGGGGTAAATTTTGACCCCAATGCATGTTTTTATTTAATAAATTCAGAAATATTTTCAATTTTAAACTCATTATTTTTTTATTTGACTTTAATAACGTGTGATCCAAAATTATTGTCACCATAGGTGGCTCTGAACGACAGAGATAGCTATACAGTACATGTCTATTCTTAATTCAGATATACATACATACTTTCCAATTTACGTCAACTTAACAAGAAAAGTTAGGTTATATAGAGCTGTTGGTGGTAGACATATACAGCATCGTGTTTGATTTTATTTATTATTGTGACTTATAATTTTGTTTTGTTAGTTATTTTTATTTTTGATTAAAATTCTGTGTTAAAGGTTTTTACTGATTTTTTATGTTTTATAATGTTAATCAAAATTAATTGATATACCAATGATATAAATTCAGATTAAAACAAGACATAAGTACGTAATTTTTTGCAGGGCTCGTTATCATTCTAGATACCCTCATATTTTTTAATGAAAGAAATTCCCTATATTTTACGAAAAAAAAAAATTTTCTGAATTTGGGGTCAAAGACGAACTCCCTTGGCCTTCCATATTCCAATTTTATATTAAGTAAATACCGTCTATTATGTGGAATTGTATGTAAGAAACATTTCAATATTGAAAAAAAATTGTTTGCTAAACCTGTGGCGACGTAATTAGTGTATATTAGACGAGGCAACGAAGCATTAAACCTAGGAATTTTGTGCAGTAAGATGAATCGTCATGCAACTTTTTGCATTCGATTTGTGAGAGTGTCAGGCAATTTTGGGAACTAAATTGATCTCCGGCAAAAATTTTTGTGCATGAGAAAAAGCATCTTTAAAGTGCATCTCGAAGAGATGGAAAATAAAAAATTTAGGACTCAGGAAATATTGACGGAAATGAGTTCAACTTTTATATTTGGGGATTTTGGAGGTCACTGAAAACGAATTTCATGACGGCGATGGTCTCCGAGGTACCTGGCGCCCAGGGTGGAACTCGTCGCCTGGGACGACCGAATAATTCGCGGGACGATCGAATAATTCGCGAAATGAAGATTGGATCGAAAAATTGAAAAATACGTGATATTTTTCAAAAATCTATCGAATGACACTAAACACGACCACCCCACTTCACCCCCTGGAGGTGGGGTGGGGGTAACTTTAAAATCTTAAATAAAAACCCCATTTGTTATTGCAGATTTGGATTGCTTACGTAAAAGTAAGCAACTCTTATTCGAGACATTTTTTAGAATTGTGGATAGATGGCACTATAATCGGAAAAAACATTTTTTTCGTGATACCATAGGTAAATTATAGAAACGGTCTAATATCTTGAGAAATACGCTTCCAAATAAAAAACCAAAAAAAAGGTCATATATTTTTTAAGAACCTATCGAATAACATAAAACACGACCCTCCACTCCACCCCCCTGGGGGTGGAGTGGAGGGTCCACCCAGTGAAATGGACCACCCATTTTTTATTGCAGATTTGGATTTCGTATGTAAAAATAAGTAACTTTTATTCGAGACATTTTTTCGAATTAGGGATAGATGGCGTTATAATCGGAAAAACACTATTTATTAGCGCCATCTATTAACAATGTTCTGAAGCTATTTCCTTGTGGCATTTTTATAATTAAGTATTTTCGATGGGAAATAAGCCACAATTTTACCAAAAAAATGAATTTATTAACGGTTCAACGCCCAAGTCGGGTGTCGTTGTCAAAATACAAAATAATACTAAATAAACAAAAATGTTGTTGCTTAGTAAAAAATTCTTCTAATAATTTTTTTAGTCTGACTCATTTATATCGGCAATTCACGCATGTATTATATACATTTTAAAGTAGAAGACTTTAAAATGATATTGCCAATATTGATGAGTTGCGTTGCTGGGACGACTTTACTAAAAGATAGTTAATTCGATTACATGAAATCAACCCCAACTCAAGAATATCCGCCACAAAAAATCATAGCATGTGATCTGTCTTTAAAAAGACAACCAAATGCATCGATGGCAGTAAAATCAATCTTATATTAATAATAGAGAATTTGATAGATCTCAAATATGTCAACATGCATGGGATAATGAACATAGAGATCAGTGGAGAGATTCAAGTATAGTCCTAAAAGAAACAGATAGTAAAACGGGAAAAATCAAAGAAGCGGCTCTAATTATGCTAAATGAAAACAATTGTGTCGCAAATCCCTCGGTTGAATGCAGTAGGATGTGGTTACCCATACTAAAAGAGGAAGTCAATAGAAAGAAAATACCACGATTATTAAGTCATTAACATATCGAGTTAGTACATATTTTATATTTTAGTATTATTTATATAATATCTATGTATTATTATTATTATTTATAATTTAAAATACCATATATACATTAAAGTCAGAATTTGGTATTAGTTTTGAGAGTAAACTAAATGTAAGCCCAAATACTTACGATGTGGGGATAGTATCACGAGGTTTGTTCCTGGTTTTCCCTCGTGATTTACTATGGAATCTCTAGCGCGAGAATTTTACTGCCATCGTTGCATTTGGTTGTCTTTTTAAAGACAGATCACATGCTATGATTTTTTGTGGCGGATATTCTTGAGTTGGGGTTGATTTCATGTAATCGAATGAACTATCTTTTAGTAAAGTCGTCCCAGGAATGCAACTCATCAATATTGGCAATATCATTTTAAAGTCTTCTACTTTAAAATGTATAATACATGCCTGAATTGCCGATATAAATGAGTCAGATTAAATAAATTATTAGAAGAATTTTTTACTAAGCAACAACATTTTTGTTTATTTAGTATTATTTTGTATTTTGACAACGACACCCGACTTGGGCGTCGAAACGTTAATAAATTCATTTTTTTGCTAAAATTGTGGCTTATTTCCCATCGAAAATACTTAATCTATTAACAATTCTAGAAAATGTTTCGAATAAATATTACTTATTTTTTCATGAGGAATCCAAATCTGCAATAAAACATGGGGATTCCCATTTAAGATTTTAAAGTTAACCCCCACCCCACCTCCAGGGAGTGGAGTGGAGAGTCGTGTTTGATGCTATTCGATAGGTTCTTGAAAAATATTAAATACGTATTTTTTGGTCTTTTATTTGGAAGTGTAGTTCTCGAGATATTAGACCGTTTCTATAATTTACCTGGGGTATCACGATAAATCGTTTTTTCCGATTATAGCGCCATCTATCCACAATTCGAAAAAAAATTTCGAATAAAAGTTGCTTATTTTTACGTAAGCAATCCAAATCTGTAATAACAAATGGGCGTTTCCGTTTAAGATTTTAAAGTTCCCCTCACCCCACCTCCAGGGGATGGAGGTCGTGTCGTGGAAGTCGTGTTTAGTGTCATTCGATAGATTTTTGAAAAATATTAAACGCGTATTTTTAGTTTTTCGATCCAATCTTCATTTCGCGAATTATTCGATCGTCCCAGGCGACGAGCTCCACCCTGGGCACCAGGTACCTCGGAGACCATCGCCATCATGAAATTTGTGTTAACTGATCTCCAAAAACCCCAAATATAAAAATTTAACTCATTTTCATCAATATTTCCCGAGTTCTAAATTTTTCTTTTTCCATCTCTTCGAGATGCACTTTGAAAATGCATTTTCTCACGCACAAATTTTTTTGCCGGAGATCGATTTAGTTGACAAAATGGTCTGACACTCTCTCGAATTGAATGCAAAAAGTTGTATTACGATTCATTTTACTGCACAAAATTCCTAGGTTTTGGGCTTTTTAGTGCTTCGTTGCTTCGTCTATATTTGAAAATTTCTTTAGTCATAAGTTCAGAATGATGATTCCTGTTTTTGTTCAGTTCATCAGTTGTAATTAAAAATATGTTTTACTAATGTTTATTTATAATTTATTGATACAATAGTAACATTAAAATTACGAATACATTATTACATTTCTTAAAACAACTTTATTTTTTTGTCAATTGTCATTTTTGACTTGGGGTCATTTTTTACCCCGTCGGTCATCCGTGTAACAAAAAAAGGTTGGTCATCGAAAGGTTAAGGACATGTTAGGCTATTAGCCCTTGCAAAAATAAATTAAATCGTCCAAAAAACAAAAAAGTTATTTTTAACTAAAAAATGTACTCCTTTATTTCGGCCCACAGTGTAGTAGGTATGTAACACACTTTTACAAGATATTATGATATTAACAAATTGTCGATTGTTTTTATTTAACTATGCAACAATGACCAATAATTGTGATTATTTTTGGATGTATTATTCTGATTCAGAATAAAAATGCTTTCTTTGGGGCCGTCATCGAAGCGTTAATCATCGTCACGGTGGAAGTCTCACAAATCTGCCTTTTTATGAGTGAGGAAGAGAAAGTTTTGGTTTTGAACCCCTCAATGCCAACGGATCCTTCAACTCAACAGCTCGAATTACAGCACTGAGGCGGGTATTCAAAGAAGTAACGTGGGATACGGTTTTCGGCTTGTAATTCAAGGCCGTTTCTTCCGTTCAAGGATTGAACCCGGATGACAATGTGGACTCTTACGACATTTTACTTTCTCGCCATTTTATAATACTAATAAATAATCATCTTTTCTTGGATTTGACAGGCAATTTTTGAAATTGAAGAAATAATAACTTATGTTTTTAATATTATAAAAAATCAATATTATGAACAAGAGCGGCAAAAATGCAACTGTAAAAAACAGAATTAAGTAAGTGAAACAATAAAAATTGCAAGGTTCATTCGACGGAAAATCGACAATACCACCGCCTCCTTCTTCATCGTATAAGAATAGTAGGATCAAAACTAAACTAAATTCACTGAAATTCACTTAAAATTAGCTTTACTGAAAATGGATATCATAATTAGAAACATATGGCCGCAGCTTTTTCCAGCCACGCTGAGTCTCCAGCTCATCTACAGTCATAGCGACAGTGGGTAGAACTAGCAATTAGACTAGAATCGGGCAAAATCATAGATGAAGAAACGCAAAAAGTTCTAAATTCAGAAACTGGTCATTGGAAAAATGTAATACAATGACTTAAATCAATAATATAGTTCTTAGCACAACAGTGTCTTCCATTGAGGGGCGATTCTGATAAACATTTTCATCAAAACAATGGTAAATTTTTAAGCTTTTTGAGCTCTTTAAAAATTTTGATTCTGTTTTACAAGAGCACATTAGGAGAATAACTAATGGGAGTAACAAGCAGCATCACTACTTAAGAAAACGTATTCAAAACGAAATTATTCAGCTCCTCCATGACCAAATCAAAAATAAAATTTTAAACTTTTTCAAATCAGCAAAGTATTATAGCATAATTTTAGATTGTATATCTGATATTGCAGGGGTGGAACATATGACTATTATTGTACATTTTGTTGATTTAGGTTTTTGTTCACAAAGTGTTAAAATTGAAGAACATATTCTTGGATTTGTGCCCCTAGTGGAAACCACTGGCTTGGGAGTTACAGAGTCACTTACATGGGGCAAACATGAAAGAGAAGAACTTGGGAGTTCAAAACAGAATTTTGAAAATGAATCCTAGAGGATTTTTTGTCCCATGTTCTAGCCAATCACTTATCTTAATCGTGAACGATGCTGATAAGCCTGCCAGTTTGGAGTTTCTTTCTTTTCCTTAGGGCCAATTTCTCAAATCGAGTTCAACTCCAGTTTAACCTGAACTTCTAGTAAACGTCAGTTTAAAGTCAAAATCGTCTTTCTCAATTCGCACGTTCAACCGATGGCAGTTTCAGATGATTTCATGGACTACGCATGCGTTGTATTAACACGAAACGCTGTCATTATATAAATATATCCTATTTTATTATATTAAGCCTAACGATAAACGATAACATTATTTTTGTTTTTATAATATTTATTTATAATTATTAAAATGACTATTTGACTATAAATACTTAAATTTAACTTTATTCAAGAACAGCATAAAAAAGGTAGTTCAAAATGGCGACGTTTTTTACCTTTTGCCATCTATTGGCATTTCTCGAAAGCTATAGAACGAGCGCTGACATGAACGTGCAATGAGAAATGCATTCCAAACAAAACCGAAGATCACCGGTAAACCTGGTTCAACTGAACCGTAGATTAACGCAGGTATGCGAAATCGACCCTTAATGACAAAAATTTACAACTTTTTCTCAGCATCTATTCATCGTTGGACTATGCTGAAAAATCATATTTCTAGCCTAACATTGAAACCTTTGTCCAAAACTTTATGGGAAAGTAGAATAATTGATGCAATTACTTCCATTAGATACCAAATTGAAGAAATTTACGATGCTTTTGTAGAAATCACTGTGAATAAAAACAACGATAAAATGGTTGCTCATGAGGCAAGCTGTTTGGCAAATCAAATCCATGATTTTACTTTTCTTTGCTCTGTGGTAATATGGCATGATATTTATTTTACGTCACATCAACGTAGTCGCGTATGCAGAGTATTGATATGGGAGCGTATCAAGCTATCAGCTTATTAGAAAAATCGGAAATCCATTTTAAGTCTCTCAGAAGTGATTTAAAATTCCAGGGCTATTTGACAGACGCAAAAGAGCTCATCAAAGTTAGAAATTGAGAACCCGAAAAGGAGGCACAGTAATAGCCAGAAAGAGGAAAGTGAAAAGACAATTTGGCCATGAGGCTGAAGATGAAAGTATGGACCTAGATCCAGAGACACGATATAAAGTTGACTTCTATTTAAAAATTATAGACACAACCGTTAATACATTAAGTGATAAGATAAATTAAGAGCCATGGTGAAATTTTTGAGTTTTTGGGTATATCAAGGGGGGGCAGTTGCCGATCTTGCCCAGGGCGGCCAAATCCCTAGGGCTGGGCCTGGTTTCGAATATACTAGATGGATTTTAATTTACAAAGGACATCGCACACATCTTATGGAAAATATAATGTCACTCAAATTCAATAAAATTTATACGAATAGATTCGTTTTAAATTAACGGTCAAATCTTATCATTGCGCCAACTCCATATTTTCAATAATAAGAGCAGAAATTGATATAAATAAATCTGAAATCAAATGGATACGTACATAAGTTAGAGAGAGAAAAAATATTTTATAATACCCAAATTGTCGGTACTCCATAAATCAGCGGATTAGTTTCACTAATCCGCTTAGGCCCAGCGGGGTTTAAGCTCTTTTGAATAGCACCCAGAGCAATAGTGATTGTAACTGACAGTTTTACTGACTCCAAAAATGTGATTTCGATACACTTTAATTGCAATTTGCGCCGTAATTAATCATAATTAAGAGTTGGCGCAATGATAAGATTTGACCGTTAATTTAAAACGAATCTATTCGTATAAATTTTATTGAATTTGAGTGACATTATATTTTCCATAAGATGTGTGCGATGTCCTTTAGTATTATTTTGAAAGGTATTTAGAAACCCTTTTATTTGCCTGTTTCTATATTTTTACCTCGTTAAGTTAAAGTTTGATAATTAGTAATCATAAAATTCATAACATCATAAAAAAAATTTAAGTTTTCCTTTCGTTCTACTTAACCTATAAAATAAAGCGTATCCTTATAAATGCAGTTTTGCATCTCAATTATTTCATAAAAAAATTGGCATTATAACAATAAAAATGAGACCTTGTGCGATAAAATCGATCCACTGGACTCAGACATATACAGGGTGTAACGAAAATACAGGTCATAAATTTAATCACATATTCTGGGACCAAAAATAGTTCGATTGAACCTAATTTACCTTATGTGCATATAAAAAAAGTTACAGCCCTTTGAAGTTACAAAATGAAAATCGAATTTTTCGAATATATCGAAAACTATTAGAGATTTTTTATCTAAAATGGACATGTGGCATTTTTATGGCATTAGTATCTTAAGAAAAAATTATAGTGAAATTTAGACACCCCATAAAAATTTTATGGGGGATTTCTTCCTTTAAACCCCCCAAACTTTTGTGTACGTTCCAATTTATTTATTATTGTAGTACCATTAGTTAAACACACTGTTTTAAAAACTTTTTTGTCTCTTAGTACTTTTTCGAAAAGTCAGTTTTTATCGAGATATTTTGAATATTTGTTAAATCCACCACATATTTGTATATGGTTAAATACGATGATGGAGACTTGGTAATAATAGGAAAATTTATTTATGATTTACATTTTTAGGTATATTTTGAACCATAATAAAAAAGAAGCCACATCTCGATAAAAGGTGCCTTGTCGAAAAAATACAAAGCAAAAAAGTTTTAAAAACACTGTGTTCAACTAATGGTATCGCAGTAATAGTTTAATTGGAACGGACACAACCATTTGGGGGGTTTAAAGGAACAACACCCCCATAAAATCTTTATGTAAACATATTAAAAAAGTAGCCGCAACTCGATAAAAACTGCCTTATCGAAAAAATACCAAGAGCCAAAAAAGTTTTAAAAATATTGAATTTAACTAATGGTACTACAATAATAATTAAATTGGAACGTACACAAAAGTTTGGGGGGGTTTAAGGAAACAAAACCCCCTTAAAATTTTTATGGGGTGCACAAATTTCACTATAATTTTTTTTAAGATGCTCCTGCCATAAGAATGCCACATGTCTATTTTCAATAAAAAATCTCTAAGAGTTTCTGATATATTCGAAAAAATCGATTTTCATTTTGTAACTTCAAAGGGCTGTAACTTTTTTTATGTGCAAATTGGTACTAAGGTAAGTTAGGTTCAATCGAACTATTTTTGGTCCCAGAATATGTGGTTTAATTTATGACCTGTATTTTTGTTACACCCTGTAGTTCTTCAAATATTGCGTAAAAAGGGCTATTTTGACCCTTACGAGGGGCATATCTTGTGCCATTAGAAAAAAAAGGGGGCGTATCTCAGGCCCAAGATCACCTATAGTGATAAAAAATAACTATAGGCTACCTTTTTAAGGTACAATAATATACTAAAATTTGATAAAAATCCACGGACCCTCACCCCCCAATTTGTCGATTTGTTTTAGAAAAGAAGATATCAGTCCAGCAATGAACCCTCTTTATTACTTAAATGTGAAATTATATTTCACGAACTACACTCTGGACCAAAATTAACCGGCCACCTTAAAAATGGGTCATTTTGATGTCTTATATCTCGTAAACCTGTTGTCCGATTTAAGTGATTTTTTTAGTATGCTATAGCCTTATTCCTTGAAAATAGCGTTATAATAATATTGTTGCTAAACAGGTAAATTTTCATTGTATACCGGGTGTACGAATTAAACTGTGTTTTTTCTTAAATTTTGCATCACCCTGTGGAATATTCTAGCATTTATAAAATATTGGAATTAAAACCTAACTATAGCCTCATGTTTTCTCAACATTCTGTTTTTGATTCATTCGCTTATGTTGGCTAATAAAAAAGTTAGGTAGTTTAACAACTAGCCATGTTTATCATCAATACAGACGATTTAACTCACCAGCAAAATTAACCCCACCACTTTTATTATTGTTTTGTTTACATTACCTGTGACAGTTTGTTTCCTAAATTTGTATCATCGAAGGATTTTTGACATACAGTCGTTGTATGACATTGTTGCAAAATCTGTTTCCGTGTAATGTTATATCATTGTTTAACAAACAAATTCTTGAACAATCCCTGTAATTTTATATCATTGTTAGTGAATATTGTTTTAGTTTAACGGCATATCGCTCTTACACTCGATGTACTTAGTACTACGATACAAGATGCGATAAGACGATTTCGGGAGACAGGATCATACAACCGCAGGCCAGGTAACGGCCGAGAACGATGCCACAGTATAAAGAGGGACAGTAGAACCACTCTCCGAAAAATTGGAAGTAAAATCTGTAGTCGCGCATGGCGACCTCGCAATGTTCTTAGTCGCTTTTGCCCCACTCTCGCATTGCTAGTCGCATAGAAACGTACGGGTTTTAACAGGGAAAACCCGCATCCACCACTGGTGAATTACCAATTGCGTACTGCCGGTATTACCTCTTGAGATCAAAGCACCGACAGAGGAGTGGTTTTAGTGTGGAACCTCTATATACTGTGACGATGCACTTCATTTCGACCTTCATTGTCACCAAAGTATTGAGAAATCACTTTTGCACCGCTTCTGAAGCTCGTAGGTCTCTTTTTGAGGTGAGAAACGTTAGTGTGAGTAGACAAACGATTAGAAGAAGACTGTCAGAAATAAACTTGGGAGCTTTCCGTCCAGCTCGCGCACACAATTGCTCCCACAACACCGTAGGGCTAGACTTCATTTTGCGTGAGAATATGCTAACTGGACTTTGGCGGAATGGAAGCATATACTGTTCTCAGATGAGAGCAGAATAACCCTAACAGGTCCAGATGGACGCCAACGTGTCTATAGGCGTCAAAATGAAAAGTTTGCTCCGTGCGCTATAACCGAAACAGTGGCTTACCGAGGAGGGTCAATAATGATTTGGGGAGGTATTTCTTACGGAGCGAGTACTAATCTTGTTGTGTCCGGTAGAGGCAGTGTGAATGCCCAAGTATACGTGCAAGAAGTTCTCCAAGACAATGTTATGCCTTTTGCACCATTCATTGGTGATAACTTCAGACTAAAGCATGACAATGCACGTTGCCATGCAGCAAGATCTACCCGTGAGTACCTTAATGAGGTCGGGATTCAAGTTCTACCATGGCCAGCACACAATCCCGATCTTAACCCAATTGAGCATATCTGGGACAACCTCAAAAGACGAGTAAGAGCGAGAGTACCAGCCCCTGCATCATTCGAAGAGCTGAAGACAGCTGCGGTAGAGGAGTAGCACAATATCCCCCAATCTGATATCCAGGATATCATGAATGGATTGCCAAACCGGCTCCAAGAAGTCCTAAGGGCTAGAGGCGGCAAGACCCATTATTGATACCCAATTTTTTTTTCAATTAAACTTTGATTTCCAAAATATTGTTAATTTGAATTTTCTTCTAAGATTTTATTCATTACATTTTTGCTGTAACAAACGACTTTTTTTAAAAAGATTATTTTTTCTCTTCCGCGGAAGTAGTTTTCACCGTATCCTTCATAAAATGTGGTCCAAGGTTAACAATTTCTGCAAATTAAAAGAAATACAAGGTGGGCGGTTAATTTTGTCGGTGAGTTTATTTATTACTTTAAAACCGGTTGAGACATGCACATGAAATTTGGTGGGTTTTAAGACGAAGTTGTTGACAAGTTTTGGCATACAATTAAGCATTTAATATTCACCATTGGCGCGCATACGGGTATTATGATGGCTCATATTACCCGTATGCGCGCCAATGGTGAATATTAAATTCTTAATTGTATGCCAAAAAATATATGCAATAACTACATCATAAAACTCACCAAATTGTATTTGCATATCTCAACCGGGTTTAAAGCAATAAATAAATCGTCAGTTTGTCAGAAAATTTTTAACATCCCCTATCTCAGAAACGAAGCATTTGCGGACATAAGTTTATAAAGCAAACTGTCATTATTTTTTATGCAGAATTACCCTTTAAACTTTGCCAAAAATTTTTAAAAACACCCTGTATTGATAAAACACATGTCTAGTTGTTAAAGCACCTAACGTTTTTATTATCCAACATAAGAGAATCAATCAATAAACAAAATGTTGAGAAAGCATGAGGCTGTAGTTAGGTTTTAATTTCAGTATTCTACAAATGCCAGAATATTCCACAGGGTGATGCAAACTTTAAGAAAAAAACACAGTTTGATTCGTACACCCGGTATACAATGAAAATTTACCTGTTTAGCAACAACATTATTACAGCTATATTGTTAAAAAATAAGGCTATAACATATTAAAAAATCACTTAAATCGAACAACAGGTTTAGGAGATATAAGACATCAAAAATGACCCATTTTTAAGGTGGCCGGTTAATTTTGGTCCAGAGTGTATAAGCAGACCTTTTAATATTTTGTTAATACACATGCCTTGAAATTCATTAAATTCGCATTTAAATGATTAATATTCCATCGAAAGTTTGTCGATTATTTTTTCATCTCCGTCCAAGTACACAAACGCTGTTAGAAACTTTTTAAAAGGCCATAAAATATCTGGAACATGTGTTTAATCGATTTAAATAAAAAATAATCTTTCACTTTCACAAAAATGTTCAATCGTGTAATTTATTAGCTAATGGTCGCATTTTATTAGGATTTATGGTCAGTATTTGGAGACCTAGATCGAGATTTTAATGTATTGGGTGAGATTAGAATGCCTTAATACCTGTCATTAATAGGATTTTGCACTTTTCGAGCGATAAGGATGTATCGTGTGATCATGTTATTTGCACAAGACTTGAAAGTCAACACTATGTAGATTGAAAGTCAATTTGATTTCAAAGGCGTTAGTTTATTATTAGAATACACACATCACAACAATCTAGGGGACACCTATATTAACAGCTTTAAATCAATGTTAGCTACAAATACAAAAAATAAATTTATGATTTTAATATTTATTGTTGTTTTTTCGATTATGGTAATGCTGAAGAAGAACTTATACGGTAACGCCGAGAAGAATGGCTATAAAAAATAAAACAAAACTTCAGTATGCGTTTTTGTCTATAAGCTAAGAAGTAATATTTCGTTATTGATACTTGATTTTCGATGTCTACGTGGATTTTTATTTAGTTTTCCAATTGCCATCTGGAACCGTTGGAGACCGTGAAACCACAAACGAAAAAGGGGAAGGCCACAGATGCGATGGTCAGATGACCTGAAGAAACACACTGGGTCAAAATGGATGCAAATTGCTCAAGATAGAGAGGTATGCAAGAAGGAAGAGGAGGCCTATATCCAAGGATGGATGTTTAGGGCTGATTAGATAGATAGATTTCCAATTGCCAATAATGAAGAGACACCATTTATATCGCGAAATTCAGTGGCGTGCTATCGGGATGCTTAGACCTGGCAGAAGTCAAAGAGACGTTGCTGAGGTCCTCCACACGAACAGTAATGTCATTAATTGTTTCTGGTTACGTTGCTGGACATCATACAGGCCGTATAAGGATAACCAACTAGATTGAAGACCGTTTTCTTAGGTTGCAGGCTTTGCGAGATCTCACTATAACTGCATCACAATTACAAATAAGGCTGCAAGAGACCCATCAGGTGTTTGTAGTTGCCAGTCTATTAGAAATAAACTGCATGAAGTAGCTTTTGATGCTCGTAGACCTGTGAGAGTGTCTGCGTTATCCAAAGGAAATCGCGCTCGTCGACTTCAGTGGGCGCAAGAACATGCAAATTGGATTAGACGTGAGTGGGTCTCTGCTTTGTTTACAGATGAGTCTCGATTTGGATTTGCATCAGATACGAGACTGACAAGAATTTGGAGACGATCTGGCAATGCTGAACGATTGGTCGCCGCGCAGGAGGTTCATAGTCAGCAAGGCGGCAGCATAATGGTATGGGGTGCCATCGCTCTTGGTGTAAGAACCAATCTCGTTTGTCTGCAACGCTTTATAAATAAAACAGACTACCACGATATTAGTCTCGAACCTATTGTTGTACCCTTTGCATAACAAGCTGGTTCCCAATTTCAATTAGTGCACGACAATGCGCGTCCACATAATGCCAGAGTCTTTCAATCATTCCTCGAAGATAATGAAATTGAGGTTTTATCATGGCCTACACATTCGCCAGATTTAAACCCAATTGAGCATGTATGGGACATATTGGGCAGATGCATTTTACAACAAAAAATAGCGTTCAATACAAGACAGTAACTGTTTTGAGGGCCTTTCAATGGAGTGGAGCAAAATACCGCAGATAGAAAGACACTGACCATCTGATCATAAGTTAGACTAACAGATGTAGGGCAGTAATCAACAACCGTGGAGGTCATACACTATACTAACTTAACCTAAAGACTACTTTGTTGGGAGTTAAGGGGCAATAAATTAATTTTTTAATTTTTTTATGTTAGCATTTTTTGACTTATGGAGTTCTCTCTTAATTTTTCTAAGAGCTATTGCGATAATTCTAAGAAAAAATGTTTATTTTATATTCGAGACACTTGTTTATAACCTCTTTTTTACATATTTTAAATAAATTATTTGAAATCCGTCTGTAATCTCGCATTTTGTTTTTGTCCCCTAGATTACTTTGATGTGTGTATTAACCTTCTCATACAATTTACTAATACCAGAAACCACACCTTTTTTAACATTATTTGGTTATTTCTGTATGTTTTTTTTTATTAGAAAAATATGTCGCATCCACCAAAAGGTTATTAGCGACGGAACAAAATATAAATAACAAAATTAAACAATTACAGATTGTACAAAATGTTTCTGGATCTGAGATAATTAACTATATTATTGTAACAGGAACAGTTTTGACCTAGAGCCTGTGGTAGAGCGTTTGGGATCTTGTAGCGCTGTCTTTCTTGGTCATATTTACTACATATTGTTAAAAAGTGTTCGACTGTTAATCGGACGTTACACTGATCACATATAAGGCTTTTCATCGATTGTCATTTGTTTCGAGCTTCTGTCATGTGTCACATAATATTAATATATCTACGTCATACGTCTCTAGTTTGTATTATTGTTATATACCAATAACGTATGACGTAGATATATTAATATTATGTGACACATGACAGAAGCTCGAAACAAATGACTGTGAATGAAAAGCCCTATAGGAGAATTTTTCTTTGTGAATAGGTAAGAGTGCGTTAATCTGGTATGACCTAGAAGTAAACGCGTAACCACAATTTGTTCTCGTCTATCGCGCGACGATGGGAGCCACTGAGACACATTATTTTTAATTTTATTTAGCTTGGAATTAGTTTGAGACCACTCATTTCGCCACAAAAACAACACTTTATTTTTAAAATAAGCTTTTAAGTCACTGGAAACACACTTATTGTCTATCGGCTCTGAAAAATCACTTAAAATTGCCTCTCGTGCGGTCCTGTCACCTTCTTCATTTCGTATTATTCCGACGTGTGAGGGACCCCATAAAAATTGGACGCTTCTTCCATGTTCATGAGCTTTGAGAAAGCTGGTATTTTAGCAACTTTTCAAAAGGATGTTTCGGAAAAATATGTATTAATGAGTTTAGAGAGCTAAGGGAATCTGTTATGATCAGGGCTTTTGTGAGTGTAAGCTCGTTAAGAAGTTTTACAGCGCGGTATATGGCGTAGAGTTCAGCTGAATATGTGCTACATGCTGGGGGTAAACAAGTGAAATGTTTTGAATTGTACAACTGATTGGTCTTTAAGTTTGTCTCCTGTAGACAAATAATATCTGGAGAATATTCAGATAAAAGAAGCTGTAGCATAGGGAGACGATGGAAAAATCCATCAATGTTCCATTGAAGTATCGCGTTGAATGTTGTTAACAGATTCGGCGTTAGATGATACTGAACAATTGTCTACAGAAGAGTCACTGTCTAAGTCAGAAATCTCATTCCCTATATAGTTGTATAGTTTCTTTTGAAGTTTTGTAAACTTGGATTTTGTAGATCTATCATTTGCACATTGATAGCTGCTTTGTAAAAGATAGAGTAAACCAGCCATATCAGTTGTAAATTCTTTAACGACGCTATTAGTGTCGGGGGAGCCTTGGACATTATCAATAAGTAAAGACAATTGGTGGTAATTTAAAACGAATGGTGGGGTATGATTATCAATAAAATTTTCAAGAGTTACCCGTGTAGATGGGACTTTAGATGAGCGCGGTTTTCTTGGTTTAGATGATTTGGGTTTTGCAAACAGATTTTGTGATGAAATTGCTGAGTCTGAAGGAGGCGTATCGATCTCACCAATACTGCGTTTTATGGAAGAACTTGCGTTTTCGCAAGTGCTATTAGAGTTTTCACTTAGATGCTGTGGCTTTATTACATTTGGAGGTACTGGAGCAAACTCACTGGTAGTGGCAGAAGTCGAGCTTGAGGTTTTATTTGTAAGATTGGTTGAAATGGTTGTTTCAGAAAATTGTAGTGATGTATCAGTTTTATTAGAGTTTTCTGCAGTTGTATCTAATGGAAAAGGTGCTGATAGATTGGAGGATATTGCCTCCGAAGTTTGTGAAAACGGTATTGCCGCTGAATGAGGTTGATTGAAAGGTTGCTATGAGTAGGAGTATTAGTAATTTCTTGGTCATGGAGATTTGTAGGTGTAGGTGATATGCTCGGATTCGATAATGGATAACTTGATGACTGCTGAGTGTTTGGTACCTTGTGTAATATACTTGTTGGATCAGTTGGATTTGGTACTTCATTGTTTGACTCAATATGAGCTGATTCCGTTACTGAACTGTTATTGCATTGGGATGATATGTGTCCTGTATTTTTGCAAATAAAGCAGGTGAGTGTACCTTGTGACAAAAATATGCGGTGAGGTGTTTGGTCGAAATTTATTAGAATATAATCTGGAATTGCTGATGTTATAGGGCTTACATAAACTTGCCTGCGAAAGCTCAGTATGTGACTATATTCGGGAAAAGTGGAGCTAATTTTCAGAAATGTTATTGGCGAAATAAGCTTTAAACCGATATTCTGTAATTCTTCAACTAATACTTGAGGAATTGACGGGCATACACCAGACAAGACTAGTCTTTCTGCTGGAGAGACAAGTCTCCGTGCTGTTACAACTTCGCCGAGTACTTTTATAGAGCCATGTTGTGTCATGAAATTATCTACTACGGTTTTGTTTGCTAAATACATGCAGATTCTATTATGAGATAATCTAGATGAAAAAATAATATTTTTTGGGTTGATGATTGTGCCCAAAGGAATTAAATAATCCTGCAGTTTAGCATTATCGATACAACTAAATACAATTGCTTGGGTCTTACTCGGAAAAGACTGTGAAGCGGCTGAAGCATAACTGTTTGTGATATTTGAACGTTGATTTACTGGACTGGTTAGATCGGAAGGTGTGTTTACATTGTGTAAAGTCATTTTAAACTGCGGTGGCGAAAGCTTCAGTCCGACTCTGGTAAGTAACAAACCAACCGCATGCTAGCTAACCTCACAAAATGATTGTACGGTGGTGTATTTTTTTATTTGACGTTTTCTTTTCACAATAATAAACTAATAATTACGTATAGATGACTTACGTAGTAGTATCTAGTAGATAAACACTTTAGTTTTAAAAAACTTTTTAATAATACCACTTGTTTTTAGTAAAAACTAGGAGTACAATATCAGTTTAACTTCACCATACCTTGCCAGGGCCGGTCTCCCTTTTCTGTATGTTATTTCGAACGGTTTTTTGGTTTTCTTCTTCAGAATAATTTATTTCAAATTAACAGCCTCTTCTAATAACATATGGTTCCAAAACCATAACTTTGACTAAACATTCTGTAAATAAATTGAGAATAGCCCAAAGAAAAATGAAAAGAGCAATGTTGGGAAAAACAAGAAGAGATATGGTACCAAACAGGATAGTGAGAGAGAGGACCAAAGTGACAGATGTCATAGAAAAAATTGCATAAGCCAAATAGAGACGGGCTGGACATGTAACAATTTTAAATGATAATAGATGGACCAAAAGACTCATAGAATAGAGACCTCATCATCATCATCATCATTCAACTAATTTACGTCCACTGCTGGACATAGGTCTCCCTCAATTGTTTCCATATTTCACGGTTTTGTGCTAATGGTTGCCAGTTTTTACTGCGTCTATCTTCTCTTGGTCTCCATTCCATTAGTTTTCGTGTCCATCTTGAGTCCTTCAGCCTGGCGACCTGTCCTGCCCAGTTCCATTTGAGCTTGGTGACACGTTCTACAACATTTGTGATTCCGGTTCTTTGTCTGAGATCTTCATTTCTTATTTTATCTCGTTGGGTTATGCCCAGCATGGATCTTTCCATACGCCTTTGAGCAACCCCTTATTTTTGACGCCGTTGCCGTAGTTAGAGTCAGTGTCTCTACTCCATAATTGGCACTGTAGCACACATTGATCAAACACTCGTCTTTTTAAACTTATACTGGTACATTGCTCCTAAATTTATCTCTCAGCGCTCCATAGGCTGCCCAAGCTAGCAATGATAGAGAAGATAAAAGACACCGAGGTAGACCACCAAAAAGATGGATGGATTACTTGAGAAAAACAGTGGGAAATTGGATACAGAAGGCACAAGATAGAGAACAATGAAAGAATATGGAGGAGACCTATATCCAACACTGGTTGAAAGAGGATGATGACTATTGGTTTATTGTATATTTATAAATATACATACCACATGGGAAAGAAAGTGCGAAGAGGTGGATATATACATAGGCGGATCCAAAGTAGCTGAAGCGTGGAAAACGATAAAAAATATAAGAAAAGAAAATAAAGGGCAAAGTACCTAATCTAAATTTAATAAGTAAACAAAGAATGGGAAAATTACTAGAAGATACTACTGAAGGAAACTAGATCCGAATTTGAGGTAAATGAAATAAACACGCAGATGAATGTAAATGAACAAGTTAGAAAAATAACTACAAAAGAAATAAAAGAAGCCTTATTAGAATCAAAAAATGGTAAAGCCCCATGGCCTGGAAATATCCCCATCGAACTGTTAAAATATGGACCAGACATACTGCACGAAATAATGACGGAACTCTTCAACAAATGCATGTTGCAGGGAGCAATAATACCAGAAGACTGGAATTGTGCATACATTACCTCGATTTACAAAAAAGGAGACAAAACGTTGTGCAAAAACTACAGAGGTATAAGTATAACCAGTGCAATTGGGAGATTGTATGGTAGGGATGGGAAAAACCTACAGGTTTAAACCTAAAACCGGTATTTTTACTTCGCAATAACCGGTTTTACCGGTTGTTTTTTTGTCCCGGTTATAACCGGTCTTTTCTTTTTAAAGTAAAAACCGGTTATTAGGTTTTTACGGTGATTAGGAATAGGTTAGGTATTATTTCGGATCCCAATCATAATTATTATTCTCAAGTAATTATTCCAAACAAAACCATAATTCAAATTTTATTTTATTTTATAAAATACAGAAGCAAACTGAAAGTGTAATCTCACATCAGCCAGAAACAATTATTAAGTTTTATTATAATATTTCCTTGAAAAGGTATTTTTAATCATAATATTTACATAAGAAGTGATCTGGTTGAATTAGACGCAAACATCATCTATTTTTCACACTTAACTCTTGACATTGAAAGTGGGTGAATGACTTTTTCTGATTACCAAAAATAATGCTCTGACTATGAATATCGAATTACTGATTACAAATACGAATCTCCAAGAATTTCGCTACGTTTTCAAAACGATATACTCATACAGGAAGTATTAAATGAGTTAAAATGTACCTATTCTACAAATATACAAACGTGTTAAGAGTAATACATGTTCTTCCGATAGTACTAATTTTGATCATATTGATATCGAGTCAAATGGAGTATCGCAAACTAAAGTGTATTGTAAATGTAACTTTGTAACATATTGGATTAAAAAAACCGAAAACCGGTTTTTCCAAAAACCGGTTTTTTTGGCCGGTTATAACCGCCAGGTTAAACCGTAAGCAAAAAAACCGGTATAACCGAAAACCGGTGTTTTGTCAAAAACCGCCATCCCTATTGTCTGGCCGAGTATTAAAGAAAAGGGTGGAATTAGAAATTCAGGACATGGAAGAACAAAGTGGTTTTCGCCGGGTAGATCGTGCGCAGATAACATATTCGTGATGCAACAAGTCGATGGTTAAGAGCGCAGATGTAGTATGTCCAAATATCTTAATTGTTGAGGAGAACGATTTGAAGTTTTCGCGTTACTTTTTGTTTGATACTGCTGATATACCGATATATCATAATGTTTGGGTAATAAGTTCGGGTATCATTATTAGCTTAATGTAGATATTTTTTAAAATAATATGTATTATTGGGTTAAAAAATATTTTTTTTGAAAATGTGTATGGACATACAACATAAGGTATGTTACTGCATGCCCGGACAAACAGTATTTACAGCGATGATAATTTTGATCGCGTGAGCACTAATATTGTATGTCCCAAAACATACTATGTTTGTTCACTTCCAAACGGACATAAAATATCTGTGCAAGTCGGTTTTTAGTACAAATGGAAAATACTATATTTTGGCAAGGCCGTTTAACCCATTTACAATCATTCTGGACTTGCAATAATTATGCAGAACATTCATATGACCCTACTGAATATTTTTATAATGTTATCTTAAAATCAGCAAAAAGTGGACATACTATATCTGTGCTCTTAACCATGTAATAGAGAAAATAAAAGAAAGGAATCTGTCTACTCACCTAACATTTATTGATCTGGAAAAGCCTACGATACGGTACCTTTAAAGAAACTCTTTGAAATTTTGACCACGAGCATATCTGCATAATGACCACGAACAAATTTTGACCATATCTGCGAGCAATTCAAAATATGTATCAAAACCCGAAAAGCTGTATTAGACAGGGAAAATCTATTTCGAAACGATTCCCTGTTACAAAAGGTTGAAGGCAAGGGTGCTGCTTATCGCCAACACTATTTAAAATATACATCCAGAAAGCTCTGGAGCAGTGGGGGAAAACAGTTGCTGGGATGGAAAGAAAACCTTGTTTTCACAACTTTGTTTTTTGCTGATGACCAAGTAATTCTGGCCAACGATGAACATGATATGGATTATATGCTAAGAAAGTTACAGATCGAATATGAAAAATGGGGCCTATGTATGAACATGAAGAAAACGGAATATTTGAGAATCTTCTTCTTCTTATAATAGGCCTCTTGGCCTGTTCCTTACCGATTTTCAGCTTGCATTCGTAGCTGTGATTTTGACTGCCAGCTATCTCGCCACCTTTTAAAGGGCCTTCCTATTGGTCTCTTGCCTGTTGGCTTCGAATCCCTGGCTATACGGGCTATTCTCTCGCTGTCCACTCTCGTCGTCTCTGACTTCCCCACCGTACTATATCTTGTATGTTACAGAGATCTCTTATTCTGTCGTTCGGTATTCTGTCTCTCAGTGTTTTCCTAGTTATTGACCTCAACGTTCTCATTTCTGATGTTCTCAGTATCCTCTTGGTTTCTGCTGTGTCACATCTTGTTTCTATCGAGTACGTCATGATCGGTCTT
Organism: Diabrotica virgifera virgifera; assembly: GCF_917563875.1. Classification (NCBI taxonomy): domain Eukaryota; kingdom Metazoa; phylum Arthropoda; class Insecta; order Coleoptera; family Chrysomelidae; genus Diabrotica; species Diabrotica virgifera. The sequence goes on from NC_065452.1 coordinate 138,082,051, forward strand.
ACACATGATTTGTATATGCGTACTTTCCCTTCCAGCCTCATATCTTTGTTTCTCCAGATGACATCCCTTAGACATCCTGACACGTAATTGGCTTTATTTGCTTGCTTTCGGACGCTTTCTTTAACATCTCAATAACTACATATTTCGATTCCCAGATATTGGAATCTCGAGACTTGTTCAATTATTTCGTTGTTAATTACTAATTTGCATCTTATAGGTTCCCTTGACACTACCAGGGATTTTATCTTGGCTGTTGATATTTTCATGTTGTAGTTCTTCGCCACTGTATTGAAAGTTTGTGCCATTCGCTGTAGGTTATCCTCGTTATCGGGGATTAAGATTGTGTCGTCAGCATAACAGAGGATTTTTATTTGTTTTTCCGCTATCTTATATCCTTTTCCAGTACCTTTAATGTTTTCTATGATTTTGTCCATGACTAAATTAAAAAGCAATGGACTCAAGCTATCCCCTTGTCTGATTCTCAAGTTGATTTCTACTTCCGATGTTAGTTCATTCTCGACTTTTATTCTGGTTTTGTTCTTCGTATTAATGTCTTTAATTATCCTTATCATTTTGTTGGGCTGATTTTTCTCCTTTAGTAATCTTAGCACATCTTCCAATCTTACACAATCGAAGGCCTTAGTCAGATCTATAAAGCACATAAATGCAGGTTTATTATATTCCAGTGCTTTCTCAGCAATTTATCTGGCTATGAATATGGCGTCTATTGTGTATAATATTTGAGAATATGAGAGAAAACCGAAGATCCGGAACTAGAGTTAAGAAGTATAAGAAAATGTAAGAAATATAGATATTTAGGAAGCATAATATCAGAAGAAGGAACTACAAAAAGAGACATACAGCATAGGATTCAGCAAGGAAGGAAAACAACTTGTATTTTAAATGGTCTACTATGGTTTAACAAGGTGAAGCTGGACACAAAATTAACAATCTACCGAACAATTTGTGGAACCTATATAACTTATGGAGCCGAGTGTTATAAAAATATAGAAGTAGCAGAAATGGATTACTTACGTAGAGCATGCAAGGTATCTAGCTTAGTACACGTACCAAATGAGGAAATAAGACGACGGACAAAGAGTGTATATTCCACGGTTGACCATATACAGGGTGCGCCAAACCTCTGGTTTTCTTTGATTACGGCTAAACTATGGGATATTCAAAAAAATAGTTTTAACAAAGCTAATGTATATCAAAACCGTCTATAATTTAAAATTATTTTCGATTATACAGGGTGAGTCAGAACGACGGTACGAACCAAAGTTATGTTTTTTAAATGGAACACCCTATATATTAAATCATTTTTAAATATACTTTTTAAAAATATTAAAAATTTGTATTAGGTCTTATAGGCCTAAAGTTAATAATTTTCGAAATATTTACATTTTTATTGAAAAAAATGGTAATATTTATAGGGCTGTGGATTATGTTTCCAAGGTAATAAAAATTTAAGTGGTAGGTCAAAGTGTTTATAAGATAGTGGTATTTTTAAATAATTTAATGTCTTTTACTTATAGCCATAAAATATACAGTGTGATCACTATTTGCAAATACAAAATTTTCTCATTTTTTTTAATGGCACACCCTGTATATTAGTCTTGCATTTTGTAGTAAATATTACAACCTTTCTTTTGGTATGAGATTGTATGGACATAGCATGTTTGGTTTTGTAAATAATTTAAAAAGATTTAAAGATTTTACGTTTCGCGGATATTTTATATCCCCGATAATTTTAATTAATGTTTTTTCCAAAAAAAATTTATAATTTGATTTTAGAAACATACACTAAAATATCAAAGATGAAAATAAGAACGTAATTAAAGATTAAAATAAAACTTATTCAGGTGCAACTTAATTGAATTTAATAACTTTAAAATTATGTAACAAACAATATTTTACCATACTAATAAGTAATTAACATGGATAAATTAATTATTAAATTAAACAACCAATTTTAAAATCTACCCTAGAAATTTTTCTACCCTAGTAACTTTATTGTACCCAATTTTGTTAGTTAAATTGTATTTACAAGTAAGATCAGTCAATAACTTTTTAATTTGCCTACATCTTGAGAACGTATAAAGTATGCTTTGAAACAAATAAACGTTATTAGAAGTATATTATAAAGTAAATAGTATCTATGTAGTCGTGTCACAAAAGCTGGTAATAATTTCTAATGGTTTCGCCCAAAATAAATCATTAAAATACTTATAAAAATTGTTACAAAAATTTCAACTACCAAAGTGTTACCAGCTTTTGTGACACCAGTTAATACTATCTATATTAATAAATAATTTGACTAATACATTTAACATTCATTTGTTTCAAAGCATACTTTTTATAATTATTATGTTCTCAAGATGTAAGTAAATGTAAAAGGTAAATTAAAAGTTTAACTGATCTTACTCGTAAATACAATATAACTAACAATTAATTTGGTACAGGATAGTAGCTGTGGTAGAAAAATTACTAGGGTAGATATCAAATTTGGTTGTTTATTTAATTTAGTAACTAATTTATGCATTCATTAGTATGGTAAAATATTTTTTGTAAAATAATTTTAAGATATTAAATTACGATCTATTTTAATCTTTAATGACGTTTTTTTTCATATTTGATATTTTAATGTATGTTTCTAAAACCAGATTATAATTATTTTTCTGCAAAAAAGTTTTTTAATAAAAAATCCGCAAAAACGTAAAATCTATAGTTTTTTAAATATCTACAAAACGGAACATGCTAGGTACATACAACCTTATACCAAAAGAAAGGCTGTAATATTTACTACAAAAGGCAATATTAATATACAGGGTGTCCCATTTTAAAAAAATGAGAAAATTTTGTATTTGCAAATAGTGATCACACTGTATATTTTATGGCTATATGTCAAATATTTTAATTTATTTAAAAATAACAGTACACTAACAAAACTTTGGCATGTCATTTTAATTTTTATTACCTTCAGCGCCTAATTCACAGCCCTTTGAATATTACCATTTTTCTCAATAAAAGTGTAAATATTTCGAAAATTGTTAACTTTAGGCCTATAATACCTTATATAAATTCTTAATATTTTTAAAAAATATATTCAAAAATGATTTAATATATAGGGTGTTACATTTAAAAAAACATAACTTTGGTTCGTACCGTCGTTCTGACTCACCCTGTATAATCGAAAATAATTTTAAATTGTAGACGGCTTCGATATACATTAATTTTGTTTAAAACATTTTTTTGTGTATCCCATAATTTAGCCGTAATTAAAGAAAACCAGAGGTTTGGCGCACCCTGTAGAAACAAAGAAATTGTTATGGTATGGTCATGTTATGAGGATGTCAGAGGAAAGGTGGCCAAAAAGAGCATTAAATTACACACCCATAAATAGAAGAAGAACAGGAAGGCCTACAGAAACATGGAAGAAAGGCATAGAACAGTCTATGGCAGATAGAGCTATTGACGAAAACTAATGGGTGGATAGAAAACGATGGGAGCGAAATGTGGGATGCGGAGAAGACCGTAGGAACGCCACTGCTTAATATATAAATATACATACATATATATAAATTACATAATAACTTTTTACGTCATTTTTAGTTTTCTTATGCTTGTATTACGCTTTTTATAGGTCTTACTATATTTAAAAAAAAGCTTGTTAGTTTATTAGAAACAAGTAAATATTATGTTGTAATAACAATTGTACAACTTGGTGGGATACATTTCTTCTGAATACTACTCTCGATTTAACAATATAAATTTTTTCTGTAAATAGTGTTTACATTTGAAATGAAAAAATCGTTCTCATTTCACATTTGAATGGAAGGTTGACTCTAAGACAGATAAAGAGCTTGCCATGGCGACATCTATTCCCAAGTGAGGTTTATCGAGCAGTAGACACAGGGAATAGATTTTGGATTTGATTCCGATGCTATAACGTCGATCGGCTAAAAATTTCAAACATTCGCTGTATTACCTATAAATGACGGTTAAAGGCAATGTAATGCTTATACATTCAGCAATTATTTGAGACATTCAAACATTTTCGGAAGCGTTTTCTTCAGCATCTTTTTTTACCAAATATTTCATTTGCAGTAGACACAGGGAATAGATTTTGGATTTGATTCCGATGCTATAACGTCGATCGGCTAGAAATTTCAAACATTCGCTGTATTACGTATAAATGACGGTTAAAGGCAATGTAATGCTTATACATTCAGCAATTATTTGAGACATTCAAACATTTTCGGAAGCGTTTTCTTCAGCATCTTTTTTTACCAAATATTTCATTTGCTAATAAACCACAAAAATATAAACTCTTTTTTACCTGTAAAATTTAGTGGCGGATCTACGGGGAGAGAAAAAGGGGAAATTAGGAAAAGGGGACCCTAACAAGGTCCAAAATTAAAGAAATAAATTATTGAAATGTAAAAATATATTAGCTGACATGAAACTTAAACCACAAACATAAAATTCAACCCAATAAACACGCTAGTTCGGAAAATTAAAATGCATATAAGTCTAGGTAAAATTATTATGTCTTTTATGTAGTTTATGTTTATTTTTTGTCTTTTGGTTGGTGTTTCATTGGAAGTTACCCTGAAGACAAATTTTCCCTCCCAAGGCAAATGTCTAGATCCGCCTCTGGTAAAATTCCAAATTGGAGATCGTTTTTAAACGTTTTGTCCTGGTATCACTGGCTCCTCATACATGCCCGTGACCCTTCAATTTTTTTTGTTCTTTTTATTTGTTTATTATTTTTATGTATTATTTCCTGATTTGTTTCTGTCCCTCAGGGTCCCCGTAACCGGGCGTGCAACGCGTGCGGCGCATGCGGGCGTAACCCCAAAGGGGTGCCAAACCGAAGGTTTGGTAAATAAGAAATATTTATTTTAAATGAGATAATCATTTTTATATACAATTTTAATTATTTCATGAACAGCTAGAGAAATCTCAAAAATCAAATATTGTGTTATTACTGAAAAAATAATTATTCCCGTCCTGAAATGTTGAACTTACTCCGTCCCGTCAAAATTACATTTTGTCGTTCCTTCCTAATTTTTTTTCTTTGAAATAGATTGAATTACTCTTGGCATACCATCCAATCGATTTTATGATGTAAACTAAAGCGACACTCAAAATAGTGAAATAAGCATCAAATCACACTCCTTGACAGGTAGAAACATAAATTAATACCCATAAAACGCAACTTAGCAGTTATACTCCAACAAAAAGACAACTTGCTGGATCAAGCAGTTTTACTGGTATAAAGTGAATCTTTTTATAAAGTTTTACTGGTATAAAGTGAATCTATACAGTGGAATTTATGATAATTACCCTTAGGTACTGGTAAACTTTAGAAGACCAAAAATAATCATTTTTTTCAAGAATTTTTTTCTGAGAACCTTTATTAAAATTAACATAAAACTTTTTACATATAATATCTATCTCTTAGAAAGTACAAAAAATACATCTTTTTCATTTATGCACGTACACTAATATTGTAGAGGGCGCAAAAGTCGAAGCCTCAAAAAATGATGGCGGACAGTTAATCTGAGGATTGGGATACCTGAAACAAAAAAATCGTACTGCATTTGAAAAAGGAAGGTTTCTTACGTGACAATTTACCGCAATTTGACCAAACAATAAAAAATAAATATTTTTTAACCACGAAAAACTAAAAACTGGCGATTTTTTCACAAATTTTTTCAAATTTCCGTGAAATCTTTGTTTTGTCGAATTTTTCACTAAGGGTGGTAAATTTTCATGTAAAAAACCTTCCTTTTTCAAATGCCGTACGATTTTTTTTGTTTCAGAGATGCCAATCCTGAGATCAACTGTCCGCCACCGGAATTACTTTTTTTAGAGGCCTCGACTTTGGCGCCCTCTACAATAATAGTGTACGTCCATAAATAAAAAAAAAAGATATATTTTTTGTATTCTCAAAGAGTTAAATATTAATATGAAAAAAGTTTTATGTTCATTTTTAATAAAGGATCTAAGAATAAAAATCTTGAAAAAATTCTTATTTTTGGTGTTCTAAAGTGTACTAGTACCTTAAGTAAACAAATACTCTATGAATTATGAATTTGTATTTGACTTGAGTATCTTTTCCCTTCTCGTCTATGCGTTTGTTAGGCACAAACATTATTTACTGTTACTGGTGAACGGGTGGTTTCCTGCAGTGAAAGGTTTAAAATTTTATTTTATATTGGTGTTAATAATTTATTACCTACGACTATTATTGCAATATCCGTTGGGTTTGTTCTGCCGTGATTTTAAACTTTTGTTTTCGTGTAAAAAGTATTGGACTATCTTTTTTATTTGTTGTTACTTTAAGTGGTGTGGAAATTAAATTAATTGTGAAAATGGTAAGTATCATAATCATTGTATAGAATAATAATAATTAATAATTGCTGAGGGCCGACAGTCCCTTAAAATAAATAAAGAGTTTCTTTTGAATTAAATGTTTGCAAGTATTAAAAATCACACTAAATTTTCTCTTTTATTTTCACCCCTGTAACTTATTAAAACAAACATTATAGAAGTTTTCAGGGACTTTCAGCCTCAGTAATAATGAAGTCTTTCATTTTGGGTCTAAATTTTTCAAAAATATTTATTAGTTTTATACAGGGTGAGTGGGGAGGAACGCACCAAACTTTATACGTAAAAATAATCAAAAATAACTCATATGTTGTTATACGATTTTCATTTGTTTCCGAGATATCGGGTGTTAAAATTTTTCTCTGACGATTTATTTATTGCTCTAAAACCGGTTGAGGTGTGCAAATGAAATTTGGTGGGTTTTAAGATATAGTTGGTGCACATGTTTTGACACACAATTAAGAATTTTATATTCACTATTGGCGTGCGTACGGGTAATAGTCTAAAATTTTTGAAACAAAAAAAAATAGTAAGTTAAGATTTTAGTAAATAGTAAGTTAATATGTAGTTAAAATGTTTTATTTTTTGCATGAAAACGAAGCGTCGCGTTGCATGAAAAAAGGGAAGATAGATTTTTTGTCACTGGTGATTACCGGTACGCGCGCCAATGGTGAATATAAAATTCTTAATTGTGTGTCAAAATATGTGCACCAACTATGTCTTAAAACCCACCAAATTTCATTTGCACACCTCAACCGGTTTTAGAGTAATAAATAAATCGTCAGTTTGTAAGAAAATTTTTAACACCCCGTATCTCGGAAACAAATGAAAATCGAATAACAACATAATGAGTTATTTTTGATTATTTTGACGTATATTATACAGTCTTAAAGTTTGGTGCGTTCCTCCCCACTCACCCAGTATAGTAGATTTAAAGGGCGCTAAAATACCGCACGTGGGCGCCAATCAGCCTTGCGGGGGCCCTGCTGTCGCCCTGCTGTCCCTTATTGTTAATCCACATTTCAATGCTTCAATTCTGTTCATGCTTGATACTTTTAGTGTCGACACTTCTGCAGCATACAAAAGTACAGGCCAAATATAGTACTTAACCATTCTTTGTCTTAGTTATAAACTGAGATGGTTAATGCAAAGAAATGTCTTCCTATTCATAAAAGCAGTTCTAGCAATTGCTATTCTGCGTTTTATCTCTATGTCTGGATGTAGTAGGTCTGTTATGATAGTGCCCAAATACGCAATTCTGTGAACTTTTCCAACTTGGACTCCATGTAATTGAAGCTCTGCATCTGGGTAGCCAGATATGGTGAAAACTCCACCGAGCGATTGCCGGTATAAGCAATCCCACACTTGCTGACCAACGGCTTCGGGTGGATGAGTTGGTGAGTGGAAGGGCACTCTTTTGTCCTGGCGCTAAGAAATTGGCACCAAAGGCGAATGAATCAAGTAAATGATCAACGGCATAGGGATACAGAAGGCAAGGAGAAACCACTGTATTAAAGATCCAATTGGATATCTCTAGTACAATCATCATGGCAATGAGTACTAAAGGAAAAAAGAAACTGATCATGGGAATCTGAGCCCAAGATCCGGCAGGGGAGGAACAGACAAGGACTCCCAGGTCGTTAACCGGCGAAACCCTTGTCAAACACCGAAACAAGACAAATTAAAATTAACGAAGGCAAAGATAGGTACGTGGAATGTCAAAAGCATGTATCAGCCGGGTAAAATGCATAACATCCTCCAAGAAATGAGAAGACTGAATATAAATATACTAGGAGTAAGCGAAACATGGTGGCCTAACTCAGGACGCCTTTCGACCAAAACCGGTACCTTCTATTATTCGGGAAACACTGACAACCAACATAGACGTGGAGTAGAAATTATTGTCGATACAGAAGTCAACAAGTCAATAGAGGGTTTTGTCCCAATCTCAGAAAGAGTGATGCTACTACAAATAAGGACATCACACACGAAACTAAATTTGATTCAAGTATATGCACCAACGACGGATGCAACAGAAGATGAAGTAGAAACATTCTACCAACAAATTGAAGATGCACTGAAAATGACAAAGAGCATAGAAATCACGGTAGTTATGGGCGATTTTAATGCAAAAGTCGGCAAGGGAAGTGCTGGAACAATAATGGGAGATCAAGGACTAGGGGAACGTAACGATAGAGGTGATCGTCTAATACAATTCTGCCAAGAACAAAATCGAATAATCACAAACACGTTCTTTAAATTACCTTTGAGACGGTTATATACATGGTGCTCACCAGCAGATAAACCGGAAAAAGTGCTAAGAAACCAAATCGATTATATACTGATTAAAGAGATATATCGTAACACCATCAAATCCGTTAAAACATATCCAGGAGCAGATGTCACATCAGACCATAACCCACTAATCGCTAATGTTACGCTTAAGCTTAAACGTATTAGAAAACCCCAAAGAACTCCAAATATAGATGTTAGCAAACTGAAATATGTTGATATAAAAAACAAACTTAACAGAAAATATACGAAAACTTGGATAAATTAGATACTAACAACTACGAGGTAAACCATCAATGGGAAACACTAAAAAACTGCCTACTTGTTCCATGCAAAGAGATATTAAAAGAACCGATAAGAAAAAGAAACAACTGGATGACCAACGAGATACTCGGCATGATGGACCAACGAAGACAAGCCAAGAACAAAGACAATCACAATTACAAAATAATTAACAATGAAATCAGAAAAAAGATAAGAGAGACAAAACAAACTTACTATGAGGAAAAATGTAAAGAGATAGAAGATCTTCAGAACAAATACGATCTCAACCTGCATAAAAAGGTTTAAGAAATGGCAGGGCTGCAAAAAAGAAACCACAACACAACTCTTTTAGACAAAAATGGAAATACTATTATAACGACTGACGAAAAGCTTTTTTTTTTTATTTAATGTTGTAATATTTACAATCTGTCCTCAACTGAGAACAATAGGTAAATTATTTGACAAAAATTGAAAATTTTGACCTGTAGAGGGAGATCCAGTGATCACCCTCTTTACATAAATTAAATTAAAACAAATTAAAATAAGTTTAGTTATCACAGATTATTCGAATCTTCTTGCTAGATCCACTACTTTGAATCTCTTCAGGCGTCGTACATCATTGTGGTCATCAGTAAGGTTGCTGGCTAACTCATTTGAATGAGATTCTAGTCTCTTGGAATATTTTTTGTAATATTCCGTTATTACTGTTTTTATGGATGGCACATTGAGGTCTTGCTCTATCACATAGTTTGGCACGTACCAAGGGGCATTCAGCATTGTTCTAAGGACTTTGTTCTGGAATCTCTGCAATATTTCTAGGTTAGTTTGACTGGCTGTCCCCCAAAGTTGGATACCATAAGTCCACACTGGTTTTAATATAGTTTTATATATCAGCAGTTTGTTTTCAAGTGATAGTTGAGATTTACGACCGATGATCCAGTACATTTCTCGAAATTTTATTCCTAGTTGTTTTCTTTTTGTAAAAATGTGTTTTTGCCAAGTTAATCTCCTATCAAGATGGATTCCTAGGTACTTGACAGTATCGGTTTGTGGGAGTTGAGTTTCATTTAGTGTTACAGATGGACATGTTTGTCTTCTCATGGTGAAGGTTACATGGATGGATTTACTCTCATTCGCCTTTATCTTCCATTTTTTAAGCCATATTTGTATATTATTAAGGTCTTTCTGAAGGGTTCTGGATGCTGTATTTGGATCATGGTGAGAGGCTAGTAGAGCAGTGTCATCAGCAAAAGTTGCACACGTTGTTTTGTTACTTGTGGGTAGGTCAGCAGTGTAGAGCAAGTACAATATCGGTCCCAAGACACTTCCTTGTGGTACTCCGGCTTTTATTGGTCTTAGGCTTGTGTATTCATTATCCTGCTTGACTAGGAAATGTCGGTTGGAAATATAGCTTTTTAGGATTTGATAAAAAGGATGAGGAAGGTTTTTCTTTAGTTTAAAGAGCATACCAGCATGCCATACCTTGTCGAAGGCCTGACCAATGTCCAGGAATGCAGCAGAACAATACCTTTTATTTTCTAGATCACTTCTGATGTGTTTTACCAGTCTATGTACCTGTTCTATCGTTCCGTGTTGTGTTCTGAACCCAAATTGGTGTTGGGGAATTAGTTTCCTTTCTTCTAAAATTGGGGATAATTGTTTAAGGAGAAGTTTTTCCAAAATTTTTGATAGAACAGGTAGCAGGCTTATTGGTCTGTATGAAGTCACCTGAGTTTTATTTTTCCCTGGCTTAGGTATGAGAATAATTTGAGCAACTTTCCATTGTTCTGGGTAGTAACCTAGCCTAAATATTGCATTAAATACTTGCGTTATCATTTTCAGACCTTTGCATGTCAATTGCTGCAGTACTTTCCCGTTGATCAGGTCATACCCTGGAGCTTTTTTTGGACTGATTTCATGCTGGATCATATTTCTAACTTCTTTAGTGGTGATTTTTTGTATAGGTAAATCCATCTGGTAGGGCGATTCCAGGAAGTCATTTATTTCTTCCTCTGTGTCACCATCTTCCATGGGATGTGGCTGGAATACATTAGTGAGGTGATTTGCAAATGCTTCGGCTTTTTCCTTATTATTTCTACACCAGTTTCCCTCTTGGTTTCGTATTGGTGGTATTTGTTGTTTCGGGTGTTTGATTTTTCTCGTGGCGTTCCAAAGGGTATATTCACTATCTGAGTTTGCTGATAAACCTGTAAGATATTCTTGTATTTTGTTATTTTTGATATTATGCAATTGTAGTTTAATTTCCTTGGTGATTTTATTTAATTTCGCCTTGTTCTCATGTGTTCTTTTTCTTCGCCACTCTTCCTTTATTTTTCTCTTTCTAGCAATCATTTCCTTTATTACAGTTGGGCAATTCTCTTTCAATTCTGTTTGGTAGCAGTCAGGGGTAGCATACCAAGCAGCTTCTTGTATAGATTTCTGAAGATTTTCTACTGCTGCGTAGATGTCACTTTCTGTTTTCAATGGGATGTTTATGTCAATTAGTTCATCTAGTTTAGTCTTGAAAATGCTCCAGTCTGTTTTGTTACTGTATAGTGATGGTTGTTTAGTACTGTTTGTTATTTGTGCATACCATGTCGCGATTACGCTAGAGTGGTCAGAGGGTAGATCGTAACAAGATTCTACTTTTGCCAATTTAACATTAATTCCTTTAACAATATAAAAGTCGAGTAGATCAGGTATTTTTGCATTGTCGGTAGGCCAGTAAGTTGGTTCCCTTGTGGTGAGGTAATTTGCATTGGTCGCATTTATAGCTTTAAGAAGTTCTCTGCCTTTTGTGGTAATAATTCTGGATCCCCAGGTAGTATGCTTAGAATTAAAATCTCCTCCTGCTATAAATCTATTTCCTAATGTTTTAAAGAAATTTTCAAACTGTTCCGTTTTGTTATTGTGCTTTGGCGGACAGTATATAGCTGATACTGTTAGTGGGCCTAGTTGATCTTCCACAACAATGCTGGTGGCCTGTAGATAGTCGCATTCATGTTTTTGTATTTCGTAGTGCTTTAGTTTATTACTAACTATTATTGCAGTGCCTCCATGTGCTTTTTCGTTGGGATGTTGCGTATGATAAGTTGTAAATCGTGGAATATTGATGTGGTTTTTGGATGTAAAATGAGTTTCTGTAATCAGCATTATGTCAATTTTTTGTGTGTTAATAAATAGTTTTAATTCTTCTACATGTTGACTTAAGCCATTGGCGTTCCATAATACTAGCTTTAGTAACTGAGTCATTTCTGGTTGAGAATCATGGTCAGGAGGTTGAGCATAGTGCTCATTTGTTCCGTCAGTTTTTTTAACATGTCTTTCAGTTCTGACATGTCTGTGTGGTTATTAGTTTGATTTGGTATATGTTGTGTAGTAGTTTGGTTGGAGGCTTGCTGGTTAACTGCTTGCGTTGCTTGTGCGTATGTTATTCCAGGTTGCACATAGTTGACTGTTGTAGTTCTATCTTGGTTTGTCCTCGCGTTGTGTCGTCTCAAGTTAGGGAATTTAAGTTTTTGTAATTGTTTGTGAACTTCACACCCTCTATAATTTGCGGGGTGATTTTCACCACAGTTAGCACATTTAACATTACTGTCTCTGGTTTTCCTTGGACATTCTTTAGTGTAATGAGGTTCTGCGCATTTGACACAGCACGGTTGTTTATTGCAGAAGTTTTTTGTGTGGTTGTATTTTTGACATCTACTACATTGCGGAATTATTCTCTTGACATGCGGTGCTTCGAATTCTACTATGGAATGCATTACTTGTTTAATGTTATAGATGTCCTTGTTATTATCTTTTGTTTCTAGATCAATGTAGAACATAGGCAGCGATTTTTTAGTTTGGTTGTGTAGTATATTCCATATATTTATAACATTATGGTTTTTGGTTTTAAGATCTTCTTTTATCTCTTCTAAATTTGTCGTGGGGTGCATGCCTTTAAGAACCACTCGGTAGTGTCTTTCACTTTTAGGTTTATAAGTGTGAAAGTCCGTGTTTTTTGTTTTTAGAGCATTTATTATGGCGGTGTATGCTTTGTCTGATTTTGGTTGAATTTTTATTTGTTCGCTGTTGATAGCTTTAGTGATAAAATCATTTTCTGCTACTTGTTGCAATAGATCGATAAGAGGCTTGCAGATCTGCACGCCTGATACAAATATTGGAGACGAAAAGCTAAAACGATGGAAAGAATATATGGAAGAGCTTTTCGACGACGAAAGAGAAAACCTACAAGACATATCTTTCGAAAACAGAGAAACAAGTGTAGAAATTACAAAGGAAGAAATATTGTATGCACTAAAAAACACCAGTAACGGAAAAAGCCCGGGGCCAGATCAACTGCCTATTGATATTCTTAAAATAATAGAAAATGAGTACATAAATGTCCTCTTAAACTATTTAATGAAATTTATCAGTCGGGTAACATACCCAATGAATGGTTGACCTCAACATTTATTTGTCTCCCAAAAAAGAAAAATGCTAGAGAATGCACCGACCACCGTACCATAAGCCTGATGTCTCACACACTTAAAATGTTTTTAAAGATCATTCATAAACGCATTTACCAAACACTTGATATGGATATTGAAGAAACGCAATTTGGATTCCGTAGAGACGTAGGTACCCGTGAAGCTCTCTTTGCATTCAACGTACTAATCCAGAGATGCTTGGACGTGAACCAGGATATGTACGTCTGTTTCATAGATTACAACAAGGCTTTCGATAAAGTACGCCACAAACAACTAATGGAGGTCCTCAAAGCAAAACAAATACAATACAATGACCTTCGAATTATAACAAATCTATATTATAAACAGCAAGCACACATACGCATTAACGAACACACATTAGAAGAGTTCGAAATTAAAGAGGAGTGCGACAGGGGTGTGTATTGTCACCACTACTATTCAATGCATTCTCTGAAGAAATTATGAAAAGAGCTCTTGAGGGAGAAACAGCAGGACTAAGGTAAATGGAACGCCAATTAACAACATTAGATATGCGGACGATACTATCATAATAGCAGACAACCTTGAAGACCTCCAAAAGCTAATGAACAAGATAGTTGAGTATGGAGAAGAATATGGATTATCAATAAACATCAAGAAAACTAAATTCATGAGGATATCAAAAACCCAAAATAATGATGAAAGCCTCACAATTAAAGGTAAAACTTTAGAATAAGTAGAAAACTATAACTATCTTGGCACAATAATTAATCACACAAACGATTACTCCAAAGAAATCAAAGTTTGAATAGAGAAAGCAAGAACAAACTTCAATAAAATGAGAAAGGTACTTTGTGCAAGAGAACTGAAATTAGACTTGAGAGTTAGGCTGGCAAGGTGTTACATTTTCTCGACTCTGCTTTACGGGATAGAAGCATGGACTCTTAACGCATCGACTACTAAAAAGTTGGAAGCATTTGAACTGTGGGTGTATAGAAGAATCCTGAAGACATCATGGACCGTGCATACAACAAACAACGAAGTCATGAGAAGAGTCAACAAAAGACTGGAAATATTGGAAACCATCAAGACACGAAAGCTGCAGTACCTGGGGCATGTTATGCGTAATGAGAGATACAACATACTTCAGTTGATTATACAGGGGAAAATCCAGGGCAAGAGAAGTGTAGGAAGGAGACGAATTTTGTGGTTGCGTAACTTGAGGGAATGGTACGGATGCACATCAACCGAACTGTTTAGAGCAGCAGCATCTAAGATCAGAATAGCCATGATGATTGCCAACCTCCGTCGCGGAGATGGCACGTGAAGAAGGAGATCTGGGTTACGACTAAAAACTAAAAATTTGAATTTGTTTGAGTTTATTTTAATGCATATTTCCTCTTCTACTTCGTGAATATGAACAAGCAGAATCAGGAGACCTATAATATTTTCTGACAGAATTACTGTAGGTTCGTTCCAAGACGACACATTTGTACGATCCCTTGAACCGCCACGAAATCGATTGGACTGTTTTAATGCGCAGAATCGCCCTTGAACGGTTTTCTTTCGATCTCGATCCGATTACCGGTACATAACCCTCTTGGAACGAATTCGTGTACCATTTCAAGTTCGAGTTGCGCCTGAGCCATTTTCAGTGCGAGTACCACTGTACCACTATAATAGTAGTTTGCTAGATGGTTAGAAATTAATATTTCTATTGTCCACTTTACATCAACAATAAATTGAATAAGAAATTGACAAAGTTATTCAATACCAAATTTGACGAGTACAAAATGTATGGTTTGTAAAAGAAAGTGAAATAATTTGATGAAATAGAACAATTGGATATGTTTTATTTTGTCAATTTTCTTTTTATTCACGGCAAAATTGGATGTAGAATTGTGTTTTGTATAAGCCAAATTTGACCTTAAATAACTTTGTCAATTTCTTGTTCAATTTATTGTTGATGTAAAGTGGACTTAACATGTTCATTAAACATCACTTCAGCTTCAAAACCTTACCCAGAATCGATATCTGACATTAAATCGTTGTCTTCTATGAAAAAAGAAAATAATAAATTATCCATTTTTATAAGATTAATTTGAAAAAAAAAAGAATTAATAATTATTTAAACGGAAATCAAGATTCACAGGTACTAATAGCGTAAATTGTGGATTATTCTATTATTGAATCATCAGCTGATCTCATAGCAGTGACCAGTAAAAATGAAAACAATCCTAACTGCGCAAGTCAGTACAAATAGTTTCTGCTTGAAGGCATGTATCAAAAGGGCCGTTCAGTTACCGATTTCGAAGCGGTACATGGATCGCTTGGAACAACACGGTGTACGATACCAATCATCGTTCATGTTCGCTTGGAACGCATTTTTTATAATGCGCATGACGAGGGCAGTACGAAGGACGGTTTTCATGTCACTTGGAACGCTCCTTGTATCATCGGCGTATCTAATTGCATTAAATAGTTCCCCGTTGATTTTTATTCAGTATGGCAGCCTCCCAAGTGCCTTTTTAAATAACTGGTCTGAGTAAACATTGAACAAAGTTGGGGACAAGATGCAACCTTGTTTGACACCTCGTTGTATGGAGATTTCGTCGGTGTAGTTATCTCCAATTTTTACGATAGCAGTTTGATTCCAGTACAGATTTTTATTGACACGAATATCTTTGTCACATATATTCCTATATGTATTTTTAATATCTACATTAATTTTACATGCTATACGTTATCGAATGCCTTTTCGAAGTACACAAAGCATGCAAGTACATATTTTCTTTGGTCACGGCATTTTTGCAATAGGATATTTAGTGCAAAAAGTGCGTCCCTAGTTCCCATTGCATTTTTAAAACCAAATTGGGTATATTCGAGATCTTCTTAGTATTTTGCTTTTAATTATGGTGTGAAGTAGTCTTGAATAATCTATCTACATTTTTGATTTTGAAACATCGTTTAATTTTTATTATTATATATATTTTTTTCTCTATAAGTATTCAAACAGTTAATTTGTACCACACCTCGTATATACCAATAAAAATATATAAATATGAACAGAAAATACAAAATATATGTATGATTATTAAGAAATAGTTCAAAACATTGACGTAATAATCTGATTCGTCGAGTAATCTTAACCTTATCCGACCTTGACCATGGTGTTATCTGTAGACGAAAGAAAGTTGATAAAAATCCATCAAAAATCGATATATTATTATGTCAAGGTCGATGGACAGTGCATAGACTCCGGATACGGACTCGGCCTAGATTTCTCTATGTTCAGTAGTTATGTATGTGTATGTATAGATGCCATAGACGGAGAGTATTATCTTCTAAATCAGGTATCTTTCCATCTCAAAAAATTAAATGGGCCTGTCAGTCGATCGTAACATTCGAATGTTATGAATTGGTAATGAGAGGTAATATTTTACTTGTGAAAGGATGCACAATAATAATTCAGTATCAAAAATAATATCGAACTAATAATTGTAACATCTGTTTATTAGAGAAACTATGTTCGTCATATAGACCAGGGCGGATCTGTAAAAATATTAGTACATTTGGACGTTGAGAGGTGACTCAAATTTTTTTGCAGAAATTGCTTGAAAATAACTCAAATAATAATATTTGAGTTATCCTCCCTCTCAAAAAGGTCCGGAACATTGTTTAAATAATCAAAATGTCAAAAAATGAAGGAAAAATTCGATTTTTTTTCTTCGTTTTTTGATTATAACTTTAAAAGTATTCATTTCCGAGAAAAGTTGTACTAACATAAAAGTTGCATAATTAAATTTCCTACAATAAAGAATTGGTTACAAATTTAAAAAATAGTCACCCTTGTTGCAAAATAGCAATAATTGCGAAAAAACTATACAAAAACAAGTATTGGCATTTTACGTTTTTTCAACCATTTATGCTACACTTATGACTTTCATATTTCACCCAGAAAAACTTTATAATACAGTAAAATAATACTGTAAATTTCATTAAGATCGGTTCAATAGATTTTGCAAAATAAATTTTGCAATCCAGCTTTCGCAAAAAAAATTCATTTTTTAAAAATGTTGTAGGACTGAAAATAAAGCAGATAGTAAGTTGAATTTGTTTTTTGCTTATAGAAGTGTACTGTACCTTTCATTTGCAATTTGCAAAATTAAAATCGATTAAGTGCCACGGCGTCAGAAATTTTTTTAAATAAACATTAATTATTGGTACTACGCGCAGGACAGCGGATAGTTTGCTCTGATTGGGCATTTCAATGACCTTTGATAATGATGGATACATTTTAATTTTTATTACATTTCGATATAAATAAATAAATTTGTTTATTGCAAAATAAAAACACATACTCTATCCTTTGAAATAACACTTTTTTTAGCAAAAACTTTCTTTGTTCATATATTTTAACTTGAGAATAAAAGTTTATTATTTTTAAACATATGCAATTGTTTAAACAATATTTCACAAACAATAATAAAATTAGTTTGATTTTTGTGGAATTAAAATATTAAAAAACAACAAAATATAGAGTAAGAAAATAATATATTAAATAAAGATTAGAAGAAATTTTGATGGAAATCAACTTGTGTGAATCGAACACCGCTGTCCTGCACGCAGCACCAAAAATTAATGTTTATTTAAAAAATTTCCTAACGCCGTCATAATTATTCGATTTTAATTTTTCAAATTGCAAATGAAAGGTACAGTACACTTCTATAAGGAAAAAACAAATTCAACTTACTATCTGCTCTATTTTCAGTCCTGCAACATTTTTAAAAAATGAATTTTTTTTGCGAAAGCTGGATTGCAAAATGTATTTTGCAAAATCTATTAAACCGATCTTAATGAAGTTTACAGTGTCGTTTTACTATATCATAAAGTTTTTCTACCCGTGTTGAGCTGCCCCCCCCCCACTTGCAAAAATTAAAAAACAAATAGCCCTGATTTATGAGCTATTTATGAGCTCTCATATTCCGCAAACTAAAAATTTTGAGCTCGTTCCACTGAGCAGGAATTTAATACCCTAGTGGGGGGGGCTGAGTCAGCCCCCCCCCACTACTTAAAAATAGGAATATTGAATCGGTTTTTGCGGCAGAATTACGAGCTATTTATGAGCTCTTGAAATTATATAGTTTCGATTTTTGAGCTCATCCCCTTCACCCCCAAACAACCCTTTAATTGATTTAACTGAAGAGAAAGATCCTGAGAAAACTTAAAATATATCGTATTGCGAATATAATTCCTATAGCTTATATACTCTAAAAATAAACTATTAAATCAAGAGCATTTCGATTATTGAGCTACAACCCCTTCGCCAGAAAACCACCCTATCTTCCCGGCTTAAGAGAAAGTTGTATTTAAAATGCGTTAAACTAATTATTTGGCGACTACATATCATTTAATAATTTATAAGCTTCCAAATTACGCGCATTTAGATCAGTAAATTGCAATTTATTTTGTATAGTGCAGTCACTGAAGGTAAAAATCAACGATTACCTTCAATTTCGGTGAACCTTCATCGATTTTCACGAAAATTGGTCAGTGGTTAGAGGATACGTCAAGAAACAAAGGTGACATGGTACCACCTTGCGCCTTTACCCTGAGGGTGGATACCGCCCCTTCTCGGGGGTGAAAATTATTTTATAATAAATAAATGCACAAATCAATAAAAGAACAAATTAAAAGCAAAATTTATTATATAAAGTTAATAAAATAAGTCAATACTTTTTAAGTTATTAAAGATCAAAGATTTTAATTATTTGTGAAAAAAATGTATGTTTTGAAAAGGTTTTTTGTAAATCACTGAAAAACTTTAAGTTTTTACAAAAAAGTTAATAGTTGTTTAATTCGTATAGCTTATATTCTAAGAATAAACTCTTAAATCACGCGTCTTTCGATTATAGAGCTACAACCCCTTAGCAAGAAAACGACCCCATATTCCCGGCTTAAGAGAGAGTTGTTCTTAAAATAATTTAAATTAATTATTTGGCGACTACATATCGTTTAATAATTTATGAGCTTGCAAAATATACGCATCTCAATTATTGAATTGCCATTTTCTTTCTATAGTGCAGTCACTGAAGGTAAAAATCAACTAGTACCTTCGATTTCGGTAAATCTCCATTCATTTTCACGAAAATTGATGAGCGGATTTTGATACTATCAACTTTTTCTGCATCTTATTTTTCATAGGTATTTCTAAGTACTTTGACAAGTATTTAGTACCTAAGTGTTATAAAATGCATCTCTTTCCCGTTATTTAAGCTTGAACCCTTAGATTTTAACAGTCGCGGAAAAAATATACATTTAATTACCAATAACTTACTTTAAATTAACATTAAAGGGTTTTTCAAGTAAGCAATTTATTATATTTTTTATTAGCTTCAATTTTAGTGATGAAAACTTTTTTGTAAAAACTTACAGTTTTTGAGTCATTTATGAAAAATCGCTCTGAAGCATGCATTTTCTTTCCAAAAATTAAAATATTTGATCTTTAATAACTCAAAAAGTATTGATTTATTTTAAACACATTATATAACAAATTTTGCTTACACTTTGTCCCTCTCTCGATTTGTGGGGTTATTTTTAATAAAGTAATTTTCACTCCCGAGAAGGGGTGACATATACCCCAGGCTAAAACCCCAAGTTGTTATTGTCAATTCGTGAAAATAAATGGAGATTTACCGAAATCGAAGGTACTAGTTGATTTTTACCTTCAGTGACTGCACTATAGAAAGAAAATGGCAATTCAATAATTGAGATGCGTATATTTTGCAAGCTCATAAATTATTAAACGATATGTAGTCGCCAAATAATTAATTTAAATTATTTTAAGAACAACTCTCTCTTAAGCCGGGAATATGGGGTCGTTTTCTTGCTAAGGGGTTGTAGCTCTATAATCGAAAGACGCGTGATTTAAGAGTTTATTCTTAGAATATAAGCTATACGAATTAAACTACTATTAACTTTTTTGTAAAAACTTAAAGTTTTTCAGTGATTTACAAAAAACCTTTTCAAAACATGCATTTTTTTCACAAATAATTAAAATCTTTGATCTTTAATAACTTAAAAAGTATTGACTTATTTTATTAACTTTATATAATAAATTTTGCTTTTAATTTGTTCTTTTATTGATTTGTGCATTTATTTTTTATAAAATAATTTTCACCCCCGAGAAGGGGCGGTATCCACCCTCAGGGTAAAGGCGCAAGGTGGTACCATGTCACCTTTGTTTCTTGACGTATCCTCTAACCACTGACCAATTTTCGTGAAAATCGATGAAGGTTCACCGAAATTGAAGGTAATCGTTGATTTTTACCTTCAGTGACTGCACTATACAAAATAAATTGCAATTTACTGATCTAAATGCGCGTAATTTGGAAGCTTATAAATTATTAAATGATATGTAGTCGCCAAATAATTAGTTTAACGCATTTTAAATACAACTTTCTCTTAAGCCGGGAAGATAGGGTGGTTTTCTGGCGAAGGGGTTGTAGCTCAATAATCGAAATGCTCTTGATTTAATAGTTTATTTTTAGAGTATATAAGCTATAGGAATTATATTCGCAATACGATATATTTTAAGTTTTCTCAGCATCTTTCTCTTAAGTTAAATCAATTAAAGGGTTGTTTGGGGGTGAAGGGGATGAGCTCAAAAATCGAAACTATATAATTTCAAGAGCTCATAAATAGCTCGTAATTCTGCCGCAAAAACCGATTCAATATTCCTATTTTTAAGTAGTGGTAGGGTATTAAATTCCTGCTCAGTGGAACGAGCTCAAAATTTTTAGTTTGCGGAATATGAGAGCTCATAAATAGCTCATAAATCAGGGCTATTTGTTTTTTAATTTTTGCAAGTGTGGGGGGCCAGCTCAACACGGGTAGTTTTTCTGGGTAAAATATGAAGGTCCTAAGTATAGCATAAATGGTTGAAAAACGTAAAATGGGAATACTTGTTTTTGTATGTTTTTTTTCGCAAGTATTGCTATTTTGCAACAAGGGTGACTATTTTTTAAATTTTTAACCAATTCTATATTATAGTAAATTTAATTACGCAACTTTTATGTCAGTAGAACTTTTCTCAGAAATGAACAGTTTTAAAGTTATATTAAAAAAATCAATAAAAAAATCGAATTTTTCCTTCATATTTTGACATTTTGATTATTTAAACAATGTTCCGGACCATTTTGAGTGGGAGGATAACTCAAATATTATTATTTGAGTTATTTTTAAGCAATTTCTGCAAAAAAATTTGAGTCACCTCTCAACGTCCATCTCAAAACAGATGAGCCCTGGACTAATAATAATATGTGGTGTTCCTATTTTTTACTTTTAAGGAAGATTTTTATTGAAAATAAGTAACTAATTGACCATGCTCGTTAATTCCTTTTTCGAAACCCAATTTTCCTCATACTGTAATATTTCTGTTTCTTCTTTTTGTGTAGACATGACCAGCGGCGTAACAGAGGCCCCGCAGCGTGAAGTTTGCGGGGGGGGCAATCGAGCAGGGGCCCCATCTTGTCGTCTGATACTATGTAAAAATCTGTTATATGTATATAAGAAGTTTGTGTGTTTAAATTTAAAAACGTAAATTTCTAAATAGACGTATTCGGCAAGTGAATCATCTCATATCTAGAAACTTAATCCTTTCCGGTCTCACGAACTTTTATGGGTGACTATACATAATGCTTTGTACGTGACTATTGAAAGATTTGAGAATTGCAGTTTACCGAATTTTAGAACAATATTTCTAAATCTAGAAATGGGTTTTCTCTTTAATCTTTACCTACGTTTAGTATTTCGATACAGTTATCCAAAGGCGCCCCAATATGTCAAGAACCCCATCTTGTTGTCTAATATATGTAAACATGGTTGTTATAATATTTGCATACATATGTTTTTTAAGCAGTGTAGTATTGAAAATGAAGTTGTCCATCCGAATTAATAAAATTGCAGATATATTCGCTGATATAGTTGGTTCGCTAAACTCAGACACAACTGACTAGTGCTTTTAGTAAGTAATTTTGCCAATTTGGTAAATTTGGCAAAAAAGTAATTACTAAATAATTAATACTTACTAAATAGTTAATAATTTTGCCAATTTTCGCAAAATTGGCCAAGAACAAAAAAATTACCTACTAAAATCACTAGCCAGTTGTGTCTGAGTTTAGCGAACCGACTATAGTAGATAGTCCACGAAGAAAGTTAGTTGTTCATCTCATAGAATAATACTAATGTAATCATTTATAATTTTTCTTCTGTTTTATTCTATACCAATAAAGACGAAAAATGTAAGTCGTCATAAACAATGCATGAATACACCAATAGCTCAGTAAATGACAGTTTTGAAGTGAAATTATCAGCGTCACGACGGACGTATTTGCTTGACAATTTGGATTTAGGTTCTAGTTAAACTCCACTTCAAAGTTGGATTTATGCCGTTGGTTGCTTTTACTTCGGGGGTGACACCCCTCATTGGGGTGAAAACATACGTTTAAAATAAGTCCGGAAATGTATAAATTGGCTAATTATAAGCAACTTTTGTTCTATAGAGTTTTTTGTCTATGTTAATACTTTTCAAGTCATTTGCGAGTGAAAATGTTTATTTTTCAACAAAAAAACAACGTTTTTAGACGGATTTTTCGCAAATAACTCAAAAATAAGTATTTATCGAAATTAATATTAGATATGGAAAAAATATTTGTAGCAAAAATGTAGCTTATAAGATACAAAAAAATGGTGTACATACTTATTCATGAAGTCTATCGGCACAGTAAAAGCACAGTTAAAGCTCATGAAAAATTATTCTTATTCGTCCAATTCCAAATCGAATATTTCAACCTGAAATAACCAAAAAATGAAGCAATTTTCGGAAAAAAACCAATTAAAGCTTTTTTAAATGTTTAAAAAAATCTTTATTTTTATTTTTATTTTTTATAAAAGTTTTTAGCACCAAAACTATACGAGTTACGCTCAAAATAAAGTTGTCTCCTTTTTTGGTAAAAGAAATCATAAAAATCTGCCCCTATTTTGCACCCTAAATAAAATTTATCATTAGCGCTTTACTAGTTACTTTAAATATTTATTGTTTATATGATCTGTAAGTTTGACCGGTTCGAAGTTCTTATTTTTGAAACAATTTGGTTTCATAGTAAAAAAAAGTTTTTTTTTTATTTTGGAAAAATGCCCTTTTTTCAAAATAACTTAAAAAGTATCAATGATACGAAAAATTTCAAACAGTAAAGAAATGTAGGTCTTGCTTTTATAAATATTTTGGCTTTATTTTGTTTCTCTGTAAGACAAAAATTGGTTAAGATATAGCTGTTTAAAATTTGCATATACTCGTGATTAGTGACTCGTTCAAGCCCTTTCAACTAGAACCCTTTTAAAAATAAACACTTTGAACCGGTGAAACTTACAGGTCATATAAAAAAGTTAAGTAATTTTTAAGGCGATAATGATTAGTTTCATTTGGGGCGCTAAATAGGGGGAGATTTTCACAATTTTTTACCAAAAAATGGGATTAACTCTATTTTGAGCGTAACTGGTTTAGTTTTGTTGCTAGAAACTTTTGTAAAAAATAAAGCTTCTTTTAAACACTTTAAAAAAGTTCTAATGAGTTTCCCCGAAAAGTATTTCATTTTTTGGTTATTTCACGTTGAAATATTCGATTTGGAATTTGGCGAATAAGAAAATATTTTGATGAGCTACAACTTTTCATTTACTGAGTCGATAGACTTCATTTTGGTTTCATTTTTTTATAAGCTAGATACATTTTTGCTAACAATATTCTTTTCGATCGAATACTTACTCTTTGAACTATTTGCGAAAAATCGCCTAAAACGTGGTTTTTTGTTGAACAATAAACATTTTTACTCATAAATAACTCGAAAAGTCTTGCGTTGACCAATTCGGTGGTGACACTGAAAATTACACGGTATCGCCATATTTTTCGTTGATTTACTGGGCTGTAGGGCTGTATACACATACATATAGGTATTTATTACACATGTCGCATTTAGTAATTTTTTAAAGGGAGCCCTATTTTCAATTCTGCGGAGGGCCCCGACGGAGTTTGTTACGCCACTGGACATCACTGTCTCTTTTTTTAATGTGCCTCCAGTAAGTTGTCGCTCCATGGTTTTCCTGGTGTTCCCACTGATCGTCTTCCTATTGGAGAACCGTC
The DNA here is from genome assembly GCF_917563875.1 of Diabrotica virgifera virgifera. Classification (NCBI taxonomy): domain Eukaryota; kingdom Metazoa; phylum Arthropoda; class Insecta; order Coleoptera; family Chrysomelidae; genus Diabrotica; species Diabrotica virgifera. Next base: position 138,106,654 of record NC_065452.1, read on the forward strand.
TCTCGCCGTCCTCACTACTTTATTTTTTGTCATTCAGCTTATGTGGTCGTTCCATTCTACTCTTCCGTTTTTTTTCCAGTTACATATTATTAATGTTGTCCACCTTGCACCTCTGTCGTATATCTGCATTTATGGCTCTGTTCCATAGTATCTTACCATCGATTTTTCGAAGGGTTTTCATCTCTGCTGCTTCTAGCATTTTGCCGCATATGCCATTATTGGTCTGATGACTGTTTTGTAAATTCTGCCTTTCATTTCCTTTCTGATATTTCTATTTCTCCGTATGGTTCCATTCAGGCAACCTGTAACCTATGGATCTGTTTGCTCTATTAACTTGATTTTCAACTTCTGTTTCAAGCTTTCTGTAGCTAGATAGTGTGATGCCTATATATTTAAACTCCATCACTTGTTATATTATCTGACCCTCCAGCTCTAATTTACATCTTAGAAGATTTGCTGATATAACCATGCATTTTGTCTTTTGTGGGGAAATCAATATGTTAAATTTTCTGGCGGTTATAATATATAATATAATAATAAATAATAATAATAATAATAACGAAGTTAATGCTGGATGGATAGAAGATACGACACAGAACTGCCAACACTACGTTACCACCCTTTACGAACCCTTCACTACTGAAGAAGTCTCAAATACCATCAAAGAACTTCATAACTGGAAATCTCCTGGACCAGACGGAGTTCAAAACTTTTGGCTCAAGAAGTTTTGGAGTGTTCATGAATGCTTATCAACACTAATTAATCATGTTATTTCTAATCCGCAGGATATACCATCATTCCTAACTCAGGGAACCACTTAATTAATTCCGAAGGATCAAAATAACACCCAAGATCCAGCCAAATACCGTCCAATTACTTGTCTTCCAACTTTGTATAAATTGGTCACATCCTGTGTAGCCCGGCGTATCTACCAACACTGTGCTCTGAAAAATATCATAGAGCCTCAACAGAAAGGATGCGTTAAGGGTTCCATGGGTTGCAAAGAACAACTCATCATCGACTCAGTCATTTCTAACCAGGCATATTCCAAAAAAGGAATCTTTTTACTGCCTTCATTGATTACAAGAAGGCCTTTGATTCAGTGCCACATGAATGACTTATAGATATAATGAGAATATATAAAGTCGATGATAATATAGCATACCTTTTTATAGCATATAATGACGGAGTGGAAGACTAGAATTCACCTTCAAATACCTGGTGAAAATAACATCGAAACTGAAAATATCGCAATCAGCCGGGGCCTGTTTCAAGGAGATTCGTTGAGTCAACTGTGGTTCTGTCTAGCTTTGATCCCACTATCTCAGCTATTGAACTCCACAGACGCAGGTTTTAGCATCAAAAATAATTATATTAATATATTAATATATATTAATAAATTAATGGCTTCCACTCGAAACCAACTCGATGAGATGTTAAAAAATGTAGAAACTTTTTCTAATGATATTAGCATGCACTTAGGACTAGACAAGTGCCGTATTTTAAATATAGTCAGAGGAAAAGTACAGCCCGGAGGATTCGATATGCAAAATGGCCAGAACATCGTGGTCATGGGTGAAAACGATATGTATAAATATCTTGGAGTAAAGCAAGCGTGGAGAATTGACCATAAACAAATGAAAACAGAGATAACTACTGAGTTTATACGAAGGGTAAAACAGCTGCTTCGGTCACACCTTAACAGTAGAAATTTGTTTAAGGCACTAAACACCTACGCATGTTCCGCGCTTAGCTATTCATTTGGCATTGTTAAGTGGACAAAAACGGACATAGAAAATCTTCAGCGAAAAGTAAGAACGCACCTCACAAAGGCACAAAAACACCATCCAAAAAGTGCAGTAGAAAGAACGACATTACCACGGAATTTAGGAGGAAGAGGACTTATGGATATAGGTGAGCAATTAGACAAACAAATTGCTAATTTAAGATCTTATTTTCAGATGCAGGCTGAAACATCTACTCTACATCGCGCTATCTGCGCAGTAGATGACACAACACCGATAAAACTGGGGGAAGCAGAACTGCGCATAAACCACCTTACTAAGGACGAAAAAGTGCGCGCCTGGATAGGTAAATCTCTGCACGGGCGACATCCCAATGAGGTCAGCCAAGATTATGTCGACAATATAGCGTTGAACTACTGGTTGACATCAGGAAAGATGTTCCCTGAAACGGAGGGTTCATTACTGGCCATTCAGGATCAGGTTATACCAACCAGAAATTACCTGAAATATATCATCAAAGACCCTCATGTTCAAAACGACAGATGCCGATATGGATGTCAAGCCCAAGAAACCATCCAACATCTTACAGCGGGCTGCCAGGCATTTGCTGCAACTGAGTACTAGGAACGGCATGACGCAGTGGGAAAAATCCTTCATCAGGAGATAGCTATCAAGCTGGGACTTCTCCAAACCGACCATCTCCCATATTATCAATACGTCCCTGAGAGTATTCTTGAGGATGGCAACTACAAGCTATGCTGGGACCGCACTGTGCTCACAGACCAAACAGTGGCGCATAATAGACCAGATCTCGTATTAGTCAATAAATTAACGAGACAAACAACCCTCATTGATGTGGCGATTCCTAGCAACAATAATCTACGTACTAAATTTACTGAAAAGATCGCCAAGTACAGAGATCTGGAAATTCAAATACGGAGACAATGGAGAATGCAAAGTACCCAGACGATACCGATTATTATGTCTACTACTGGAGTCATTCCGAAGACCCTCCTCGAAAGCATAAAAAAGCTGGGTCATGAACATCTTTATAAGACCATGCAGAAAGCAGTACTACTCGCAACGGCCAGATGTGTACGAAAATGTTTGGGAGATACACCTGCATACCAAGTCACCTAGGGCTCGATAACACGGAAAGAGTCCCACCAGAGCTCAATCCTTTTGATACCGTAGGTATCTGGGATGTCAATTTTCCCCTTAGAGGGAGTGTGAGCCGTATGGCTAAATCTGGACGAAGTTAAACAGAAAGAATAATTGCAAAATTTAAATAAATTGCAAATTGCATAGTCTACCTAGGAATTAATAAGTTTAAAAGTTAAGCTGCTGCATATTTATGACACCCAAATATAGATAAAAAAAAATAATAAAAATACTACTTGTGCAAGGGGTACTTGTGCAAGGGGTACTGTAATTTCTTAGTTATTGATTAAGAAAATCTTCTTCTGAATAATATGGTCTTTCAGATAGGTAGGCTTTTTTCTGTTTACGGAATTTGGGGAAAGATGCTGCAGATTTAAGTTGTAGAGGGAGATGGTTGTAAAGTTTTTTTGGGGAATATAATATAGATTTCTTTATTAACTCAGAGGACGGGGTCGGTAAATAGACGTCAAAGGTGGAATTTCTCGTGAAGTAGTCATGATTAGGTCTTGGTGGAAAGACATGTAGATGTTTACGAATTAAGCAAACCGTTTCTAAAATATACAAAGATGGAAGGGATAAAATTCTATGATCTTTGAAGTAATTTCTACAATGTGTTGTTCTTCTGAGGCCAAACAGATATCTTATTGCTTTTTTTGTAATTTGAAAATAACATCGAATTGGGCAGCTGTACCAGAACCCCAAAAGGGACGACCATAACGAAGATGTGACTGGAACAAAGAAAAATTTGTTATTTTGGATGATGCTAAATTGAGTTCATTCGAAACAGATCTTATAGCATAGCAAACTGAAGATAGTTTCGTCCTTAACAAATCGATATGAAGGGACCATTTAAGGTTGCTGTATAAAAAGATACCAAAAAATTTTACAGAATCACCGGTACTGATCTGGCTGTTATTAAGAGGTAAGGGTTGAAGAGCTCCTTTATAAGATAATCAGGCCAGGTTTTTATTGTCGTAGATCAGAAGTTATAGTAGCATGAAGAGTTGCAATATTTGAGTTGCTCCAAGTGATACTGGTATCATCGGCAAAAAGAAAGATTTTTCCATCGATTTTTAAACTGGTGATGTCATTAATAAAGATAAGGAAAGGTAGAGGACCCAATACTGAACCTTGAGGTATTTCACATACAATGTTTTTGAGACTAGAGTCTGTATCATTCGCTCTAACCAGTTGTTTCCTATCATCCAAGTAAGATTGGAACCAGTTTAAAGAAATACCTCTAATTCCGTAGAAATTTAGTTTTTTTATCAAAATGTTGTGATTTACACAATCAAAAGCTTTGGCGTAGTCACAAAAAACGGTGGCAGTGTGAAGATTATTGTTCAGTGCTTGATAAACCTCATGTAGTACAGAAACCATGGCATCAGTGGTTCATTTATTATTTAAAAGAGAGATTTTTATCTTCACTTTGAGAGATTAGTATTGGATCGTCTGCATAGCAGATTATTTTAAGATGTTTTTCTCCCATTTTTTATCCTTTTTTAGTTCTTAGTTTTTTGTTATTTCATCCATCATCAGGTTGAACAATAGAGGACTCAGGGAAGCCCCTGTCTTATCCCATTGCCAGATTTAAAATTGTGTTAGTTAGTTCTTTTACTTTTATTTTTATTGTGTTGTTCTGGTAGATATTTTCGATCGTTTTAATTATTCCTAGAGGTACCTCTCTTGCGTACAATAGATGGATAACGTCCATTTAATTTTGTCAAATGTAACGTTAATTTAATTCTAATGTTGCAGTTTGTTGCATTCTAATGATTTCTCTGAACCTGCCTCGTTATAAATATATCGTCGGTAAATGATCTTTAGGACCTAAAACCTTGTTGTTCTTCTGCTAATATCATAATTTTATTCAGATTGTTTGTTATCACTTTGGTTTTTAATTTTAATATTGATCGAAAGAAGTGTGTTTCCTTTTGAATGTTTTTCGTTTTTTTTTTCTGGAAGCCGTCTGTTGTGAACCGGTTGTACTGCAGCCACTTGGTTTATTGTACATCTTCCATTCGTTTATGAAACCCATTCCAGAATTCTGGAACCCTGTACCAGCTTATACAGGTCTAGTGGGAGGGTGCCATATATATTTGGAGTCACTTCGATGTCTCCGAAAAGTGTTTGTTGCCTCCGATCCAATGCCTTACAGTCATGCAAAATATGGTTGACTGTTTCAGGTTCTCTGTTACAGAGTCTGCAGCTCAAGTCTCCATGAAACAGCCCCATTGTATGCAGGTGACCCTTAACTGGCGCATGTCCAGTGAGGAAACCTGTTATGACTCTGAGCTGTTTCCTGCTTGTTTTCAGCAGTAACTCAGCCCTACTAGCACATGTCCGTCCGATATACATCTTGCCATGTGTTTGTCCGGGTACACTCTCCCAGTGTGAGTTGTGTTGGCTTCGGATCCATGCTTTTTTTCGTTCGCGGACGGTGCTTTTTAGCACTTCCACGGCCGGCTCTGGATCCAGGTATTTTGTAGCTGATGCTCTCTTGGCAAGTGCATCAGCTCTTTCATTGCCGTATATGCCCCGATGACCTGGAACCCATACCAGTATAACACTGTTATGTTGTGCCAGTCTGTCAAGTTCTTATCGACATTCCCAGACCAGCCTAGAGTTCACCTTAGGGCTTATAAGAGCCCCAATGGATGCTTGGCTATCTGTGCATATGTTAACCCGCTGCAGTTCGAATGCCCTCAGGTTGTTTTCTCTTGCACACTGCAAGATTGCAAAAATCTCTGCCTGAAATACGGAGGTATATTCTCCCAGTGGAATAGAAATGTTAAAATTCCCACCACTACAGAATATTCCTACAGTTTATGCGATGTATACGATCCTGGTATACAGTCCGTATACCAGGTGTAACCCTGCAGTCTGGGTCGAGAGTTTCCTCTGTCCCATTCGTCTCGTGGGCAAATGTCCGCTTGAAAAGGTACTTCAGGCTTGTATCTTGATGTAATATGGTCAGAAATCATCATCCATTCGGCATCATTAGTTTCATTCGTTATTCTACTATGTCCTGATTTAACTGGTACATTGCTCAGGTTTTCTCGCAGTCTATAATATCCCATTCTCGCCTCATCTCTTATTGTTATATGTAAAGGAGGGAGATCAAGTAGTGCCTCCATAGCTGTCGTAGGTATGCCCCTCATAGCTCCCGTGATCCCGAGACAAGCAAGTCTTTGCACGTTGCTTAATTTGATAATGGCACTTTTTTGCTGCACTTTTGGCCACCATACCACTGATGCATATGTAATTGTGGGCTTTGCCACCCTGTTGTAAGTCCAATATTCCATGTCTGGTCTCAAACCCCACATTTTTCCATGAGTACGTCTGGCTATCATTAACGTAGTTACCGCTTTCTTCGTTATTCTTTATATCTGCTGATTCCAAGTAACTCTTGAGTCTAATATTATCCCGAGATAGAGGACCCAATTCCTCTGAATTCCTCCTTTTAGTAAATTTCATGATTATTGACTTTAGATGACTGATTTTAAGCCCTACATTTGAAGTATATTCGTTTCTATTAGTTCATTTATCTGTTATCTTTGTCCTTTGATCATTTTCCATATTTCTTTTTGTGTTTCGTAGAAGTCGTGTTCCATCTATTTTGAGAAACTCTGCCAGTGTTCCTTTTTCTTTGTCTGATTAACGTATTCGTTTCATTTCTGATTCGTTTATACTTAAGTTGCAATACAAATCAAAATACCATAATATGCCCTAAAGAGGGATACTTTCCCCGGTCCTTTCAGTTTATATGCAAATGCTCAGGCAATAACGAAAGCGCAAGAAACTTTCTTTAGGCTTACTATTTTATTATTTTTGTACAATCACAGGACTTCCATATATTTATATATATATATATATATATAACTTTTAACTTACACATTAACAAATAACCGAACTTTTCGTCGACTAAGTCATAGAATTGTCCGTAAACAATAACGGAGCTAATACGACCGAACGGTTTACTGTTACACTGAGAGTTTTCCCGTCCTAGCAACACGTTTTGTTCGACGACATGCATTGTTTTCCACTTATTTTCCAGACAGATCTCCGAAACGAACATTCAACCCCCCATAGTTTGCAATTTGCGACTTTTCCCTCCCAAATTCTAATTATGTCGCTGCGTACTTTGAGAGACACGAAACACCTTGTTAAACTGTCAACTGTTCGATATTGTCTCGATAGACCAGGGCTAGTTTATTTAAAAAATGCAAAAGTGCTTTTTACATAGTACAATTTTCATTGTAACTATTAACTCTAAACGTAGTAAAGTTTTAAATTGGGAAAATGTTTTCCAAATTAACTGCCTTGCATTTGGCTTTAGAATACAAATATAGCGCCCTCATATCGAAATTGCTTTTAGTCCAGGGCGCATCTGTTTTGAGATGGACGTTGAGAGGTGACTCATATTTTTTGCAAAAATTTCTTGGAATTAACTCCTATAATAATAATTGAGTTATCCTCCCACTCAAAAATGTCCGGAACATTGTTTAAATAATCAAAATGTCAAAAAATGAAGGAAATATTCGATTATTTTTTTCGTTTTTTGATTATAACTTTCAAAGTACAGTGGAACCCCGATAAGTCGGCCCCGATAACCCGGAAGTCCGGCTAACCCGGACCGATTTTCATCAGACAAACATTTCAACAATAAAAATGTATGTAGGTATTTCTTTTCATACATATTATGTTAAAACATTTTATCTGTAGCCTCTTCTGGAATGTCTTAAAAATATCGAGTTTCATTGATAAAACTTCGCTTTGACCATAATATAATATTTGAGAGATAATGGGTATTTGTGTAATTTGAACTATATGATAGTGAAAATGACTCATGGCACACGGCAGCGGCAGAGCGACGTTCATTATTTCGGGCTATCGCAAACAACAGAGGCACCTGTTATTCCTTTATTTATTTCCAACTGTCTTTTAAAAAATTCTTTTTTAAATAATGGTCTTTTAAACAATGAAAGAGCCATTGTTCTTAAATAACATAACATCGTTACGATGTCAGATGAAACTGACACAACCGAAACTGACAGTCTTTTTACCTAGAATTGAACAATACTCTATACTATACTGTCTATATACTATAACTCTATACCAGCGGTTCTCAATCTGTGGTACATGTACCAATGGTGGTACATTTCATTATTTGAGGTGGTACACAAAACTCAAAACTGCCAAAATATCAGCACCACTATTGGCACAATTATAGTTAATTAGATCACCTAGCTAGATAGGTATTTTAGTTAGGTGGTACCAAAAATAATAAAAAAGTAATTGGTGGTACCTGACTCAAAAAGATTGAGAACCGCTGCTCTATACTATACATACTCTATACAACTATAGGTAAGTTAGATGTGTACTGTGCATATATATTTCATGTTATTTTAATTATAACGGACTTTATCTATAAGTATACCGTATTTTATTAATTTTTACCATGCTCTCCGGCTAACCCGGATTTTCGATAACCCGGATCGGCCGCGGTCCCGATTAATCCGAGTTATCGAGGTCCCACTGTATTCACTTCCGAGAAAAGTTTTACTGACATAAAAGTTGCGTAATTAAATTTCCTACAATATAGAATTGGTTACAAATTTTAAAAATTGTCACCCTTGTTGCAAAGTAGCAATAACTGCGAAAAAACCATAAACAAGAAGTATTTGCATTTTACGTTTTTCAACCACTTATGCTACACTTAGGACCTTCATATTTTACCCAGAAAAACTTTATGACATAATAAAAGAACACAGGAAATTTCATTAAGATCGGTTCAATAGATTTTGCAAAATAAATTTTGAAATCCAATTTTCGCAAAAAAATTCATTTTTTCAAAATGTCGCAGGACTGAAAATAAAGCAGATAGAAGTTGAATTTTTTTTTGCATATAGAAGAATGCTGTACCTTTCAGTTGCAATTTTTAAAATTAAAATCCATTAACTTCGTCGGCGTCAGTAATTTTGTTAAATAAACATTAATTTTTGGTGCTACGCGCAGGACAGCGGTGTTCGATTCACACAAGTTGATTTCCAACAAAATTTCCTCCAATCTTTATCTAATATATTATTTTCTTACTCTATATTTTGTTGTATTTTAATATTTTAATTCGACAAAAGTCAAACTAACTTGATTATTGTTTGTGAAATATTATTTAAACAATTGCATATGTTTAAAAATAATAAACTTTTATTCTCTAACTTAAAATAAATGAACAAAGAAAGTTTTTTCCAAAAAAATTTCAAAGAAAGTTATTTCAAAGGACAGAGTATGTGTTTTTATTTTGCAATAAACAAATTTATTTATTGACATCGACATGTACTAAAAATTAAAATTTGTCAATCATTATCAAAGGTCACTGGAATGCCCAATCAGAGCAAATTATCCGCCGTCATGCGCGTAGCACCAAAAAATAATGTTTACTTAAAAAAATTCCTGACGCCGTAGTGGTTAACTGACTTAAATTTTGCAAATTGCAAATAAAAGGTACAGTATTCTTCTATATGTGAAAAATAATTTAACTTGCTGTCTGCTTTATTTTCAGTCCTGTAACATTTTGAAAAAATGAATTTTTTTTGCGAAAGCTGGATTGCAAAATTTATTTTACAAAATCTATTGAACCGATCTTAATTAAATTCACAATATTATTTTCTTTTATCATATGTTTTTCTGGGTAAAATATGAAGGTCTTAAGTGTAGCATAAATGGTTGAAAAACGTAAAATGCGAATACTTGTTTTTTTATCGTTTTTTCGCAATTATTGCTATTTTGCAACAAGGGTGACAATTTTTAAAATTTTTAACAATCGTATATTGTAGGAAATTTAATTACGCAACTTTTATGTTAGTACAACTTTTCTCGAAAATAAATACTTTTAAAGTTATAATCAAAAACGAAGAAAAATATTGAATTTTTTCTTCATTTTTTGACATTTTGATTATTTAAACAATGTTCCGGGCCTTTTTGAGTGGGAGGATAACTTAAATACAGTGGAACCTCGATTATCCGTCTCTCCAATAACCGTCACCTCTGTTAACCGTCAGGGTACATACAGAAGTTGTATTGAGTTATACATTAGCAATCATTTAAATGCAAAAAAATTAAAAAAAAAAAAAGTTAATTTGATTTGTGATGAGGACACAAACGGCTATCCATTGCTGACAGATAAAGAAATCATTGAAATGGCAACAAAGGCGGACCAAACCTATTCGGAAGCTGACACAGTAGCTATATTGATGCTTGGACACAAGGAAGCTTGACTGTAGCTATATTGATGAACCTATTGTAACTGACAAAGATTTGCGTAAATAATCTAGAGAAGCTGCATCGCATATGCAATAATTCATCGAGTGGTATTCTCAACAAGAAGAAGCCAATAAAGTATATTGCATGATCTAATGCCGATTAAGAAATTCAGCCGTCGCAAAATATGAAGCAGCAGTAAAACAAACACAGATTTCAGAATATTTTAAATTGATTCGATTGTATGAACACAAATCCCTCTTATATTGTCAAACAAACCATACAAATGAAATTTGAGAGTTGTACTATGAATTTTTATTTTTTTTAATGTTCTGTTAACCGTCTTTTCGATTATCCGTCATACCCTTGGTCCGGTGCCCTGACGGATAATCGAGGTTCTACTGTATTATTATATGAGTTATTTCCAAGCAATTTATGCAAAAAAATATGAGTCACCTCTCAACGTCCAAGTGTACTAATATTTTTACAGATGCGCCCTGGTCTATTTTAGTTTTTGATTCCTCCACATCTTGATATACAAAATAACATCTCATATACTCCGACTCTAGCAACCAACACCAAATTGAAAAAAACATTTTTCCTAATTTATGGTCACCTTAATACAGGACTATAACCTTTTTGAAACAACTTCCATGTTAATTAGACTAGTTTCTAGATACTTCATTGAATGTTATTGGATCTTTTGAAACTGGATAACAATATTCAGCTTCATGGCAAGCAAAGCAACAACTTAACTGCATATTTCGAAATCTACGCTTAAAAGTTTCTTTAAAAATATGATTTTCGCTCTTCTTCTTCTCGTAGTGCTGTTTCCGTTAGTGAATGTTGGCGACTGCACTGACAAATCTGTCCCTGTCCAATGCGGCTCTACACAAGGATGTTGAATCATCAAGGCCGATCCAGTCTCTGATATTTTTAAGCAATGAAATGTGGCGCCTACCAGGACCCCTTTTTCCTTCAATCTGGATGATCAGTTGCGCGAGGAGGTACTTTTCGTTTCTCATTATGTGTCCCAGATGGCTAACTTTTCTAACTATGATGATCTTTGGCAGCTCCCTCTCTGTACCTATTATCTTCAGGACATTTTCGTTGGTGGTGTGGGTTGTCCAAGGTATTTTCAAGATCCTTCTATAAAGCAAGAGTTCGAAGGCTTCTAACTTCTTCGTCAACGTTATGTTGAGCGTCCAGACCTCCGTTCCATACAATAGTATTGACTAGACCAGGGGTTACCAATTATATTTCCTGAGGGTCCGTTTGGGTCCAAAAAACTATGACACTTCCGAGGTCCGGAGTTAACACTACCTGTCTGGCTGTTCCAATTCCGTAAACAAATCAGAAGGGTGCAGTGCGAAATTTTTAGGCAGAAATTGTTTTTAACAGTTTTTTAATAAATCCAAAACATCACCTTTTTTTGCTCCAGAAAATATGTTTTTAGCATTTTTGGGTCACCTTAAACAAAAAAGATTTTTTGTCATTTTTCTCAAAACTTGATAGTTTTCAAGTTTTAAGCGATTTATAAACTGAAAAATGCGAAAATGAGCATTTTCGAAGCTTGAAAATTGATGTGTACATTATTATTTTTGCGGTTGTCAAGTGCCTAAATTGAAGTTTAAACATTCAATTTCAAGATTCTGATGAGTTTTCGGGGTTTATTTCAATTTCGACCTTTATTTTTATTGGCGTATTTAATTAGCACATTGGCAATAATTAATTGAATAAATAAATAAATGATTAAGAAAAAAATATGTTAATAATAAATTATAAAATTTTAATAAATGTGAAGTATTTGTTGGGCATTTTTTGCATAAGTACGTATAATATGTATAATAAGTGCGACAGAGACGCACCATAAATTGCGATGTGCAGCGACTTAAAAGTCGAGTGGGCTCATAATTAACAATTAAAAAACAACGGTCTAAATTGAAGTCTCACAATAAAACACTGAAAAACGTTTGTTTTTCTATACTTCCACAAAATTTATTACAACTATGTTATTACTACAGCTGTTTCGGCAAAGTGCCTTTCTCAAGTGATATATTTTACAATGTGTTTGCCTTTTTAAGTCTTTAACTGAAGAGGTTGAGGAGTGGGGAGCTGTTTGTCTCGAGTTGGTCATTCAGAATTATATCTGTATTTTTCAATTTATTAATTTCCATTGATTCTAAAAGTGATAGCTTAAGGCCTTTATTTTGAATATGTAGAATTTGAAACTCTTCATTGAAAGAATGATTATGATCTAGAAGGTGAAGTGCGTATGTAGAAGTGTCTGTTTTTCTATTGTTGAACGCCCTTTTGTGTTCTGCTATCCGTTTGTCAAAAGTTCTGCCAGTTTGACCGATGTAAGTTTTCGGACAGTCACCACAAGTTAGTTTGTACACACCACTCTGTAGTTGCTTTCTCTTTCGGCTTTTATTGTTTTTAATATGTTTGCTTAAGTTGTTGTTAGTTCTGAAAGCTGGTGTTATTCCTTTCTTTTTTATGTATCTGGCTATTTTTGTTGTTATTTTGCCAGTATATTCTGCAGTTTGCAGAACAAACAGTTAACAACATTTTAAACCAAAAACTCCATAAGAAAGCCTTGAAATTAGTGTATCCACCACCACAGAAAGAACCCAGTACCTTCTGCTCTCTCACATATACTGGCAAAATAACAACAAAATAGCCAGATACATAAAAAAAAAGAAAGGAATAACACCAGCTTTCAGAACTAACAACAACTTAAGCAAACATATTAAAAACAATAAAAGCCCGAAAGAGAAAGCAACTACAGAGTGGTGTGTACAAACTAACTTGTAGTGACTGTCCGAAAACTTACATCGGTCAAACTGGCAGAACTTTTGACAAACGGATAGCAGAACACAAAAGGGCTTTCAACAATAGAAAAACAGACACTTCTACATACGCACTTCGCCTTCTAGATCATAATCATTCTTTCAATGAAGAGTTTCAAATTCTACATATTCAAAATAAAGGCCTTAAGCTATCACTTTTAGAATCAATGGAAATTAATAAATTGAAAAATACAGATATAATTCTGAATGACCAACTCGAGACAAACAGCTCCCCACTCCTCAACCTCTTCAGTTAAAGACTTAAAAAGGCAAACACATTGTAAAATATATCACTTGAGAAAGGCACTTTGCCGAAACAGCTGTAGTAATAACATAGTTGTAATAAATTTTGTGAAAGTATAGAAAAACAAACGTTTTTCAATGTTTTATTGTGAGATAAAATGAACTTCCATCAAGTAACGGTCGAATCCATCAATTATCTAAATTGAAGTAATAGAAGTAAGTTCCGATTACTCGTTAGAATCTTGAAATTGAATTTATAAACTTCAATTTAGGCAGTTAGCAACCTGAAAACTAATAATTTACATATGAGTTTTCAAACCTCGAAAATGCGTAGGTATTTTCACAATTTTCAGATTTTAAATCGCTTATAACTCGAAAACCATCAACTTTTGAAAAAAATAACAAGAGACTTTTTTTTAATACAATTACAAGGAAATTTTGAATTTGTATAAAAAGATTGTTCTGTCCGGCATCTCGGGCCCCTTTTGATTTGTTTAAGGGGACATTTTTGAACAGGAATCCACAAAAAAAACGAATCAGACAATTTGTCATTCTTTACAAAATTAAATTATCTGTGAGAAAAATGACATTTTTTATTATGTACAACCTGTCTGAAGTTTGGAGTGAATTTGGTGCAACTGATTCTCATTGGGGAGTTGAGATATTCATCTGTTAGCTGAGATCTGTACCGATTTTTAATAAAGTTCATTCTTGATAAAGAGTCTTCGTACACATAAGTTGAGTCAAACATAATATACAATTTCATGGCCAAACATTTTCAAAATTGCCAAATGCTATATTCTGGATTTAATGACGGTCCGCACAAAAGTAGCTCACGGTCAGGATGCGGACCGCGGTCCGCTAATTGGTGATCCCTGGACTAGACATAGCAATGCAGAAAACGACATCAAGACTGATATTAAGGCTACTGTTACAAATTAAGCTTTTCAGTTTGATAAAGCCTTGTCGGACTACCTCTATTTCGCTCTTACTTAAGAATTTTTATCGTCGAGTTGGTACAAATTTTACCTATTCATAAAATTGATTTCGCGCGTAACTGACATTCAAAATCGCCGGTAGCTTCAAGCGTTGTGTCTGAGAAAACGGTTAATTCTACACAAAAACTGATAACATTTTTGTTGAAAATTACCTCAGCTACATTCCTTGTTTGAAACATTTTGTACTATTTGATCTTTATTCGTACCTATAAAATACAATAAAAAAAAAGAATGTGTGTGTACTTTGTACGCACGTAAGAAGATATTCTTCTATTATATAATAGGTAATTTAAACGAAGTAAATATACTTAAAAGGTTATTTGTACTTATTTTATTTAAAAATCAAACTAACTTTCTTATCTACCACTTTCAAAAAAGAAGAATATCTTCAAAAATTATATAATAATATACTTACAATCATAAAATCTATAAAAAAAATTAAAAAAATAATAACTTGCTTGGAGGCTTGAACTCACTTCACGTCTACCGCGCCGTACGAAAGTTGACGTCATTTCAAACTGCACCAAACTCTCGTATACGTCATGTGGGAATATACACAAACTAAACGTTTACACCATAAATTTATATGAATTTAATAAAATTATTAGTTTGATTTTTGTCGAAATAAAATACAACAAAATATAGAGTAAGAAAACGACATATGAGATGAAGATTTGTAGAAAGTTTGTTCGTAATCAGATTATGTAAATTAAAGCATTGCCTACTAAATAGGTAACTACATTATTTTGTTTACATTTTCCAAATAGATAGGTATTGAAACTATTAGGTATTTCCAACTGAAACATTTAGAATTACGTACCTGCGGCTTTTCAAAACTATTTAAAAGTCACTATAATTATAAATTTTATTTTATTTCTGTCCACACATCAATAAAAACTAATATTATACAATACTTTTGTTTACCGATAACCTCCATATTGAACAATTATTGCCAGATCATTTCAAAATTTCAACACCCAATCAGAGCCCGTATAACAACTAATACCATACTGTCGGTGTGTGCATGCGCGCGGATCAATCAAATTTTACCCTCAATCGATTCGCCGCTAAAAAAGAATATCTTCAAAAAATGAAAAAAAAAATTTTAAGAAACGCTTTTCTTTAGTTACGAGTGACTAAAATTAAGAATTTTAAAAAATTTACTAAAAGTCAAAAAATAAAAAAAATTTTAAAAATCTAGCACATTCGTCAAAGAAAAGCGTGGCGCGTCTTCATCAAATAAACGGTTTTCGCCCCACGCTTTTCTTTAATGAATGTGTTAGATTTTTAAATTTTTTTTATTTTTTGCTTTTTGATTGATTTTTTATAATATTTTTAATTTTAGTCACTCGTAACTAAAGAAAAGCGTTTCTTAAAACATTTTTTTTCATACTTTTTTATTTTTTACTTTTTGGTCTTAAACTTTTCAAACATTAAAATATATCGTCATGTTTATTAAAATATGTATAAAACATATGATGTACTAGCATGAAAAGTAGTCGGAATCAGCAAAAAATTTGAAACTTTATTGTTTATTTATGAAGCATAACGTAAACAATTAACGTAAAAAGTGTAATTATGTATAGTTCATATAATTAGCTACAATCTGTAAAAGTTTCAAGTTTCTTTATTGTAAAAAACAAGAGAATTTAATAATTTTCCGTTAAAATCGTTTTTTTATTTAAACAATTAACATAAAAAAAAATGTTTTGTTCTTCCAAAAAATTGTACCTGCGAATGCATATGTCTGCAAATCTTCAGTCATTTGCATTAAAGAAAAGGCAGTCAAATTAACGTCTAAACATTTGACCCAAATGATTCAGCTAAAGTAAAGCGTTTAATTAATACGCCAAAACGAATTCTAATGTTAATTGTAGCACAAAACGTCTCTACCGGTGGTTTTTCTAGGACTATGATAAAAACACGAATTTTTTGAATTCCAGTTTTGGTTGAAGTTTAATTTCGTATCCTATTGAAATGTGACACGAATAAGCGCCGATTTTTATATAAACAAATATATGAGCGTTCAAAATTTGAAACCTAATTGTTTATTTATGAAGCATAACGTAAACAATTAACGTAAAAAGTGAAATTATGTATAGTCCATATCATTAGCTACAATCCGTAAATGTTTTTTTATTTAAACAATTAACGAACATAAAAAAATATATTGACTATTCGTGTATTGTTCCCGCGAATGCATATGTCTGCAAATTTTCATTCATTTGCATTGGAGAAAAGGCAGTCAAATTAACGTCTAAAGATTTAACGCAAACTATTGAACTAAAGAAAAGCGACCACCTTAACTTCATTGGACAAACATACTACTAACCATAGTATAATACATCAAAATCTGCAAAGCTTATTATCAAAGTATACAAACTTCTCTCAAATATATACAGATGCTTCAAAATCAACAGATGGCGTGGGAGCAGCAGTTATATCCTCGAATATGTGCCAAAAATATAACTTGCCAATACACTACAGTACTTTTAATGCAGAATTATATGCCATATACGGGGCACTGACATATATTATATCCTCACCAAATCAGAAATACATCATTTTGACTGATTCACTAAGCTCACTACAATCCATAGGAAAAATATACCCAGAGAATTACATTCTGGGAAAAATAAAACAAAATCTGATCGAGATACAAAATCGTAATAAAGAGGTAATCTTCATCTGGATCCCGTCACATATTGGTATTAGAGGCAATGAAGAATAAGAAGCAGATAAGTGTGCGCGTGAAGCCGTCAACTCAGCTGACTCTACTATCGTGCAATATGTGACAACTAGTGATGTTTCAAGTGTTATCAAATCGCGTATCCTAAGTGAGTCGCAAAACCGGTGGTAATTTTCAGGGTCCAATCTTTGGAATATTAAACCGAACATTAAACCATGGACACGTTTCGCCACCAAAAGAAGGGATCAAGTGACAATAACCCGCCTTAGGTTAGGTCATACCAGTGCCACACACAAGTTCTTAATAACAAAAGAACCTGAACCGAAATGTGATCAGTGTAACGTTAAACTCTCGGTAAAACATATAATTGTAGACTGTCAAGTTTTCTCCACATCAAGAAGAATTTACGGTATTCCAACAAACTTAGAGAAAGCACTTGGTGCAAATTGTTCTTTCACAAATATGTTAAACTATTTAAAAGCTATTAATTTTGTAAATATATAATATTTAATATTGTAAATCTGCTCCTCGCTAATAACCTTCAAGTTGATGCGAATTTCTCAATAAAAAAAAAGAAAAGCAAATGATGTCAAATCTTTAATATCTTTAATGAAAAAAACAGAGAAAAAATAAACAAGAACAACAATATTAAATATATAATATTCATCCCATAAATATAAAGATAATATTAATCAGAACATCCTTATTCTCTTCTTCTATTATTTAAGCTGTGTACACTTTGCGCCCTCTTGGTACAACCCTCTTCCCTGCATAAACTTTGGAAGTCATCAGCTTTGTGTAATTTTGCGGGTAAAATTTCACGATTCATTAATATTTTAGTATGTTTTATAAACAATTAAATATTTTGGTAAACTTTCTTCATCAATTATGGCTGAATCGATGTGAGAAAGAAAATTAGGCTCTCTGAAAATTGCAAAATGCTTGTTTTGTGTTTGTGTTTTAAAATTATGTTCGTATGTTCCATTTGCGCCATTATTTATTAATAAAATTTCCTGTTGTCTGTGTAAATTGTTCCAATGTATCATTTTGTGGTCTTTGGATGTTTTGATGATACGGAAATTTGTTGATTTAATCCATTTTTAAATTGAATATCTTCCCCTTTATCTTTGCACATTTTTCTGCTAGGTTTACATTCTATTCTGATTTTATTCAGTTTTTGGTAGAATTTTCTAGTTCCTCTTGTCTTATTTACTTCTTACAGTTCTTTTTTCATGAATTCCCTCTTTTTTTTTCTATTTCCTTCTCTTTCTCCCTTCCATGTTTTTTATCGAGATAAAATATTGTTTTCATTTATCATCTTTCTAATAGTTAAGCGTGTTTGTTTTGTTTTAATGATGTGATAAATGTTTTTTCGTGCATTTTAAATAAAGTACAAAGTAGTCTCAATATTTCTTTGCTGAAATACGTATAAGAAATTCTCAAATATAAATGTCTGTCTACGTCTTTGAGCGTATCTCCTTACAGATTGTCTCCACTTGAGCAGAGAAAGAAAGAATAAAGGAAATCCAAAGAATGCCTTGTTTATTTTTCTTGCAACCGAAATACGATAAGGGTGAAACGATGAGCGATAAGGGCGAAAATGCTTCTTTTATTAACTTTAAAACGGTGTATCTTGGAATTTCTGTAATTTTTAAATTTATTTTTTTCAGGAATAGATTTGTAAAATAAACTCTTACAAGAGATAAATACTCATTAAATTAAATTGATAAACAATATATGAGTTATGTTTATTTACATTTACTATCTGGCAGTTTTAAATGCTCAACTAATATTGAAAGGAAAGAGAGGACTCAGAAGGAAAAGACTATCGTGGCTAAGAAACATCCGACAATGGATAGGGATAAATTTTTGAAGAGCTAATGAGAACAGCTGAAGACAGAGAAGAGCTTGCAATTGCAGTAGCCAACCTCCATTGATGAGAGGGCACTTTAACAAGAAGAAGTATGAGAACGGTTTTAAACATAGGTTCTTCGACCTTCTTAACTGTCCGCTCTTGTAATATTTCTTGCAGCTAGGTAATATTCTACTGAAGAATATGTAGAGATATTGAGAAGTGTTTCTGGACAAAATAGTTTTCCTTGACTTATCTTTTATTTTTATGATCTAGAATTATATTTATGGAAAATCTCAAGAGGTGGCTTTATTTATTGTATTAATAGGTCAAAAACACTTGAATAGATAGAAACAACCAATAATAGACCAACAAAAATTAAAAGGAAATGGCGAAGCGTTCAGAGAAATCATTAAGGAAAACCTAATATTAAATGATACAACAGACATTAATGCGATTAACACTATATTAAAGAATAACCTTATACAAGCAGGAATAAAGGTTTCTTAGAAAACAAAACAAAAAGACAACAAAATAAGCAGAGAAACGAGAAATCTTACGGAAAAAAGACAACTTCTAGCAACAAACAGTAGATACAGTACAGAATATAAAGAATTAAGCAAAACCATTAAAAGGAAGGTAACGGAAGACATCAGAAAATATAATGAAACAGAAGTAGAGAAAGTAATATAAAAGTATCGCGGAGTAAAATTTCTAAACCCATCACTAGAAAAAAACGTCATAATATCACTTAAAAACAAAAATGGAGAGGAGCAAAGCGACTTAAAGAAAATAGCAAATATAGTATAATCCTTCTATAGCGAATTATATGACACAAAACAGGAGCCTGATAATAACTCAAAAGAAAATCGAAAAAGAAGAATAAAAAATGTCAACTCTGAAATTCTACCCGATATAGACGTCCATGAAATCGAAACCGCCCTATCTCAAATGAAGAATAACAAAGCTGCCGGTCCAGATGGTATCCTTGCTGAAATTCTTCAAGAAGGTAACCAAGCTATTATAGAGAAGCTCAAACTCCTATTTAATCTATGTCTACACAAGGCAGAAATACCTCACGACTGGAATGAGAGTATTACAATACTGCTATTCAAAAAAGGAGACAAAGGAGACTTAAAAAACTACAGACCTATCTTACTACTCTCACAAATGTACAAACTCTTTATTAGAATTATAACCAATAGACTAACAAATAAAATGGACGGTTATCAGCCAGTTGAACAAGCAGGTTTCAGAAAAGGGTTTAGTACCAGAGATCATCACACTATGAAAATATTGATAGAGAAGGCAAACGAATACAACCTAGATTTATGTCTAGCCTTTGTAGACTATGAAAAAGCGTTCGGTAGTGTCGAGATATGGGCGATAGAAAAAGCTCTAAATAATAGCAGAATAGACTCCAGGTACAGGCAACTCTTACATAACATCTATAAAACAGCAACTATGACACTCGAATGGGAAAATAAAACAAACAAAACTAATCCCATAGAAATACGTAGAGGCGTAAGACAAGGAGATGTAATATCCCCAAAACACTTCACCTTGGCTCTGAAAGACGTCTTTAAAGAACTGGAATGGGAAGACATGGGTATCAACATAAACAGGAAGAATCTCAATCACCTCAGATATTGCGGTGATGTTGTCCTTATTACAACCAACCAAGAAGAACTAGCCACAATGCTGTCTCAACTACCACACGCATCGGAGAAGATAGGATTAAAAATGAACATGAGTTAAACCAAAATCATGACAAATACAAACGACAGAATAAATGTAAATATAAATAATGTCAATATGAGGTTGTTGACGAATATATATACCTGGGTCAAATAATCAAACCTAATAAAGAGAACCAAACAATTGAAGTACAGAGAAGAATACAATTGGCGTGGGCAGCATTTGGAAAGTTAAGATGGATACTAAAAAGCACAAAGATACAACGGTACATAAAAACCCGTGTATTTGACCAGTGCATCATTCCTGTTCGACGTATGGCTCAGAAACATGGACATTAACAAAGGCCAACATAAACAAAATTGAAATAACTCAGAGAAAAATGGAAAGATCCATGTTGGGAATAAAACTACAAGACAGAAAATCAAACAAATGGATAAGAGAGAAAACAAAAGTAAAAATGTAACTGAACATATACAGGGTGTTTCATTGGGAAACGGAAATACTTTAATTGTGAATAGAGGTCACCGAGGCGGTTCTAGGTATACTAAATTTTTTGCCCTACCGACTTTTATAACCGAGTTACAGGGTGTTTTATCGATTTTGCCAATTTCTTTCCTAACCCATAACTTTAGAACCACCCTGTATGGTTTTTTGATATTTGGTACACATGTGTCTCATCCAAAACCCAAACGACCGATATACTAATCACAAGAAAAATCCAGGTCCGGAATAACAAAAAATTATAAAGTAATTGTGACCTTAAAACAACACCGTGTATATTGAAATTTTGAAAATCTGTTTGAATATTTGAAAAGAGAACAAAAAACTGTATCTAATCGTTCGCTTCAACTTTTCGGCCAGACAATTTTGTGACTTTAATTTTGAAATTATATTGAATTTTTTAAGAACTCTGACAATAAAAAGCAGGTATTATTAACTTTTAATTATAAATTATTAAAGCTATTGAATAAATACTCGTTTTAAAATTAATCAATACTTATTTACCACATTGGAACGACCCAATTATTAAACACAAGAAAAATCCAGGTCCGGATTAACAAAAAAACATAAAGTAATTGTGATCTTGAAACAACACCCTGTATATTGAAATTTTCAAAATTTGTTTGCACATTTGAAAAGACCACAAAAATCTGAGTTTATCGGTTTGCTTTAATTTTTTGTGAAGGAAATTTAATGACTTTAATTTTGAAATTAAATATATTGATAATTTTAAAAACACTGAAATTAAAAAAACGATTTTTAAAGCACTTTTAACAATAAATTATTAAAGTTATTAAATAAATACCCATTTTAAAAATAATCAATACTTATTTATAACCTTCGAACGACCCACTTACAAATCACAACAAAAATCCGGGTCCGGATAAACAAAACAATTTAAAGTAATTGTATCCTTGAAGCAACACCCTGTATATTGAAATTTTCAAAATCCGTTTGCACATAGGTATGAAAAGAGAGCAAAAAACTAAGTTAATCGTTTGCTTCAATTTTTTGGCCAGACAATTTAATGAATTTAATTTTGAAATTATATCGAAATTTTTAAGAACTCAGGGAACTCATAAAAAAAAATTCGATATAATTTCAAAAGTAATGTCATTAAATTGTCTGCACAAAAAATTAAAGCGAGACATTAAACTTAGTTTTTCGTGCTCTCTTCAGGTGTGCAAACGTATTTTAAAAATTTCAATATACAGGGTGTTTTTTCAAGGTCACAATTACTTTGTATTTTGTTGTTAATACGGACCTGGATTTTACTTGCGATTAGTAAGTGAGTCCTTCTAACGCAGAAAAATAATAACTGATTATTTTTAAAATTAGTATTTATTCACTAACTTGAATGATTCATTATTACAAGTACTTTAAAAACCTGCTTATTAATTTCAGGGTTCTTAAAAATTTGGATATATTTAATTTCAAAATTAAAGTTTATAAATTTTTGCACAAAAAATCAAAGTGAACCGATAAACTTGGATTTTTGTGGTCTTTTTAAATGTGCAAACAGATTTTGAAAATGTCAATATACAGGGTGTTGTTTCAAGGTCACAATTACTTTATGTTTTTTTGTTAATCCGGCCCTGGATTTTTTTTGTGATTAATAATTGGTTCTTTCCAAAGTGGTAAATAAGTATTGATTCATTTTAAAATGAGTATTTATTGAATAACTTTAATAATTTATAATTAAAAGTTAATGATACCTGCTTTTTAATGTTAAGTTCTTAAAAAATTTAATATAATTTCAAAATTAAAGTTAAAAAATTGTCTGGCCGAAAAATCGAAAACTATTATTCGACTTATTTTTTTTGTGCTCTTTTCAAATATTCAAACAGATTTTCAAAATTTCAATATACAGGGTGTTGTTTTAAGGTCAAAATTACTTTTTAATTTTTTGTTAATCCGGACCTGGATTTTTCTTGTGATTGGTATGTCGATCGTTTGGGTTTTGAATGAGACATACGTGTACCAAATATTAAAAAAATATACAGGGTGGTTCTAAAGTTATGGCTTAGGAAAGAAATGAGCCAAATCGATAAAACACCCTGTAACTCGGATATAAAAGTTGGTAGGGCAAAAAATCTAGTATACCTAGAACGGCCTCGGTGACCTCTATTCGCCATTAAAGTATTTCCGTTTCCCAATGAAACACCCTGTATAAGGGTTAAAATGGAGATTTGCGTGCCACAATGCGAGACAGGAAGATAAAACATGGAATGCTGAAATACAAAACTGGAGACCGTAGACAGGAAGAAGAAGAAGATGAATACCTCAGATGCGATGGAAGGACGATATTGTAAAAGCTGCAGGAACTAACTGGAAAAGCGCAGCCAAGGACAGACGGAAATGGAAAGATTTTGGGAAGGCCTATGTCCAAAGTTGGATAGAAATGGGCTAAAAGAAGAAAATGAAGAAGATAAGAATGACGGGAATAAACCGAAAACAGGACACAGCACTATCAGAAGCCATCAAAAATCTCTCTCCAATAGTGCTACAGTCTAAACTGAGGCCTGGTCTCCCCCGTAATCTGCCTCTAATCATATTTTTACTTACCTGCTCTCATCCAGTTATCCACCCTTAATAACTCATTAGTATCGGTTCTCGCTTGATCTATCCACCTCTTCCTTGGTTTCCCTACTGGCCCACGTTCCACCATCAATAGACAAAACAAACTCCGAACATATAAAACAGTAATTAGACTATTAGACCCACAGTAACGTATTTTGCGAGAAATGGAAACTAAATAAGAAGGAAGAGGATACCCTAGGCCCTAGAAAGATGTCAAAGGAAATATTGAGATGGGTATTGATTATACTGTCTCAGATTTTTCACCCCTTGATGTCCACTCTACAATTATTAATGCTGGACTATCTGATCATGAAGCAGTTTATACGAAGTTTAATATTTTAAGCAAAGCCTCCTCGAAAACCCGACGTTTAGGCAGGATTTTTTCCACCCGGAACTTTAGTAATTTCCAAAATTTATGCTTAACCTCTGAGTGGCGCTTTCCTGCTATGGACGTGGATAATAATTTCAGTGCTTTTTTGGATAAGCTTGTCTGTATCTTCAATAAAGCATTTCCTTTAATTGCAATTAAGCCAAAACATCGCAAACCCTGGACTACTAAAGGTATCCGAATATCTTCCAAGAATATGCGTTCTCTTCTGTATATCAGGAAATTTACTACCAACGTCTCTATCACTGAATATATCACCAAGTACAGGACAACCTATCTTAAACTTATAAAATCAGCTAAAAAAGACTACTACCATAACCGTTTGGGAAGCTCCAAAAGTGTTGCAAAAGAAACTTGGTCCATAATAAACGATCTTCGAAATAAAACCCACACTGCTAAAACAATTTCCCTTCCAGACCCTGAAAATCTAAATGAATACTTTGTTAATGTGAGTAAAAATATTACATCAACTATTTTGCCACAACAAGATCCCATTGCTTATCTCCCTAATTCAAGAAAGGTCTCGAATTCATTCTTTATAAAACCAGTCGATAAATCTGAACTGATCCAAACAATCAATAGTATCAAAAGCAAATCCTTCTGTAGTACTGATGATCTATCAATAAATTTTTTTTCTAATCTCCCAGAAAATGTGTTAGTAGTCCTCATCTCACTAATTAATGATTCCTTTGAGAAAGGTAAATTTCCAGAGTGCCTGAAGACAGCCATCATTATTCCTCTTCATAAGGGTGGTGAAATATCTAATACCTGCAATTATAGACCTATTGCACTACTACCGGTACTCTCCAAAATTATTGAGAAACTCATAAAAGCCCGACTTATGTCCTTTCTAGTTGAAAACAACATTTTATCACAAAATCAGTTCGGCTTTTTAAATAATAAATGCACCACTGATGCCATCTTTTCTGTACTACATGAGGTTTATCAAGCACTGAACAATAATCTTCACACTGCCACCGTTTTTTGTGACTACGCCAAAGCTTTTGATTGTGTAAATGATAACATTTTGATAAGAAAACTAAATTTCTACGGAATTCGAGGTATTTCTTTAGATTGGTTCCAATCTTACTTGGATGATAGGAAACAACTGATTAGAGCAAATGATACAGACTCTAGTCTCAAAAACATTGTATGTGGGGTACCTCAAGGTTCAGTATTGGGTCCTCTACTTTTCCTTATCTTTATTAATGACATCACTAGTTTGAAAATCGATGGAAAAGTCTTTCTTTTTGCTGATGATACCAGTATCACTTGGAGCAACTCAAATATTGCAACTCTTCATGCTACTATAACTTCTGATCTACTTACAATAAAAACCTGGTCTGACTCTAATTTACTCTCGTTTAACGTAGATAAAACAGTAGCATTGTCTTATAAAGGAGTCCTTCAACCCTTACCTCTTAATAACAGCCAGGTCAGTACCGTTGATTCTGTAAGATTTCTTGGTATTTTTTTAGACAGCAACCTTAAATGGTCCCACCATATCGATTTGTTAAGGAAGAAACTATCCTCAGCTTGCTATGCTATAAGATCTGTTTCGAATGAACTCAATTTAGCATCTTCCAAAATAACATATTTTTCTTTGTTCGAGTCACATCTTCGTTATGGTCTTCCTTTTTGGGGTTCTGGTACAGCTGCCCAATTCGATGTTATCTTCAAATTACAAAAAAGAGCAATTAGATATCTGTTTGGCCTCAGAAGAACAACACATTGCAGAAGTTACTTCAAAGATCACAGAATTTTAACCCTTCCATCTTTGTATATTTTAGAAACTGTTTGCTTAATTCGTAAACATCTACATGTCTTTCCACCAAGACCTAATCATGACTACTTCACGAGAAATTCTACGTTTGACGTCTATATGCCGACCCCGTCCTCTGAGTTAGTAAAGAAATCTATATTATATTCCGCAAAAAAACTTTACAACCATCTCCCTCTACAACTTAAATCTGCAGCATCTTTCCCCAAATTCCGTAAACTGACAAAAGCCTACCTATCTGAAAGACCATATTATTCAGTAGAAGATTTTCTTAATCAATAACTAAGAAATTACAGTACCCTTTACACAAGTAGTATTTTTATTATCATTTTTTTGTCTATATTTGGGTGTCATATGCAGCAGCTTAACTTTTAAACTTATTAATTACTAGGTAGACTATGCATTTGCAATTTACTTAAATTTTGCAATTGATTACTTCTGTTTAACTTCATTATTATTGTAAATATATTGACGATTTATGTAATTTTAGTAAATTGGATTGTTATTGTTTTGTTTTCTTGACTTTTTATAAGCTTTGTCGATAAAATTGTACAATTTTTCATGACAATAAAGCATATTTCTATTCTATTCTATTCTATTCGAAGGAAGGAAGACAGATGGCGGTTTGGAGAGAAGAATCAACAAGGAATTAATGGCTCTGTACAAAGATCCTACCATCACCAGGTTCGTCAAATCACAAAGAATCAGATGGTTGCGTCATGTAGAAAGAATGGCGAATGGATTGCCTAAACTAGTTATGACCAGAAAAAATCGGTCTCAAAAGAAGAGATAGCTCAGAATGAGTTGGATTAATAAAGTGGAGGAAGACCTTATACACATGAAGTTCATCGGGTCCTTCAAGAATTTCGTATATATGTACTTAAGTTTGAGTTTTGTTTAAAGTAATTGTAATTAGTGAATCTTATCATTATGTTTTATAAAAATGCACTTATAGGTCTTAACGGCCTGTTGTGCGTATAAAATGTATTCATTAAATGAAATAGTTCCTTTTCGGGTTATAAATTTATTTAGTTTAAAATACTCATCCACGCAGATAACTCTCAACTGATTTGCGTACTACTAAATCTTGAAACATTTCTTGTTTACGTTTATTTGAATATTATTAATATCAATCACTCAAACACCGCGATACTAAAAACAAGTATTACTTTCACAACGGAACTGATTAGCAGGTTGGTGTTCCAGATTGATTCGTTTGTTAAATTCTTGTTAAGAAGCTGACTGATTGTTTCTTTGACAACACGTCGTATTTTTTTAATGATTGATTGTGAGTTCTATTTGGCATACCAGCAAGTCACGCACCTACTTGTAGCTTCATTTATTAAGACAGTAAAAATGTAATTACATAAATACATCTTGTGATTATAGTACAATGAGGAATGTCAGGAGGTAAATGATGCGTTTAAAGAAGTGTCCAAAAGCAATTTCAGTGTTTTAATTATGACCAAGATGGCCTTCAAT
This sequence comes from Diabrotica virgifera virgifera, assembly GCF_917563875.1. Lineage (NCBI taxonomy): Eukaryota > Metazoa > Arthropoda > Insecta > Coleoptera > Chrysomelidae > Diabrotica > Diabrotica virgifera. The sequence continues at coordinate 138,133,883 of NC_065452.1, forward strand.
GAATAACCAATGGCATGCAGTAGTTTCAGTTATAAATAGTAGACTCACAATGTGGTTGTGATAATAAATTGTGAGAATAAATACTCGACCAATGAAGATAGAATATAGAATATTCATTTAAATATAAAGGCTTTTAGGTACTACAAATAACATGATAACTATAAACGTTTTGAATTTTGAAAGGCAACATGCTTCTTCTTCTTCGTGAGCCTCATCATTGGCGATCATCACGGCCCATGTTTCTCTGTCTGCAGCGGTTCTGAAGAGTTTACTGTTGTTTTTCCACTCCACCCATAAGCGCCCATACCCATGGGCAGGGGGGCCGTGGCCCCCTAGCTTTTCGGGTGCTTTAAACTATATATTGTTATCCATAGTGTACAAAACGTAATGTGCAAAATCTTCACGTCTGACCCCCCCTGAAAATTTTTATATGGGCGCCCATGACTCCACCACTTTAAATTTTTCAACCAGGACGTGCGTTGTCTACCCAATCCTCTCTTTCCTTCCAGTTTCTGTTGTATAACTAGTGTGACCATCTAGTCCGAAAAATCCGGGACATGGCCCGAATTACGATGTCGTGTCCCGGCGTCCCGGACAAGGCGTCCGGGCCATCCGAATTTTTAACGATTTGGTAAAACTATTTTGAGAAGTGAAATAAAAATGTATACCATTTTTATTCAGTTGCAATGCGAAGGCAAAACTGTCTTATTATTCACTTAGAACAGAGAGCCCAAGCCAGCACTCTAAATTGACGATTTTCGACTCTATTTGGAGTCATCATCAGAGAGGCGTAGGCCTGCTGCTCTCTGCTTCAAGTGACCAATCTCCGAGAGCTTATCCCCGCATTGCAACTGACGTTAATGGAGTAACCGAAATGGTGGTAACCGAAAGGCAACTGGTAGTCAAAGTTTTAAAGTTTTCAACCTAATAGAAATATTAAAAATATTGAAAAATATTAAAAATATTCCTAAAAGATATTTAATTGAAAACTTATTGGTCCATTTTTCTGGTAACACCTCCATGGCTTCTAAAAATTGCAAGCCAGATGGATGCTGAAGCGAAGAACACAAGAGGGAATTCAAAAAACTTACAATTCACGACCCCGTCTGTTCAGCTGATAAATTCCAACGGAAAATGGACCTAGTTACTCAAAGGGGTAAAACCAATATAAAATGAAATAAAAATGTATACCATTTTTATTCAGTCCCGAATTCGACTGAATTGGAGTTGGTCACACTATGTATAAGCAATCGCATCAACTCATATTTTTAATTTCTCATTATGTGAGTTTATTTTTCTTTCCTTCATACTGTTGAGTATTATTTTTCCTTTTTTCATCTGTCTTAATGTTTCCGTGTTTGTTACGTGTTGTGTATGTATCATATTTCCACATTCTTCGATAACACCATATCGTCTTTTTTCAGTTGCGTCCGTAATTGTCCAGACTTCAACTTCATATAAAAGGACAGTACTCTAGTCTTAATTTCTATTCCCAGTTTTCCATTGCATAATACTACTTTAGTCTTATTGAAAGCGTTTCTGGCCATCTCAATGGGTCGTTTTATTTCTAGGCTGCTGCCCCATTATTCATTTAGCTCATATCTCAAGTATTATTCTTGTAGTTCCTCCTTTCCGAGATCAGTGAGTTTATTTCTTGTGTTTTATCGCTTGCTTTTAGGGGACTTATCGCCCTCCAGTTGTTGTATGATGTTCCTTGGGATTATTTCTACCTCTCTCCATTTTCTGTAGCGTTAAGTTGTCGTTGTCTTTCTATTGTTTGGACTTCCTTGTACATTTGTTCTTTGATCTGTTAGCGGATATCAACTTCTTTTAGTCTTCTTAGATTAATTCTAGATGTTTTGGTGGTTGTTATTATTTCTTTAGTTTGAGTTTCATGTCTACTAAAACAAGGTTGTGGTTGTGGTCACTTGCTATATCTGCCTCTGGGTAAGATGTAGTCGATACTATGGCATCTTTGCGGAATCTTTGGTTTATAATGATGTAGTCAATCTGGTTTCTTACTATGTTCTCAGCGTCATCTCTAGAGGCTTTCCAAGTGTATTCGGACTGGTAGTTTGTAGGAGAAAGTTGAACAAAACCGCAAGCAAGCAAGCAATTTGATTTAACCCGACCTGTGGGAATGTCCACCCTCTCGAAGGAGTACATTCGGGTGTAACAATTCATTGGGGCGAGGTGTTTTGACCCGAGTAAAAACAGGGATCACCCCACCTCGCTCCAATGCCCCAGGCCATCCCTTTCCCCCCCATAGCACGCTGATGCGCGATGGGGGCACAACTATCGTAGCCAAATGCTCTTCACAATGGAATCCTGGGTAATAAGATTCCAATGTGGTACCCTAATCGAATGCAAAAACTAGGCCAGCGTGATGCGCTCTATGCCTTTATCTTCTTTCTTACTTATCCGCGGAACTAAAAAATTGCTTGCTTGGGCCCCGAGTCATCGTGCTGAGCCCTAGTGGGCTCCGCCCGATGACTCGTTGCTCGAGTTTGTATGTGTTTTATGGTTTTTTTATAATTTTTTTGGGGGCTTTCGCCATTTTTTTATTTTATTTATATTTTTTTGGGGGCTTATGCCCTTCTGTAATTTTCTAAAATTCACTTACCTTAGAGGCGATCGTGGTACTTGATCTTCGTATGTAACGCTGTCCTCGGCACTTGTTTTCGAGCTACGAACTCACTACTATCACTTATCACTTTTATACTCTTATCCCACTATTTGTTGCTTCGGACGTCTGTGCTTCCATCGGTGGAACTCATCATACCTTAGCGTCTCTCGCAGTATGTAATTTGGGTGGTGCTCCAGTTCCGCGAATTTGGTCCTTGCCTTATCTGTCATGATTTCGGTGACTCTCACCTGTTGGAGTTCTCTGAACAGGAATCTTTCAGCTACATATCTTGGGACTCTGGCGGCCTCCCTCAAGCTGTTGTTGTGGGCTGCTTGGATCTTCTTCTTGTGTGTGTTACTTACATGTCCCCATGCGAGAGACGCGTATGTTAATACCGGTAGGATTATACTATTGATCAGTCTTAACCTTGTTTTCAGTCTTAGTTTGCTTTTCCTGCCTGTGAGTCCTCTTAATGTTGCTTTTGCTATGTTGGCCTTCCGGACTGTGGCTTCTACGTGTTGTTGGAAGGTTAATCCTTTGTCCATGATGACTCCTAGGTATTTAGCTTCGTTTTTCCACTCGATGGGTCTGTTCTGCACCGTCAGCTGTTCCTCTGGCTGTTGTCTTCCTTTCTTGTATAGAACCGCTTGCGTTTTATCTGAGTTGATAGCTATCTTCCATTTTATACTCCATTCTTCTATTTCTTCTAACGCTGTTTGCAGGTTGGTCACTGCTATATCTACATTTCTATGTTTGGCCGCTATCGCTGTGTCGTCGGCGTAGAGGCTCATGAGGGTACCTGGTGTTCTAGGTACATCAGCGGTGTATATCGTGTACAGCAGGGGTGACAGGACCGCTCCCTGGGGTACCCCAGCTTCCGGGTTTCCGAGCTCGGACAGGACTTGTCCTATCCGAATCCTGAAAGTCCGGCCGCCCAAGTACGACGAGATTAGTCTCGTCATCGCCCCGCTGTACCCGAAATCACGCATTTTGTATAAGAGCCCCTTGTGCCAGACTCTATCGAACGCTTTACTTACGTCCAGGAACGCTGCTCCAGTGTACTGCTTGTCGTTGAAACCAGCTGCTATGTACTCGGTTAGTCTGAGTACTTGTAGCTCGCTGGAGTGCTCTGCTCTGAATCCGAATTGAGCTTCTGGGATGATATTTAGTCTGTTCGTTTCCGCTTGCAGTCTGCTTAGAATGATTCTTTCCACTATCTTGCTGATCGCTGGAAGTAAGCTGATTGGCCTGTAGTTCTGCGGGAATGTGTGGTTCTTGCCAGGTTTTGGGATCATGATGACATGGGCCTCTTTCCATCTGTTTGGGAATATCTTGTATCTTAGTATTGCGTTCACTATATTTGTGAAGTACACTATAGCTTTTCTGGGCAAATATTTTAGGGCTCTATTTGTTATTTCGTCTAAGCCAGGCGCTTTTCTCGGCGAACTGTTTTTGATGTGTTCGTTGATTTCTTCCGGTGATGTTGGGGGAATGAAGTCCTCAGGGTCTTCTGGTCCTTCTTCTTGTTCTTCAACTTCTTCCAGGAAGTCGTCGTCTTCGTCTTGGTGGTAGTTTAGGTCGCATTCCCTTTCGAGTGTAGCCCTCATCGCTTCTGCTTTATCCGCTATGGTGTATACCATACCGTGTCTTCCATGTAGTGGGGGGATGGGTTTTCTGTCGCTTCTCAACATTTTCTGTAGTTTCCACACATTTTTCATGTTTGAGTCTTGTTCTTCCGTCTCTTGTACAAAGTTGTCCCATTTTTTACTACGGTGGAGTTGTAGGGCCGTTTTGACCTCTCTGTTTAAAATATTTGCCCAGGATTTGTCTACTCGATTTCTTGTTCTTCTTGCTGTTTGTTTTGCTCTATTTTTTTCCCTTATCAAATCTTGTGTTTCTTGTGGAATATCTTTGAACCTTCCCATGTAAATCTCGACTTCTTCCTCTGTTGTGCTGCTTCTGATTGCCTCTTGTATGATGTTTTCGAGCTCTAGGACTTTTCCTTCTATTTCTTCTGGATTGTTTATCACTGGCACTATATTTATTCCTTCACTTACTAGTCTTTTGTAGTTTGTCCACTTTATTTTCTTTTTTGTTCTTTTTGGTGGGTTTGTCTCTTCCCATGTTCCGATCTCTAGTAGGATGGGGTGGTGGTCAGTTGATCCTTCGTTCAGCGTAATTAATTCTGATTGCAGCCCTAGGTTTTTGGCCACAACTATGTCGATATGGGTTGGAAGTCCATTTCCTGGGTAGTGGGTAGGTTCTTCTGGGCCCATTGCTATTGTGTCTTCATTGTTTTCTATGTATCTATTTAGTAGTCGTCCGTTTCGGTTCGTAGCTCTGTCGTTCCAGATGGGGGATCTTGCATTCAGGTCTCCTATTATGATGGATGGTTCGGCGATGTTTAGGAACGCATCTAGGTCATCGTCCATTAAAGGGTCTTGTGGTCTTACGTAAGCTGATGTGATTCTTACTGCTCCTTGCCTCATTTTCACTTCTACTGTTGTAGCCTCCATGTTGACCAGTGGTGGAGTCGTGAATCTGGTGTGTCTGATTCCCTTTTTTACTAGGATGGCCGTTCCTCCTGATCTTCTGGTGTGGTCGTTCCTGTATACATCGTATTCAGGGAATTTTAAGTTAAAGTTGTTAGTTAACTTGGTTTCCTGGATTGCTACGATGTCCATCTCGTATCTACTTGCGATTTCATCCATGATGTTCTGGTTTGTTGATATTCCTCCTGGATTCCAGGAGCCTATCCTCAAGTATCCCCTGTCTGTCAGCATTACTTCTGCGCTTCCCTGGTGCCTTGTATAACTTCTCTAACTACCCTAGTCACTATTCTGACTATGTAGTCTTCATCAGGGATCGCTGTTTGGTGTTGGTTGTTTTGCGTGGCCTGGGCGTAGGTGGTGCCGGTGGCTTGTGGTCTTCTTGCCTGTGGTTGTTGTTGTTGCGGCCTCCTTGGTGGGGGTCTTCCCCACGTAGGGCATCTTGGGCATCCTCTGTAGCTGGCTGGATGGCTGCCTTTACAGTTGGCACATGTAGCTTTAACTTCTTTGGCCCTTTTGCACATCTTAGTGGGGTGATCCTCACCGCATTTGACACACCTGGGGTCCTTGTGGCACGCGTTCTGGGCGTGGTGGTAGCCTTGGCAGTTGAAACACTGCGTGGGTCCTGTCGCTTTTCGGAGATCCTCTACCACGACCTTCATGTGGCACAGGTTGGTTATGCGTCTCGCCGCCTCGACGTCCCCCTGATCCAGAGTTATGACGAACATAGGTAGCTGTCTTCTTGGGCCGGCTCTTGTCGACATATTCTTTGCTGCTTGGCAGTCAATGTTATATTGATCTGCCATGTCATTCTTGATCTCTTCCTCTTTGGTATTCGTTGGTAGCCCTCTTATTACCATTTTAGGTTTTACTTCTTCCTCGAATGGGAAGGCTATCCATTGTAGTCTCTTCTTGGGATCTTTTAGGGTCATGTTCTTTGCGTAATCCTCAATAATGTGTGTCATCTTTCGATAATCTTCCGGGCTTTTCGCCTGGATGAGGGTTTCCCTTCCGCTTCTGGAGATCTTATTTGTCGTGATTACGCCTTGTTTCTGGGCTATACTGAGGATAGCCCCTGTCTCGCTCACGCTCTGTAATTTAATTACAGGCGGCTTACGTTGACGGGTTACCTGTTGTTCAGGTAACGCGGCAGCTTCTTCTTGCTGGTTGGTCTCCATTTGGTTCGACTCTGAATCCTTGGGATGCCGTGCGGCAGGCGCATTTCCACCCGCGCTCGTAGGTGGATGTATTGGTGGGGCATTTCCTCGGGGTAGGTTGAAGGAATCTTCTGGTGGGGGTGAAGCAGCTCTCATGGCGTTTCTAGCTTGATTTTCCCATGATGTCGTCTCGTCTTTTGAGATGGGTGACTTCAGTTTTGGGAAGTCTTCTTTATTTTTTGGATTCTCTCGTATTTTTCTTAGTCTCTCCTCTGCGGGTGACCTTTTGGCTTCAGGGATTGGCTGCGATTTCTCGATTTCAGAGACTGGCATCTGTTGGAGATTCTGTAGGAGTCCGTTCATCTTTATTTGTTGTTCTGTCATTGTTTTTTGTTGTTCTAACAGATAATCCAATTGGGCTTGCAGTTTTAGCATCGTTTCTTGTTGTTGAGAGATTTTGATTAACAATTTCTCGTTTTCGGCCTTTTGATGGTCTCTCTCTGCCGTCATCGCCTCTAGCATCTTCCTCATCTCTTCTTGCTCGTTTGTCTTGAGTACCTTCTCTTTCTTGTTTTCTTCGGCTTCACTCTCTTTCGGTTTCGTTCGTTTGGTGGTGCCTCTGACTGCCTGCTCTGCCTCATCATCCATGGGCTCTGCTGTTGGATTTTCTCCGTCCTTCTTCGCTTCTGCGTCGTTCTTCGGTTTCTCCTCTTTTTTCTTTTTGGATTTCTCCTTCTTCCTCTCGCTTCTAGGTTTCTTGAACCCATTTTCATCCATGGATGAGCAGTCGTCGGTGTCGGAACTCAATTCCTGAAACAGGTTAGAGCCCACTTTGCGTGAGCCCTCATAGATTGGCGGGGATTGCGCCATGAATCGGGGGTGTGATCGAGACCTAGCTCGATCAATCGTCTGGGGTTGGGGGCGAACGGTCCTAATTTTGGACGAAGCCTTTTTTTCTGTCGACTGGCCCGACGCCAGCTCGACTTCAGGGTTGGCTCCCTGCACCAAGCGCGGTTGTTCACGTACCCAGACAGAACTGTGTACGGGTTCCACTTGAATTTCTCAATCTACTGACCTAGGGGCCGGGGCTGCATCAATGTAGATTCTCAAAAGCTACACCCTGCAGTGTCGAGGTGCAGTGTTTTAAACTACACCCTTCCCTTACGGAGGCACAGTAGATATCCCGTAGCGGGCTCTCGTCGAGCCCGCTATTTCTTTTTCCGCTAGCCGATCTCTAGCTGTGGCGTCTCAGAGAACTCAATAGAAATTCCCTAAGTTTCACCACATCCAGACGAACGGCTTTTGCCTCACCTTCTTGCCTAAGGCGAAAAAGTGTTACGGTTTCGCTATCACGCTTACATTCGTGATGGAATGAGAATTCCTGCTAGCCGAAAACAACCTTTTCACCGTCTGGCTTCTTGTCGTCCGCGTCTTCTCGCCTCGGAGAGTGAAAACGCTCAACTGTTACCTCGCTTACATTCGAAGTAGGACTAATAAGTCCCCAGCCGAACAATCCCCACTACTCGTTGGCTTCTCTTCGCTGCTTCTCTGCTCCGCTCCGCTCGCACGCGTGTTACTAGTCTAGTGGTCGGCACTAGACTACTACTTTGAACAAAACCGGATAGGTTGATAAAACCGGGTAGGTTGATAAAACCGGGTACCCCTTAATTCTTCTAACTTTCTGCTGCTATCTATCAGACAATGTTAAAATTAGTGTCCCTAAGCCGCTAACAATCGCGTGTATTCATTTCTACTCCATTTGAGTAATCTGTGCCGGAGCAGTAAGGCTTCACCTGTTTTTTGATGCAGCAAATTCGATTTTTAAGGTAAGTTTATAGTTGTTTTTTCCTCTACTGAATGGCAATTTCAAAATTTAATACATGTAACCTAGTATATTACCTTTAATTTGGCCAAGAATTTTGAATATTATTTCATAACTTAAAAATTTAAATAATATTTAATGCCTTGTTTACGAGTTTGCCAAAACCGGGTAGTCTGAAAATCGATAAAACCGGGTACCCGATTTTATCAGACCTGTTGTTACTTTTAGTTGATTCACTGTTTTTTTTTGCTTTTAGTTAACTGCAACATGTGGCATTATAAACGAAAAACTACTCGTCAGTCATGGGATCAAGAAAGCATGCAAAATGCAATAGTTGAAGTGCTAGAACATAGGATGGTAGGTATACAAAAAAGCTTCTCAAAGTTTTAATGTTCCGCAATCCACTTGATCGAGAATACACTAGCTAGAACATCGTGTGAAAAAAGTAAGATATGGTAACTCTGGTGAAGAAGGTAGTAAGAAACAGTGGCGTAGCTGACAGGCCCGCAGGGCCCGCAATGCGGGGGCCCCGACCTTAGGAGGGGCCCCTTAAAGCCTTCAAGCTTAGTAAATCTACTTTCTTTAAATTGGGGACCAATCAAAATGGGGAATTTGGAAGGAAGTAAGGAAGCGGGTAATTGACGTAGCTTTTCGTGGACATGTAGGTAGTTTAGCTGAAAGTGAATCCCAGAAAGGTAATTTTTTTCTGTGGTTCTTTTACTAGCTAAATTGATCCTGTTTTAGCTAAATTTATTGATGAAAACAATAACTTAAAAACAAAACAAATACAAAACTAAGTTTTGTTCAATAAATAATTCTTGATACCACACAAGATATTTCAAAATACGGTCAGCTTAGTTTTATTTTCCGGTATGTAAAAACGATTTGCAATGAAAATAATTTACCTTTCTAAAACAGAAGTTGTTGAAAGTTTTTTGGGATTTTTTCGCATACTAGGAAATGGCATGGTCACAAGCTCGAGCTTCAAGCTTAAGCCGGCCTGTTGAATCAAATTTTTTTCGAGCTGAGTTGGAAACGAGCCGAGCTTGTCAATATTTTATCTAATACTTGATACTTTTTCTAATTCATTTATTTCTGCTACGACTGATACTTCTGTTCGAAAATAAGTAATTCAGACTATAAATATGTATTTTCAATATACAATGTGTCCGTAAAACATGAAATAAATTCCAGCTAAGCCCAGCTCTACTCGACTCGAAATATTTGAGCCGAGCCGACACGAACCACGAGCTCAACCTGCAGCTCGAAGTTCAAGCCGAGCTTCTATGTCGAGCTTGGCTCGAAAGTTAGAGCCAAGCTCAAGCTTCTTAAAAGCTCGGCTCGGCTGGAATCGAGTCCATCCCTATTAGTAAATTTTAAAATTTATACAATGATAATCAAAGCCAAAGCACCTTTCCGTACACAACTGCAGAGGAAAGGGGTATGATGGGGCAAGCGTTATGAGCGGTGTTTATTCAGGCGTACAAAGGCGCATAACTGACATTGAAAAAGAGCTTCTAATGTTCATCGTGCATGCCATAATCTGAACCTAGTGTTGAATGATGCCGTTGCTGGTGTACATGAGTTGTTTTTTAGGATATAATAATTAAAGGATTATATGTTTTTTTTAGTGCAAGGTTAATTTACAATACATACAAGAACGCAACTATGTCGGTGAAACTGCATAAAAATACGGACCATATCCCAATTGGCAGAGGAGTCCGACAGGGCGATACTTATCGCCTAAACTGTTTACCGCAATACTAGAATATGCTTGTAAAAAACTTAACTGGGAAGAGCGAGGCCTGAATATTGACGGTAGAAGATTAACAAATTTGAAATTCGCAGACACCATAGTTTTATTCTCTGACAACCTCAAGGAGATAGGAAGTTCAGTTAGTGTGTGCCAGTGTAGGTCTTAAAATAAACATCTCCAAAACAAAATTCATGACAAACCTAGTACCTAGCGGAAATATAAATATTGGAGACAACGAAGTAGAGCTAGTAGAAAAATACATATACCTTGGACACGAAATAAAGATCGCAAGAGAAAACCAAACATGCGAACTACGAAGAATAATAAACCTAGCCTATGGAAAACTCAAAGACATCTTTAAAAGCGATATACCAATTTTTTAAAACGTAAAACATTTAACCAATGTGTGTTGCCTGTGATGACTTATGGTGCCGAAACTTTGACATTGACAGCTAAAACTTCTAAAATGCTGCAAATAGCCCAGAGGAAAATGGAAAGGTCAATGCTAAGTATATCGCTTCGTGACTGAGTTAGAAATGAAGACTTAAGATGAAGAACAGGAGTTACCGATGTAATTTCCCGAATTGCCACCCTGAAATGGAACTGGGCCGGACACGTCTCCCGAATCAGTGATGGGAGGTGGACAAAGAGATTACTTGAATGGAGGCCGAGATTAGACAAAAGAAGTAGAGGAAGGCCACCTACTCGTTGGACTGACGATCTCAAGAAAGTGTCAAGAAATTGGATGTAAAGTGCTGAAAATAGAGCACAATGGAAAAAATGAGGGAGGCCTATGTCCAGCAGTGGACGCAAAGGGCTGGATGATGATTAAAATATGGGATGTACTATGTGCTATTATGACTTTAGATTCATCGCCTTTGCCAACACTTAAAAGGTTATGTGAAACCCGGTGGTCATACAGACATGATGCTGTTATGGCTTTGTACCAATCTTTCCGACAAGTAATGAAACCTTTAACGAAAATTGCGTTGATATCTAAAAAAACGATGAAAAATTAGAAGTTATGCATTATTAGAGCATATGAATAATTGTGAATCTAACATCAAAACTGAAACACGCTGAAAGTCCTCCGTTTAAATATTTTAAATTTCGACCCAGTTTACAGTTGTACACTTTCGCTACACCCTGTATATTGAGTCGGAGAAGCGCAGTTTCAAATCGCTTTTCCGCATTGGTGTGAGTTTGTTATTTTGTTCGTTCCCACAACATTACGAATTTTATTTCTTTATCCGTTCCTTGAAATAATACGCATTTAAGAAACGGAATATTTTTCAATAAACCCTTGAATTGTTGTAGTTTGCAAGGTAAAGAGATTCCACGTTAAGTAAAGACTCAGAGTATAAAGGTTTTTATGATATTTACAGTTTTGGTTTGTCGGTTATATGTTTCGTCGGTATATCCAAATAGCTAGAGGAAGGACCCCTGCTATGCTGTTAGGCTGTTGCAGTCTAGAAGATGAAAGATTTTTATGACTTTCTCAGACACAAATTTATTGAGGGTGTATTGCAACCGGAAGGCTCAACCTAAAATAAGCCGAGGTTTTTAGTAAAGCTCTTAAATATTGGTTCTAAAAACTAACTGTAAAATTATGAGTCATCGCATTTCGTGTAAACTCGAGAGATTTTGTTGTTGCGAAGTTTAAGTGTTTGTAATTGGTTGAGGGTAAAACCATCATGGCGTTCGAGGGATGTTTTAAGAGTTTTACTGACCATTTGATTGGTAGAGAAATATCTGGTATGATTCCTATTGGTCTAAGTAGGAAGTCACTTTTTTTTGGGAGAGGAACCCAAGTTTTAGAAGGATCGAGTTAGCGGTCCTAGAGAAGTTCCGTAGAAGTCACCATCAAGTGAAGTTGAGTTCAGTAGAAGCCATCATCATGTTCAGTTGAGTTCCACCAGGGCCACCATCGAGTTAAGTTGAGTTTAGTTTTGGTTCCCTTAGGGCCATCGTCATGGAGTTGAGTTCCATTAAGTGTTTCGGAATGTAGTTTTCCAGTTTCCCAGCCGGCTAGGTTAATTCCAGCCCGGCGAATGTGATGGTGTATCGTGAACCCCGGCGATTTTCCCGCTGTTTCTAAGCAAATCGTCGTTATCATTTTATACCAATTTTGGTATCCACTAATTTCTTTTAAGCAGTCAGAACCAGAAGTAGGAGAGAAGAGTTTCAATTTTCTCATTACTATGTTTAGCAGTGCAGTTAAAACATGTAGTATGCTCACATACTTTATTTTGGTCAAAGTTAATGAACTTTCAATAATCACGTTCGAGTCTAACTAAATAATTTTATTCGAGTAAAAGTAAAATTTGATCCAGTTTAACGAACTTTTAAACTATTTATCTTCAAGTGAAAGCTGAATTTTTCTATAATAATGTTTGTTTATAAACAATGTACTGTTTGCTGTTTGCTGTAATTAACGACAGTGAAGTAAGTGTTTCGCGAGTGCAATAGCGCCTTGGACTTTCGAATCAAGCTACGAGGAAGAAGCCAGGACACTAATTGTTAAGGTATAATTTTTATATTTGTAAAACTGTTCGTTTCATCTTTGATTAATTGGTAATCTGGTCTCTAATTATAACAGAGAGATCAGAGATTATTTTTTTTTAATAAATAATGTTTGATTTTCGACCTATAATTTATTATTTCTTTCCTTCTCTCTTGAATCGTAAGAACGATAAAACATTGACTGAGTATATAATTTTGAGTGTAAAGTAAAGGAGGTAAGTTACATTATAACATTCTGTATATTATGTATATTTTTTTATTTGACTATTTTCTGTTTTATTTTGATCTAATACCATTTTTCTTTTAATATTTGTTTTTTTGTATAAATTCTGGTTCCTTAGTAACCAGTGGCGCCCAATATTTTATTTTTTTTCTTTATTTTTTATTTCACACCCTTATTTCGATTTTTCTATCTTTCTAATTTTTCTAAGCTAATAAGAGTATATCATAACATCTATTAAATAATCCACTCCCTAAAATCTCTGAGACAGTAGCAACCGAGGTACTTAATAAATTATGTAGCACGAATTTTGTCCAATTCTTAATTAGTCATGTTTCATAAAACAACAGGGGCTATCTTTTGTCTTACATTAAAATGGCCCCATATGACTTCCATTCTTTGTCGTGTTTCATAAAATGGCTTCCATGCGTGGGGCTGTTTCATAAAATTAATTGTGCTACAAAACTTTTGAAATCTGAAACGGCATAGTTAACGGTCGTCCTTCAACTTTTTGAAAAAACTCATGATCATTTTTGAGAAATGAAAAATTTGTTTTCCGAAGCTTTAGCAGAAGCAGCAGGAATAGCAGAATAATAGTGGGGTATTATACCGGAATTTAAAAATAAACGGATTAAACGTATAAAAAAAATTTACGATGTCAGCTGCGACCAAAAAATAACTTGTAGCAAAAAAAATTTTGAAGTTAATGTTTTCAATGTAAAATTGGATATAATATTGCAACAACTTATATTACTAATAGGTTGTCGGATTAAGAGACATGTATAATAGGTTTTCATGTCTATTCCCAAAAAATCTATTAACACTAACTGATGAAGACTTATACAAAGGCCAAATAATGTCCTTTACATATTTTCTATTTTAGTAATATACTGTTATTAATTGTCGTTATATTTATAATACGGGGGCCCAACAAAAATTGTCGCGGGGAGGCCCCCCAATCTTCAGCTACGCCACTGGTAAGAAAGCTAGAAGGCTGGATAAAATGTGTGTGTTGCACAAAATGGGCTCATGAAGCCTCTAGTGCCTATGATGATGTAGATGAAATTTTTATTTGTGACTTCTGTTCATAGATTTTCGATTTATGTTTACATACTTTCAATAAATATTTTATTTTCTGCCCATTAGTCTTTTTATATGGTAATTAAGTTACTACCCGGTTTTATCATACCGGTTGGACAAAATCGGGTATTTTGCAATATTTTCATAAAAATAAAAAAAAATTAAAATATTTATAAAAATTCACATTGGTATATCAAACTTAAGTCATTTGAGAATATTTCAATCTGCAGCAAACGTTTGCTACTCTAAAGCACAAGATACATACGGTTTCTGGACTGGTACCCGGTTTTGTCCAACTCTTCCTACCATGTGTTCTTAAAAATGAGTTCGTTGTCATTGCAAAACTGAAGTCGCCTCTCTCCTCTATCATTACATCTCCTAGTCCAAATTCGCCTACTACTTTTCCATCTCTTCCTGTCCCTACCCTCGCATTGAAGTCGCCTAAAACAATATTAACTTCATCTCTTTTTTTTTCTTCCAGTGTTTTATCTAATTCGTTATAAAAGCTGTCTATTTCTAAATATCATCTCGTGTTACTCATTTTTCTTCTGTCTCTAAATATCTCTAAATATATTTAGATCACATAATTGATTTTACAAACTTGTTCTTTTGTTCTATATTATAACTTCTAACTATGATTAAAAAGTATCGTAAAAAGTGAATCCCCTTGCCTCAGGCATTTCTTTATTTAAACAGAGCTCTTTTACTTCGTAAATTACTGAATGCTAACTATATAGGGTCTTTATTCTTCCCTTGTAGTAAAGATTTTAAAACTACACGTTTTACAAGCAGTAAATCAAGACTCTATCACTTTTGAAAGTTTAGCTCTGAACATACATGAAATATATTTTTATTTTGACATCAAATTTCTCTTAAACAACATTTTTGTTGCGCAACTCTGGTCATAAATCTTGAAACTATTAAATAAAGGAGTAACTGATTTTATATGACGATAACTGTTTCGGGCGTAGATCGATAGGCTGGAAAAAAGATACACTGGGCGATCAAATGATACAGAAAAACAAAAAAATATTTGTAGAAACTTATTTGACAAATACATTTAAACAGTGCCAGTTTAACCTAACTTCGGTCCCTGGGCACTAGAGATTTAGGGGCCCCCTTCATTGCTATTCGTTGTCAATTTTTTTTTAACAAAAACTAATTCGTTGTCAATTTTTTTAACAAAAAAACACATGCATTAACTATAAACGTTTATTGTAAAACCCATACATTTTTAAAAATTTTAAAAAAGATTTTTAAAACAAACGAGAAAAATAGCAAACGTAAAAAATATTCCAAAAAATACATTAAAAAGATTAAAAAAAAAACAGAAAGTTCTACAGAACAACACATGACAAACAAAAAACATATTCTAAAAAATATACAGGGTGTCCAAAAACTCTACCGACAAACGAAGACAGGAGATTCCTCAGATAATTTTAAGACAATTTAATCAAATTCACCTAGTCCAAAAATGCTTCCTAAGGGAGTTAGAGCTCTTCGAAGATGGCGTCTAGTAATTAGTTTTTCCTAAATACCTTCAGAACGCTTCTAGTTAGAAAAACGAAAATTGGTACACGTATTTATCTTTTAGAGATAAATCGAATCCATCTGTTGTGAATTTCTAGTACCAGTCATAAGTGTCCGTTTTGGGTGGGGCAACGGATATTTTATCGCATAACTTTTTTGTCTTTAACTTTTAGGCAGTTTTGTTGTTGGATTATTAAATTGTGAGATTTTCTAGTACTAAAAGGTACTCTTACTTTAAGTCCGTAGGACACACCATTTTCTAGAAAAATCGATTTGAAAATTTTCTGTTTCCTGAATTTGAAAAATAAATAAAAAAAATCAAAAAAAGGGGTTTATTTTACCAACTTAAAGCAAGAGAAACTTTTAGTACTAGATTGCCTCATAATTTAATAATCGAGTGTCAAAAATTCTTAAAACTTAAAGACAAAAAAGTTATGTGGTAAAATAACCGTTGACCTACCCAAAACGGACGCATATGACCAGTACTAAAAATTTGCAATTAATGAAATCGATTCATCTCTAGAATATAAATAAATGTACCAGTTTTCGTTTTTCTAAATAGTTTTATTTTGAAATTCTTTTTTGATATTCAAAAAACGAAAAATTTTCAAATCGATTTTTCTAGAAAACAATGTATCCTATCGACTTAAAGTAAGAGTACCTTTTAGTACTATAATACCTTACATTTTAATAATCCAGACTCAAAAATGCTTAAAAAATTAAAAACAAAAATGTTATGCGACAATATAACTGTTGCCCTACCCAAAACGGACGCCTATGACCTGTACTAGAAATTTGCAATGAATCGAATCGATTTATCTCTGGAAGATAAATATGTGTACCAATTTTCGTTTTTCTAAATAGAAACGTTCTGGATATATTTAAGAAAAACTAACTACCAGACGACATCTTCAAATAGCTCTAGCTCCTTTAGGAAGCATTTTCGGACGAGGTGAATTGGGTTAAAATATCTTAAAATTATCTAAGAAATATCCTGTTTTCGTTAAATTATTTCCCTTATGACGACTCGTTAAATTCTCATGGGATCAACGAAAAGCTAGTCCTTGAGAAGCAAGTAATTTAATGGTGACAACAACTCTTCTTAGGACCTTTACTTAATAGTCAGCTTCTCGTCCTACTTGTTCTTTCAAGCTAGCGTCTATAACTCCAATTTAACTGATGACTGATTATCCATCTAACTCCAACTGATGATCTTGTTGTTAATGTATGTAACCATAGAGTACAGATGAAATTTATTTTCTTCGTGAGATCTTAGTAAACTATTCAAATATTTCCACTGGGTAAAATATATCCAAAATCAGTTAATCTTTTTTTTTTCAATTGAAAATAATTTACAAGGGTAACAATAAACAGCTTTAACACTTCTCTATGCCTCCATTGGGTTTCACTCTATAAGAGTGGCTTTCATTTAATCTTCTATATTAAGCTTTGTCTCCAGCTTCATACTTTTTTACAATTTTCTAGGGAATCGCTCTTTGGTTTAAAAGTTGTCACAGTTCTTATTTATCAGTCTTAATATCAGACCATATCGAAATCGCGGGTATTTCGTAGTCTTTTTCTCTATTTAAAAAAATATGGTCCTCGATTATTTAGCGGACTTTATTTTGTTATTAATAAAAGGAAGGGTCCATACGGCCCCTCCGGGTCAATGGATAATACGGCACTGCATTTAAATATTTTCTAATTTGTTCAGCCCACTAACCAGAATTACCAACCTAATTCATTCTTCATCTTCTTCAAACTTTGTTTTTTTTACCAAAGTTTTTCCTTATCTACAACTCTTCTGATGTTTTGTTAGTCAACTGTTATAAATTCTTAAGCCAGTAATTTGGGCATCTTCTTGGTCTGCTTCTACCTTAAATCTTTCTTTTATTGCTGAGTTGTAGAAGATTATGAAAGCTTCAGTTTGAAGAGTTGGATGAACATAGAAATTCTACAATTAATAGACAAAGAAAGCGAATTGAAAAATAAGAAAAAAGACGAAAGTACCTATAACAAAATGACAACACGGGTCGACTAACGGAAATCATCTGGGAGAAGAATGGTGGAAAACGCTTATACTACGATCACAATAAAGATGCACTAGAAATAAACAAACCAAGACACGTTAAGTGTTACTAGGAGCACTCTCAAATCATTATTTACAGTGTATATATATTGTAAATCCCAAATCGTGATTTACAAAGTTTATACATTGTAAATCATGATTTGGGAGTGCTCCTAGTAACGTTCACCGTGTCTTGGTTTGTTTATTTCTAGTGCATCGTCATTGTGATTTTAGTATAGAAATAAGAAATATTGGAGAACAAGTATTAAGGCATAGTATTATTCGCCGAAACAGCAGGAAAATTTAAGCACAATTTAAAAAAATGAAGTTAGAAGCAAAAAATGCAACCTAAATGTAAAGAGAAGACACAGATAATAAAAATAACAAGGAAAAAAAACAGGGATTATCAAATCAAAGTTGAGATAGATCAACAAAAAGTAAACCAAAAAAACATACCTGGGAACAGTAATAAATCACAGAGGAAGCATCGAGGACGCTGTCAATAAGAGACTAGAGAGTACATGAAAACTATTCCAGGCTCTAAATAGATAATTCCTCAACAACAAAGAAAGATCAAAGAAAACAAAGATGACAAAATATGAAACAATACGAGTATATAGACCAATATTGAGAAACAAAGCAGAAAATTGGATATTAAAAAGAAGACACCAAATTAGGATACAAGCAGCAGAGATGAAATACGTCAGAAGAATGATAGGGACAAGCAGGGCCGTAACTACCATTGGGGCAACCGGGGCAGTACCCCGGGGCTCCCGACCAAGGGGGGCCCCGTGCATAGATTTTATGTATTTTAAAAGCTGATCCCAACGAAATATTTTCAAATGACACAATTTTAAAAAGACCGCCACATAGTTTTAATTTTTAACTAGGGAAATTAGTCTTTTAGACTAAAATGCAATTGGAACAGAACAGGTGTCCTGAGGCCTGAGCTAAGCTGGGACCTCCGAGACCTTAACATAAAAATTTAAATTATAACTTAAGAAATTAGTTATTTCGGCGTGATAAAACCTAAAATGATTAATTATTTATATGGGAAATAAGCCACAATTAAAATGAAAAAAATAATTTTATTAACGTTTCGACGCCCAAATTGGGTGCCGTTGTCAAAATATAAAATATTATAAAATAAACAAAAGTGTTGTTGTTAAGCAAAAAAATTCTTCTAATAATTTATTTAATCTCACTCATTTATATTGGCAATTCAGACATATATTATACATTTTAAAGTAGAAGACTTTAAAATGATATTGCCAATATTTATGAGTTGCGTTCCTGGGACGACTTACTGAAAGATAGTTCATTCGATTACATGAAATCAACCCCAACTCAAGAATATCCGTCATAAAAAATTATAGCATGTGATCTGTCTTTAAAAAGACAACCAAATGCAACGACAGTAAAATTCTCGCGTTAGAGACTTCATAGTAAATCACAAGGGAAAACCAGGAAAAACCCTGTGATACTATCCCGACATCGTAAGTATTTGGTCTTACATTAATTTACTCTCAAAAAATAATACCAAATTCTGACTTGTAACAAGTTTAAATTAAAAATAATATTAATAATACTAGATATATAAGTAATACTAAAATATAAAATATGTACTAGCTCGATATTATTGACTTACTAATCTTGGTATTTTCTTTCTATTGACTTCCTCTTTCAGTATGGGTAACCACATCCTGCTGCATTCTACCGAGGAATTTGCGACACAATTGGTTTCATTTAGCATAATTAGAGCCGCTTCTTTGATTTTTCTCTTTTTACTATCTGATTATTTCAGGACTATACTTGAATCTCTCCACTGAACTCTATGTTCATTATCCCATGCGTGTTGACATATTTGAGATCTCTCAAATTCTCTATTTTTAATATAAGATTGATGTTCACTTATTCTAACGTCTAATGGTCTTGATGTCTCACCTAAATAAAATTGTTCGCATTCTCAAGGTATTTTATAAATGCAATTCTTTGTTCTTTCTTGATCATTGTTAGGTTTAGTTTTAGATAGAATAGATCTCAATGTGTTTGTTGTTTTGAATGTTGTTGAAATGTTGAATTTATTTCCTATTGTTTTAAGTTTCTAGGATAGTCCTTTTATATATGGTATTGATATTTTCCTCGTATTATTTCTGGTGAATGTTGTAGGATCCCGTTCTAAGTTGCTCTGTTCCATTCGATCCAATCTTGACAATTCCTTATTTATAAACGATAAAGGATAATCATTTTTTAATAAAACAGATGTTACCAATTATTGTTTTTCTGCTAAAAAGGAATTTTCGTTAGAACAAGTAATTTTGGCTCTATCATATAAGGATTTAATGATTCCCTTTTTATGGAGATATGTAGATGATGTGTTTTCAATATGGCCTCATAGATCAGAATTGTTGGATACGTTCCTGAATATTATAAACGATCAAGAAGAGACAATAAAATTTACAATGGAAAAGGAATACAATAACAGCCTACCTTTCCTCGATGTTTTGATCTCAAAGAAGGATATTGGATATGAGACTCAAGTGTATAGAAAACCAACACACACCAACAGATATCTCAATTACAAGTCAAATCACAACATCAACGTTAAAAAGGGAATCATTAAATCCTTATATGATAGAGCCAAAATTACTTGTTCTAACGAAAATTCCTTTTTAGCAGAAAAACAATTGTTAACATCTGTTTTATTAAAAAATGATTATCCTTTATCGTTTATAAATAAGGAATTGTCAAGATTGGATCGAATGGAACAGAACAACTTAGAACGGGATCCTACAACATTCACCAGAAATAACACGAGGAAAATATCAATACCATATATAAAAGGACTATCCGAGAAACTTAAAACAATAGGAAATAAATTCAACATTTCAACAACATTCAAAACAACAAACACATTGAGATCTATTCTATCTAAAACTAAACCTAACAATGATCAAGAAAGAACAAAGAATTGCATTTATAAAATACCTTGTGAATGCGAACAATTTTATTTAGGTGAGACATCAAGACCATTAGACGTTAGAATAAGTGAACATCAATCTTATATTAAAAATAGAGAATTTGAGAGTTCTCAAATATGTCAACGCGCATGGGATAATGAACATAGAGTTCAGTGGAGAGATTCAAGTATAGTCCTGAAAGAATCAGATAGTAAAAAGAGAAAAATCAAAGAAGCGGCTCTAATTATGCTAAATGAAACCAATTGTGTCGCAAATTCCTCGGTAGAATGCAGCAGGATGTGGTTACCCATACTGAAAGAGGAAGTCAATAGAAAGAAAATACCAAGATTAGTAAGTCAATAATATCGAGCTAGTACATATTTTATATTTTAGTATTACTTATACAGGGTGTCCCGAAAAGATTGGTCATAAATTATACCGCACATTCTGGGGTCAAAAATAGTTCGATTGAACCTAACTTACCTTAGTACAAATGTGCTCATAAAAAAAGTTACAACCCTTTGTAGTTACAAAATGAAAATCGATTTTTTTCAATATATCGAAAACTATTAGAGATTTTTTATATAAAACCGACATGTATGATTATTACGTCAGAAATATCTTAAAACAAAATTATAGTGAAATTTGTCCACCCCATAAAAATTTTATGGGGGTTTTGTTCCCTTAAACCCCCCCAAACTTTTGTGTACGTCCCAATTAATTCATTATTGTGGTACCATTAGTTAAACACAACGTTTTTAAAACTTTTTTGTCTCTTAGTATTTTTTCGATAAGCCAGTTTTTATCGAGATGCGGCTTCTTTTTAAATATATTTACATAAATATTTTCTGTGGGTTTTGCTCCTTTAAACCCCCCAAATTTTTGTGTACGTTCCAATTAAACTATTATTGTGGTACCATTAGTTAAACACAGTGTTTTTAAAACTTTTTTGTCGCTTAGTCTTTTTTTGATAAATCACCTTTTATCGAGATGTGGCTTCTTTTTCAAAATATACATAAAAATGTAAATTATAAATAAATTTTCAGATTATTAACAAGTCTCTATAATCGTACTTAACCATATACAAATATGTGGTGGATTCGACAAATATTCAAAATATCTCGATAAACACTAGCTTATCGAAAAAGTACTAAGAGGCAAAAAAGTTTTAAAAATATTGTTTTTCACTAATGGTAATACAATATTAATTTAATTCGAACGTACACAAAAGTTTGGGCGGGTTTAAGGGAACAAAACCCCCATAAAATTTTTATGGGGTGCACAAAATTCACTTTAATTTTTTTTAAGATGTTGCAGCCATAAGAATGCCACATGTCTATTTTCAATAAAAAATCTTTAAGAGTTTTCGATATATGAAAAAAAAACGATTTTCATTTTGTAACTTCAAAGGGCTGTAACTTTTTTTGTCTGTACTATTGTATATAAGTAAGTGAGATTCAATAAATCTATTTTTGACCCCAGAATCTGTGGTATAATTTATGACCAATCTTTTCGGGACACCCTGTATATCTAGTATTATTAATATTATTTATAATTTAAACATGTTACAAGTCAGAATTTGGTATTATTTTTTGAAAGTAAATTAATGTAAGACCAAATACTTACGATGTCGGGATAGTATCACAGGGTTTTTTCCTGGTTTTACCTTGTGATTTACTATGAAGTCTGTAACGCGAGAATTTTACTGTCGTTGCATTTGGTTGTCTTTTTAAAGACAGATCACATGCTATAATTTTTTATGACGGATATTCTTGAGTTGGGGTTGATTTCATGTAATCGAATGAACTATCTTTCAGTAAGTCGTCCCAGGAACGCAACTCATAAATATTGGCAATATCATTTTAAAGTCTTCTACTTTAAAATGTATAATATATGTCTGAATTGCCAATATAAATGAGTGAGATTAAATAAATTATTAGAAGAATTTTTTTACTTAACAACAACACTTTTGTTTATTTTAGTAATAGTTTATATTTTGACAACGGCACCCGATTTGGGCGTCGAAACGTTAATAAAATTATTTTTTTCATTTTAATTGTGGCTTATTTCCCATATAAATAATTAATCATAAAAATGCCACAAGGAAATAGCTTCAGAACAAAACCTAAAATGCCATTGAAAGAGGGGGCCCGGGCGAAGCTGGGGCCCCCGAGACCCTTCGCAAACATATAAATTGTGACTGAGTAAATTAGTTATTTTGGCGAAATAAAAACTAAAATGTAACCGGAATAGGGACCCCAGGTCTCAGCTACTTTGTCTTAATCAATTTATCCTAGACCACATCTTGGTACGTGAAAGGAACCACATATTGAAAAGAAAGGTATAAGATAAAATGAGCACATTAGGATCAGTCCCATCAGTACACTGACCAGCTTCACTGAGTGTGCTTGGCTCACACTGCAGTAGCTTCAGGTACCTTAAGGTGCTTTTAAATCAAAGTGAACACGAACGAAGGAACTATTCGTAGGTGTTCGCTTGGTTATTCGTTCGGTACAAAGTAAGACCATTTACATTGTAGCGAACGAACGCATTCGTTGATAATCCGTCCGCAATGTCAGATACAGATGAAGCTGTAATCATTAGCGCTGCTAATTTTATAGTTATTGCAGGACATGCTGAAAAAAAAGAAAGAAGAGAGTGTGGTGTTCACATAGTAGGGAAAATGCGCTGGGGTTAAATATCAAACATTTTTCCGGACCCCCCTTGCTCTGGGGGTAAATTCCCCAGACCTCCAGGTAGGGGGCCCCCAGATCACATTTGCCCCGGGGCCCCCAACATCGTAGTTACGGCCCTGGGGACAAGAAGGACAGACAGACTCAAAAATGATGGCATAGGAAACAGACTTAAAATAAACCTTTACTTGACACAATAAAGGAGAAAAAATTAGCACCAAACCAATAGGGAAAAACAGAAGAGGCAGACCAATAAAATAGTAGAACAGCGACATAGCAGAGATATTACAAAATTAGGGAAAATCTTAGCAAAAAGCAACACAAATGGCGAAAAACAGGAAAGAATGGAGAAAATTAATCAATGGTTAGAAACACCTCCCTCGACACCTAACGGTAGAAGAGGAACGATTATGTATGTATGTATGTATGTATGTATGTATGTATGTATGTATGTACAAGGTTTTTTTCACTATATTTTGACCCCCCTGTAAACTGCTTTATTTACAGAATTAGAAAAAAATGTAAAATACAAAAGTTATTCCATTTTTAAATTATGATTTTTTGACATATATAGGGTGAGGCAGATAACTGGCCTATTAGAAATATCTCGAGAACTAAAGGCAACAGAATCATGAAAATTGGAATAAAGGGGTTTTGAAGGATGATCTATTTTCATCTCTTTGCAACTTCCGGTTATACCGGAAGTTCCTTATAACTTCGTTTTTTTAAATGGGACGCCCTGTATATTTTACATTTTTGGATTCTCTTCGATGTCTTCTTTCTTAAAATATAAGGTTTTGTAATATTATACAGGGTATTTTAAAAGATAATTAAGTTTTTTTATTAATTTCGTAGCAAAATTAACACCCTGTAGAATTGTAGTAGTTTGACATCTAACACTCTACTTACGTTCAAATAATTTTTAATATACTCTACTATTGTTAAGATTCATTAGTATAGCTAAATTTTTAATTTTAGTATACAGGGTTGGTCGAAACTCGGAATGAGTTATCTGAGTTTTCTTAAATGGAACACCCTGTATTTTTGTATTGTAATGAATTGATATTTTATGGTACTTTTTTATTTCTTAAGCATTCCCTATACCTAACTTCTTTAATTTGTGAGTTATTGGTGATTCAAGCTAAACATTAATTGCAACAAAAAATACGTAAAATTTTATTAGGCTGTCCGTGAAAATACTCAATCCCAAATAATTTTTCAGAAATAAATACATATTAATCCAGACTGGTCCTTAAAATTACCAATAATGGTTTAGCTATCAAAATACCTGCGTAGTTAAGATTGTTGGTGCGATTAACAATTAAGCACAAATTAAAGCAGTTAGGTATAGGGAATGCTTAAGAAATAAAAAGAACCATAAAATATCATTTTATTACAATACTAAAATACAGGGTGTTCCATTTAAGAAAACTCAGAAAATACTCATTCCGAGTTTCGACCAACCCTGTATACTAAAATTAAAAATTTAGCTATACTAATGATTCTTAACAATAGTAGAGTATATTAAAAATTATTTGAACGTAAGCAGAGTTTTAGATGTCAAACTACTACAATTCTACAGGGTGTTAATTTTGCTACGAAATTAATAAAAAAACTTAATTATCTTTTAAAATACCCTGTATAATATTACAAAACCTCATATTTTAAAAAAGAAGACATCGAAGAGAATCCAAAAATGTAAAAATATACACGGTGTCCCATTTAAAAAATCGAAGTTATGAGCTACTTCCGGTATAACCGGAAGTTGCAAAGAGATGAAAATATTTTCATTTAATAGATCATCCTTCAAAACCCCTTTATTCCAATTTTCATGATTCTGTTGGCTTTAGTTCTCGAGATATTTCTAATAGGCCCTTTATTTGCCTCACCCTGTATATCATACTAGTGACGTCATCCATTTGGGTGTGATGACGTAATCGACTATTTTTTTAAATAGGAATAGGAGTCGAGTGCTAGCTCATTTGAAAGGTTATTCAATTCCCTATTCAATAATATAAACATTAACATGATTAATTATACAGGGTGTCCAAAAAAAAATTTTTTTGAATTAAATTAAATGACAAAAAGAAGAATGTATGTAATTTATTTAGTTTAAAATACATTTTACTGCTGTTAGAAAACAGAAATAAAGGTTTATTGCACAAATAAACATTGATTTTTGCTTAAATTCAATGTTCAAACTGCCAAGTGGCAGATGGGTGGCAGCTTGAACCTTGAACATTGAAATTTAAGTGAAAAGTAATATTTATTTGTTCAATAAACATTTATTTCTGTTTTCTGACAGCTGTAGAATGTATTTTGAATTAAATAAATTACATAATATATTCTTCTTTTTGTGTCAATTAATTTAATTTAAAAAAAATTTTGGATACCCTGTATAATTAATCATGTTAATGTTTATATTACTGAAAACGGAATTGAATAACCTTTCAAATGAGCTAGCACTTGACCCATATTCCTATTTAAAAAAATAGTTGATTACGTCATCACGCTCAAATGGATGACGTCACTAGTATGACATATATGTCAAAAAATCATAATTTAAAAATCTAATAACTTTTGTATTTTACATTTTTTTCTAATTCTGTAAATAAAGCAGTTTACAGATGGGTCAAAATATAGTGAATAACCCTGTACATTGTACATATTATGTTACAATTAGTTATATCCACCTCATCATGCAACCTCTTCCATCCACTGCTGGACATAGGTCTCTCCCATTTTTCGCCACTCTCCACGGTTATGTGCGTCTTGTTGCCATTTCTTGGAAATCCGTTTAATGTCGTCCATCCAGCGGCGTGTTGGTAGTCGTCCTCTGCTGCGTCTGTCATCTCTTGGGCGCCAGTCAATTAGTTTTCTGGTCCATCTTGAGCCTTTTAGTCTCGCTACGTGACCTGCCCAATTTCATTTCAGCCTGGCTATACGTTCGACGACATCAGTGATAGGAAGAACGCATTGGTCAAATGTCTTCCGTTTCATATATTGGGATGTTGCTCTTAAATATGTCTCTTAAGTTGTGCTCACTACGGAGAGCAATGGACTGTATCCTCGCTCCGACCCTTGCTCCCTGGTATTTATATTCGTTATATTCGTGAATTCTCGTATTTAAAATAATGTATTTATTTTACATAGCGATCGATAAGATAGTTTCGATAATACATTATTTTAAATGCGAGAATTCACGAATATAAATACCAGGGAGCCAGTGGCGTAGCCAGCAGTGCCGGATTTACCACTAGGCAGACTAGGCCGCGGCCTAGGGCCGCAAGCAATAGGGGGCCGCAGCGTTTTGTAAAAAAAAATTTTTGTTAAAAAAATGTGTAAAAAAAGCCGTGTCCGAATATGGACAAATATGGACACGGCTTTGCGCATTCTACTATGCATGATGACAACTAATGCATCTGGAGAAAGATCATTCAGCGTGTTGAAAAGAATAAAAAATTGACGAAAATTCTAGATTATCTAGTTTGGTTAGTTTTGTTTCAAATGCAAAGTTTTTTCAAGCCTTATGACTTTAACGGTTTGATTAAAGATTTTGCAGCCAAAAAAGGTAGAAAAGTGAGTGTTTAGAGTTTAGATATGAGATTTATTATTATGAGTATGGAGTGGAGTGAGTGGCAATTTTAATCACTAATCCAACTTTATCCAAATTAAGAACATGACATTGACGTTTTTCAGTATAAGAGAATAATGTGACAATTTAACGATCTAAAAGTTTATTTGTGGTATTCTTAATATTTTTATTTGTCAGTACCGTAGCCTATTACTGTTACAGTTCATATTATTTTGCTTGTTCTTTTACTTATAATGTCTTTTCAACTCTGCCTTTTTTAGTCTTTTGTTGTCATCTGTATCTACTTTTCCCCCGGATGAAACAAATGCTATTTAATTTTAACAATTAAGGGCATAGGCGCAAAATGTTGCCTGTCAAAATGTTCAATGTGATTTAAATGTATTAATTTTTTTCGAATCCTGAGAAAACTAATGGTAGGGGAGCCCAAGCGGGGATTTTTGCAGTTACTCGAGCGCGTCAAATTATCATATGGGGAGAAACCTGGTACCCTGTAGATGTACCTCTATCATATATTGGCTCTTAACACAGGGGAGTTCGTTAAGGGGGGCCCGAAAAAAAAATCTATCCTTCAAAAAACTCGAAATTGTCAGATTAAGATAAGGTAAGTTAAGTACATGCAAAGGTGTGTATATTTTAAAAATCTGACGATTTGAGCCGGGTGTAAGGAAATGGGTGAGTCCCAAAATTTCATAAGGATAAAGCGAATATTTCGCGAAATGAATGACAGATCGAAAAACTAAAAAATATGTTCCAATATTTTTTAAAAATCTATCGAATGATACTAAACACGACTTCCAACGGAGAGGGGTGGGGGGTAAATTTAATATTTTAAATACCAATCCCGCGATATTTTGCGAAATGGACATCAGATCGAAAAACTGTAAAATACACTTATTCAATATTTTTGAAAAATCTATCGAATGGTACCAAACGTGACCCCCATGGATGTGGGGTGGGGGGTTACTTTAAAATCTTAAATAGGAGCCATAATTTTTTTATTGCAGATTTGGATTCCTTACGTAAAAATAGGTAACTTTTATTCGAAACATTTTTTCTAATTATGGATAGATGGCGTTATAATCGGAAAAAACGATTGTTGGAAATGGAAAATTAGATTAAAAAATGGCAGCGCCCACTAAAATGAAAAACTTTACTTAACTTTTTTTGGTTCTAGGAACTACTCTTCACAACCCAATAGGTCCCCAAAGCGCTCGAGTGACTGCACATTTAGCGTACTTTGCTCCCCTACCATAATAAGTATTTTTGAAAAATTTAAACGCAGAATAAAAGATTACGTTATTACCGAGGGCCGAAAGTCCCTGAAAACTTCTACAATGTTTATTTTAATAAGTTACAAAGATGAAAAAAAGAGAACATTTAGTGTGACTTTTAATTTCAAATATCTCATTCAAAAGAAATTTTTTAACAATCTTTAATTCTTTCATTCTTTCAATTTTTCATTCTGCGTTTAAATATTTAAAAAATAGTTATTAGTTTTCTCAGGATTCGAAAAAAATAAATACATTTAAAACATATTGAACATTTTGACAGGCGACATTTTGCGCCTATGTCCTTAACTGCAATACTAATTTATAATCATGAAGTTATCGTGGGCCGCTCGGGGTAATTTGGTCTAGGGCCGCAAGTACCCTAAATCCGGCACTGGTAGCCAGGGGGCCGCCCCCCCCCCCCCCCCGAAATTTATAAAATTTTAAACATTGTAGAAATCATAAAAAACTAAGTTTTACGGGTATTGACTTACGGTTTAGTTGTATTAAATCTTGTACGTAAAACAATGTGCTTCACACATCTTATTTAACAAAGCTGTTTACACCCACTGCTCGTCACATTGCCTGAACTTATGGCTCAGTGACGCCAGCAAAATCCCGTGTGTTCGGACCTGTTTGTCAACAATTTCCGAAGTGTGTAGCTTTTTTCGTGCGTCTGCAAAGCGCACTAAAGTCCTGAGAGATGCCCTGTCCGCTGCAGGCAAAGACAACAGCACACTCCACAGCGCCTCAGAGACACGATGGGTAGAGAGGCATGATGCTGTCGGCGTATTCCAAGAATCGTTTGAGTGCATTGTTGGTGCTTTAGAAAAAGTCATTGAATGGGGCGATGAGCACGGGTCAAAAGCATCCAGTTTCCATGCATGCTTGTGCAAATTTGACTTCATAATAACTTTGACCATTATGAACAAAATGATGTCTTTGACATACATAGTATCCAAGTATTTGCAAAAAGAGTCGATCGACTTGAGTTCAGCTATGCTCAAGATTGAGTTGGTACAACAAAGATTTTCCGAAATGAGAAAAGAAGGCGACAAAGAGTTCTTACAACTGTATAGAAGAGCTGAAGATATGGGAGAGAAACTTGGTATCAAACCAAAAACCTCGAGAGTCGTAGGCACACAAAGATTTAGATCGAACGTAGAAGCCAACAACCCAGAGGAGTATTACAGGAGATCTATATTTTACCCGTATATTGACGAAATATCATCTTCACTGACCGAAAGATTTACCAGCCACAAAGATGTGTTAATTGGCCTAGACAGTGGCCTTGCAATATCCAACAAAGGCAGTTCACTGATCTGGAGCCTGCCTTGGATTTTTACCAATCCGATTTGGTCCACACAAACCGGGACATCTTGAATGCGGAGTGGGAGTTATGGAAAAGCCACTGGAAGATTGCCCAGGTTACGCCTAAAACTGCTACTTCAGTGCTAAAGGCTTTGAAGGACGAAGATGATGCTTTTCCTAACATGAAAATTCTGCTTGGTATATTGGCAGTCCTCCCTGTCACAACAGCATCAGTTGAAAGGTAAATTATTATACAGTATTTCCTATAAACTTTGATGAGTTTACTTTGAACTATAAATAGTTAATATCCTTCTTTTTAGTTGTTCTAGTAATATGTTTTCTTCATTGTAATTTATTGAAGTTGTAACAATTTTTAATAATTCTAGACAGCTTGTTAGTAATATTACTCATTACCCCACTTTAAAGTTCAAAAGATTCCAGCTTTTTTTAATTTTCCAGATCATTTTCAACACTGAAAAGACTGAAGACCTATTTAAGAAATTCAATAGGTGAAGAAAGGCTCACTTCCCTTGCACTCTTATCCATACATCGAGATTTGCAAGTGAAGACAGAAGAAATCATCTGCCAATACACAAGAACTCCAAGAAGGTTGCAGTTCCATTAGTAGGGCACATCTTCATATGTATTACCAATTCAGGATTGTATTGAAAGTAAACTTGCCCATTTTGTGCACATAATAAATGTTATGAACGGATAAAAAATTGTATTGAGTTTTGAAACCTTTCTATGAACATTACTTGTAATATTTATGGGTTTTAATCTGTTACAATATGAGTATTTTTCAATAAGAAAGTGGTAGAGTATACAGTATGACAGAGCATCAATCAAGGATCATTAACATACAACTTTACATCTTTCCTAAAGTTTTAATCAACAAAATAAAATGTCGTTGATTTTTCCTTTTCGAGAGGAATTGAAAACTATAATAAAGTTATTTGTAACCTAAGATTTTGATGCTTAAATGAGTCCCAAACGCCTATTTCAAGGTCTAATTTTCAAAAATTTTCCGGACCTCCCTTTTGCCTGGGGGGTATTCCATACCCCCAGACCCCCCGGTGGGCCCCCAAAGCCAATTCCTGGCTACGCCACTGCAGGGAGCAAGGGTCGGAGCGAGGATACAATCCATTGCTCTCCGTAGTGAGCACACCCTTAGTGAACCATACGTCGCCCAAGCAAGTGTTATTCGTCGTTGAAATTCACGTGTCTGATTATCCTTGCTTATTTTGATTTCATGACCGAGATATGGACTTTTCTGTTAATTCGATCACTTGATTTTGGATGGTTAGGTGTTCGCTGGGAACTAAATTTGTCACAAATTTGGTCTAACTGAGGTTCATTTATAGACTTATTATTAAAGTTACGTTTTCTAATTTTTGTAGCATTTGTTGTGCTTCACCAAGATCTTCGGTAATAAGTACTATATTGTCGGCAAAGCGCAGATGATTGAGCATACATATATCCACCTGCTCGTGGCCAAAGCCCAAATCATTAATTTTGCTATGATGATAGAGAACCTTCGTAGTGGAGCTGAAAAAGAAGAAGGTGGATGTTTCATATGAATTTTCGATTTGTTTTTAAGTAGTTATAAAGTGCATTTTTTATATTTCAGCTCAAATTTAACTATAGACCTCTATATTTTCATATATTACTATAATTTGATACAAAATACGAAGTACAGCCCTGGTGAAACGAAACTAGCGTGAACTACATCTTGCATCCACCAATTATTTATCTGAACGCCGATAGAAAACGTGTATTTAAAATTGTTATGATTTTTTATGGTCCATCTGCTACTGTAGGCAATGAAGACTGCGTTAATTTGGGGTTTGTGTTACCCGACTCTTAATGGCCACTTTCTACCATTTTAATTTGTTTCGAGAAGAAAAATCATCTCGAGAATGGTTTTTTCGAGTTGGCATTGAGAATTTTATCGCAATCTGTAAGCAAACGTATGGAAGAGACTTTCTTTTCTATACTTTTCGTATTTCAGCAATAAAAATAGTACGGTACTGCTAATGAAAAAATGAAATAGGAAATGTTATTGTCACTTTCTTTGATTGGATGCATTTTCTAAAGAAAGCCGCTCTGTATAAGGTAAATAAGGTCTCGATATTTTTTAGAAACTAAATGAACATTGCTCAGTCTTCAAACTTTGTTTTATATAAAGTAATCACTTGATATACAAGGTATTGCTTTTGGTCATAGTTTTACCTTCAGGAACTGTCGTTAATTGGTGGAGTTTCTTCTAAGAACATGAATCTTTAAGGAGCTTGGTGAAAAATATATTGTTATATATTTAAATGCCATTAATTTACCCCGCTTAACCTGTTCATGATTTATCAATACCTACAACAATAAGGTTACTACGATTTTATCTTTCCTATACTGTTGTACGGAGTTGAGTCGTGGATTCTCACAGACGCCACCTGCAAGAAAATTGAGGCTTTCGAAATGTGGCTTGATCACCAATTCCTGAAAATATCTTATACGGACCATGTTACTAATCATGGTATTTTATTTTATATATAAGCAGTGGTGTTCCCACAGTCTCCTACGCATCCCACATTTCGCTCGCCATCGTTTTCTATCTACCCAGTCGTTTTCTTCAATTGCTCTATCTGCCATATACTGTTCTATGCCTTTCTTCCATGTTTCTGCAGGCCTTCCTCTTCTTCTTCTATTCATGGGTGTGTAATTTAATGCTCTTTTTGGCCATCTTTCCCCTGACACCCTCATAACATGACCATACCATAGCAATTTTTTTGTTTCTATATGGTCAACCGTGGAATATACACTCTTTGTTCGTCGTCTTATTTCCGCTATTTCTATATTTTTTCTTTCCTTTCATGTGAGTTGCCAACACTCTACTCCATAATTTATAATAGGTTCCACAATTGTTCTGTAGATTGTTAATTTTGTGTTCAGTTTCATCTTGTTGGACCATAGATAGTAGACCATTAAAATACGAGTTGCTTTCCTTCCTTACTGTATCCTATGCTCTATGTCTCTTTTTGTAGTTCCTTCTTCTGATATTATGTTTCCTAAATATCTATATTCCTTACATTTTCTTATACTTTTTAACTCTAATTCCGGATCTTCGGTTTCCTCTCCTATTCTCAAATATTCCGTTTTCTCCATGTTCATACATAGGCCTCATTTTTCATATTGGATCTGTAACTTTCTTAGCATATAATCCATATCATGTTCATCGTTGGCAAGAATTACTTGGTCATCAGCAAAAAACAAAGTTGCTAAGCAGTTTTCTTCAATCATTATTCCCATCCCAGCAACTATTTTCCTCCATTGCTTCAGAGCTTTCTGGATGTATATTTTAAAGAGTGTTGGCGATAAGCAGCACCCTTGCCTTAAACCTTTTGTAACAGGGAATGGTTTCGACACAAATTTTCCCTGTTTAATGCAGCTTTTCGGGTTTTGATACATATTTTGAATTTCTCGCACATATGCTCACTTATGCCTATCGTGGTCAAAATTTCAAAGAGTTTCTTTAAAAGCACCGTGTCGTAAGCTTTTTCCAGATCAATAAATGTTAGGTGAGTAGACAGATTCCTTGCTCTTCTTTTCTCTATGACTTGTTGCATCACGAATATGTTATCTGCGCACGATCTACCGGCGCGAAAACCACTTTGTTCTTCCATGTCCTGAATTTCTAATTCCACCCTTTTCTTTAATACTCGGCCATACAACCTCCCCTGGTTACCTCTGGTAACCTCCTGGTTATACTTATACCTCTGTAGTTTTTGCACAACGTGGTGTTTTATTAAGAACACGAAAAGAAAAAGAGCAATCACAATAAAAGCAGCCAAAATCGAATACCCCGGTCACATCATGAGAAACAGCGAGAGATATGGACTGCTGCAACTAATCTTACACGGAAAAGTGGATCAGGAAGGCGAAGGATTTCCTGGCTGAAAAATACGTGGTTCGACACAACAACCACCAATCTTTTCAGAGCAGCAGTGTGCAAAGTACAGATTGCCATGATGGTCGCCAGCATCCGAAAAGGATAAGCACTACAAGAAGAAAAACATGTTCCAGCTATATCTGCCGCTGCATTATCCGTCTGCCATAGCCTGCTTTAACATGATTTCTTCTAACTGTGGAATAATAACAAATGATAAATAAAATATGGCTCTTTTTAATATAACTTATTCTAGCGATATTCATATTTGCTCATTTCTGATTTTGTCCTTTCTTTTTACTCAATAGTATCTTCGAACCAATCAGTTTTCTTTTTACATATTTTGTGGCCAATTTATACCTTGCTTGTCACAGATCTAATCTCGGTATTGACTCTGACACATGCATATCGTATGTATATTTTGGTTTTCATCTTTTTTCTTTTGTAGCAGTTATTTTATTGTAGTAAAATTATTCACCGATTTTGGCCTTTCTCCTTCAATAAAGTTGCAGTATTGTTTCTTTCACGCAAAAAAGATATTATCGAATGAATCAAGAGACTATAATTTCGAAGAGAGTATCAAGGGAATATAATTACGTATTTGGAGGTTATTATAGAAGAAAAAGGTCAAGAAATATGTTAACTGAATACCAAATTGGCAAAGGGAAATCAAAAAATGTGAAAAATGTAAAAACACTGATGAAATCCAAATATATATCGAGAAAAACAAAGTTAAGGATAAAACGGTAATAAGGTCACAGTAACGTATGACGTAGCGAAGTATGGACAATGAAAGAAGCAAATGAGGACAAATTGGAAAGATGGGAAAGGAAAATGCTCAGAGAGAGAGATATATATATATATATATATATATATATATATATATATATATATATATATATATATATATATATATATATATATATATATATATATATATATATATATATATATATTGTTGTGATCTTGATTATTGATATGAGATAATAATTTTATATGTCATTTAATTTAATCAATGCTTTAATAATAATCTAATTAATTTACCAGATCATATATCAATATGTTTTCAATCTCAGGGCTTTTTATAAAATTAATTACTTACATACGTGGCTTCTAAGTATTTCTTAATGGTTCCTAATCGGGATAGGAAAGAAAAGAGTAAAATAATAACACATATGGGTTACAATTGTAATCAAATTTGTTTATTTTATTTAAATGGCAATCACTGCTTAATGTTTGCTATATCTTATTATTCTTAAACATAACATTTATACATGGGAATCTTATTTCCTTTTGATTTCCAATTGAAAGTTTTTATTAACATTTAACTATTATGATTTATCAGCAACAATTCTATTTAAGTTTGATGAAGCTTTTCTGATATTATTGATTATGTTTTTTCAATTTTAAATGTGGTATTTACTACGAAAAACCCATACATTCATGTCCAAACAAATGAGACTGACCTTTTTCTGGTGCACTGATAATGTCTTCACACAAGACCCGTTTCCTGCTATCCTTGGCTGCAATCAACACCTCGTCCTGGCTTCCAGTAATGTTCTCCTCTGAAACTAGCTCGTATAGCTCTCGTTTCCTGCTTCTGTCGTGATGCTGTGTTCTACCTTTTTCGATACTGCAATCAGCTACCGGGAACTCTTGGCTCAAGGAGGTTCTTTTACTCTCAACCTGGCCTACCTCTCGTTCTACGATATATACTCCACACTCACGGAACTACACCGGCTTTCTCACTCTCCGTACACTACCGTCTACTACTCGACTTCACTTCTCGACAGCTCAAAACATTCTGCTCTCTATTTGTCATTCATTCCCCTACTTTCTAAATATCCCTTCCAGATTCACAAATCAAAATTCCACCACCAACTCTCATTCGCAGTATTCCTCAAAACCAATTTTTAAACTTTCTAAATATGCTTAATGGATTTCAAAGAAAATAGTTAATTCCCATTCTAAAATTACTTTCTACTATATACAAATTTTAATGACCTATTCTCTATTTCCACTTAGTCGTATTTAGCATCGGCTAATGATCGATCCTTCCGCGAACAACGATAATTACCTATTATCGATTTCACTTGAGTCTTATTTAATCACTTCTTAAAATTAAATATAACAATTTGTTGTATACAGGTTGTTCTAAATTTATATGCCCGTGGTTGAGAAAATTGAAAATATTTTATATTAAATTGAATTTTGTCTATAATTATCAAATTTTAATTTTCATATCAAATAGAAATATAACAAATCCCCGCCTTGTATTCGATAAAATTTATCTGCATTTTTAAATAAATTTTCTCGAGGCAAAACCAACTCCCTGTATATTTCCTTACTTTAATCTACGTCTTATATCCTAACTTACTATCTACTTCATGTAATTCTGTCTTTTATTCGTGATATTTGTATACATCGTGAATATTATAAATTCCTCGGATCTTTTCCGAGTTCCTGTGCCTCAACTCATAACTATTTATCCCATTTTCATTATTCACGATATACGGGCCTTCGAAAACAGGCATCAACTTTGCACAAATGCCCACAGGAAGATTTGATACTCGTAATGCCCTCACGAGTACTTTTTCACCCTTTTGGAAAGTCACTGGTCTTCTTTTTCTATTTTGTTCCTGTCTTTGGATATATTTTTCGTTGCTTCGCCGTAATCTTCTCTGTACGGTTTCAATCACCTGTTGATATTCTTTTGGCTCTTGGTCTTCCCATGGCCTTATCGGCAGTACACCCTTCATGATGTATTCTGGGGTCTCTTTTGTTACTGTGCTCGGAATTGTATTTAGATACCTTTCTATTTCCGCCATTTTCCTGTCCCAGTGGCGATGTTGACCATCTGTTGCAATGCGAAGAAATTTCGTCACTTCCTGTATGAATCGTTCCGAAGGATTACTCTGTGGATGCCTGATGCTGACAAAATTTGTCTCTATTGCTCGTTCTCGAAGTTGTCCCTTGAAACGATCATTTCGGAAATACGTTGCATTGTCCAGTAGAATCTTTTTTGGTGTTCCTACTATGGCTATAAAATTGTCGATTTTTCTTAATATTTCTTCCCCCTTTGTGGTGCGGCAACTATATAATTTTACGTATTTTGAAAACACATCCACCATTACCAGAATATGTTTGTTCCTTTTAGTGGTCATAATTAGATCGCTTAACATATCTATTGCTACAATGTCTAGTTTGTTTCGGGCTTCAATATTTTTGGCAACATTTTCGTTTTTGAAATTCCGACTCTTATATTTTTGACATACATCGCACTTCTGGGTAATTTCCTTTGCAATGCGGTAATCCTGTCGGCTTATGTAATTTTCCCTAAAAACGAGCCAAACTTTTCTGCTACCGATATGCCCATTGTCCTCATGTAATTTCTTTATTATCTTTTCGGCCAATGTCTGTGTCACTAAATATAGTTCCTTTCCGTCTATTCTCTTAAAATATATGTTATTTTCTGCTTCCGCTCTTCTTTTCTCTCTTTCCTCTAGGTCTTCCTGGTTTGTCCTTATCTCATTTAACGAATATATCCCTTCTTCTTGTATTAATCTATTTAGTCCCACCTGTAGAGTAATTGTTTCCTTTTTTCCGGTGTCCTCATCCCGTGTTAGAGCGTCGGCTATTATGTTGTCTTTTCCTTTTATATATCGGAACTCAAAATCATACTCCTGTAATAATAGAATGCCTCTATGTATTCTATTATTTACTAATCTATTCTTCATGATATGTACTAAAGCTGCATGGTCTGTTTCGATTGTGAATTTTGCTCCCAATAAGTAAAACCTCAATTTGTTTACGCAATATAGTACACTGGCAAACTCCAATTCTGTAACACTATATTTTCTCTCATGTGTTTTAGTCACTCGAGATATAAAACATATCGGTACTTCTTGGTCGTTTTGTATTTGAGACAGAACTCCTGCAAATTTTTGTATGGACGCATCAGTTCGGAGTATAAAAGGTAAATTGTAAATGGGGTGGTATATTTTCGTTCCTTTTGAGAATTCTCGTTTTAATGTTTCGAAAGCTTCCTCCTGTTCTTCTTTCCAATTCCATTTTATTCCTTTTTTAAGCAATTTTATCAGAGGGATTTCCTTTTGGCTCAAATCGGGAATCAGCTTTTTAAAATAATTTATCGTGCCAAGAAAACCTCTCAATGTTTTCAAATTCGTTGGTCTTGGGTATTCATCTATGAGCTTGACTCTGTCTTCGGCTAATCTTACTGTTTTGGTGTCCAATTGAAAACCCAAATAAATGACTTCTTTTTGAAAAAATTGACATTTTTCAATGTTTAATTTCAATCCCGCTGTGTCCAATTCTTTCAGAATTATTTCTATGTGTTCCAGATGACTCTGAGTATCTTGTGAAAAAATTAATAAATCATCGATATAATGAACTATGAAATCTTCATGGCGATTCAAAATGGTATGTAGAGCTCGGACGAGTGCAGCACAAGCACTCTGCAATCCAAATGGCACTACCTTAAACCGGTAGACAATACCATCAATAGAAAAAGCGGTGTAGTTTCTACACTTTTCAGCTAACGGTATCAACCAAAAACTGTGTTTTAAGTCAATTTTCGAAAATATGTGTGACCCGGTGATTCTTCCAAAAATGGCCTCGATGTTTAGAGGTGATTCATATTGTGATACAGTGTGCTGGTTGATATTCCTGGCATCTAAACATAATCTCAATTCTCCATTGCTTTTCTTTACTATCACAATCGGGTTAACATACGGTGAATCACATCTTTCGATGATTTGATCTTCCAACATTTTATTTATTTCTTCTTTCACCTCTTGTCGATACTTGTATGGAATCGGGTAAGTCTTTGATCGAAAATTTCCCAAGTTTTTCACCTCAAATGAATGTTCGTACTTTTTCGCCACTCTGTTTTCCTCATTGATCAACTTTTCGTAGTTTCTTAACGTCAACCGCAATTCTTTTTCTTTCCCTTCTCCACATATCAATTTTCTGTCTTTTTTTTCAGATTCTTCACACATGTTTACCGTGCATTCTGCCTCCTCGTTTGCATATACCTCCTCTTCAAATACTACTGTTTCAATCATATTCTTTTCACTTTCATTTTTTAGCTTTATTTCTTCTTCTCCTGAGCTCGTCTCTTCTTTTGAGGAATCCCAGGTTTCCTTTGTTTCTGATACTCTCAAACTTTCTTCTTCTGGGCTCAACTCTTCTTTTGAGGAGCCACAGGTTTCATTTTCTTTTATCCTTTTCCGACCTTTTCTCCTTTTTTTTCTTTGTCCTTGCTTCGCTGCCAAATTCATTTCCACTGTTTGTTCTTTACCTGATTCGTCCGTATTTTGTTTCTCATGTTCCTTGTCCTGTTCTTTTTCTTTTTCTTCTGTTAGTTTCATCGTATTATTTTTAAAATCTATCACTACATGTTTTTCTGCCAATTCGTCAACTCCTACTATCATGTCATGTGACATACTTGGCATTATTACACATTGTAGTGCATACATATTCTTACCCAGTCGTACCCTTACTCGTATGCCTTCATTTATAGTTGCCAATGTCCGTTTGTTTGCGCCCACTAAATTTACCCTAGGTATTTTGTAAATTAAATTTGTTAAGTTAACTTCTTCTATTAGTTTTCTGTTGACCAATGTTATTTCAGATCCAGTGTCTATCATAATTTTAATTGGTTTCTCGTTGATAAATCCATCCACAAATTTTAAATTAACTCCATTTTTCTTTTCGTTGTTTCCTGCCAATTTAATAAACTCCTTGGGGTGACAAAAGATTCCTGTTTGATTTTTGGTTTTTAGTGAGCGCCGTCGTGAAAAGACGCCGGTTGCTCATCGTTGTTTATATTTTCGTCATACTGTCTCTCTCCGTCATATTCATTTGTCTGGGTATTATTTACTTCTCTTCTATTTTCTCTTGGTCTGTCGGATCTGTTTCGGTTTTCTCGATATCCCTGTTCATTTTGTCTACCATTATTTCTGTTTTCTTGATTTGAGCGTGTGGTGTTTCTATTCTGGTATTCTCGATTTCTATCCTCATTCCATTGCCTATTTCTTTGTTCATAATTTCCTCTTCCGTTGTCTCTATTTTCGTTTTCCCTTCTGGGATTAAAATCTCGTCTTGTATAGTCCCTCCTATTTTGATTTCTATCTCTGTAATCTTGTGTTTCTCGGGGCCTGTAATCTTCTCGCGACCTTCTTGATTTTCTTTCTCTTAGACGTGATTCTCTTATTTGTAGGAATTGGCATAAACTATCTATGTCTTTGTAATTTTGCAATGTGATATGGTCTTCCAGCGTTTCTTCGAAATGTCTTGCAATCAGTTCGACTAATTGTTCCGATGAGTAATTATATTGTAAATGTTTTGCATTATTGTAAATTTGTAAAGCATATGTCCTTTCTGATACACCCATCCTATCACTGTATTTCCCATTTTGCAATTCCTTGTTAATTTCCAATTGTTGGACTTTTCCCCAGAAATAATTCAAAAATTTTTGTTCAAATTGTTGCCAATTGCCGAATTCTTCTTCTTTACTATCGAACCATAGGCTTGCTTCATATTTGAGATGGTTTCTGATAGTTTCTTTTGCTGTATCGAAATTTCCGATGTGTTGTATTTTCTTTTTCAGGCTATTTATGAACGGCACTGGGTGTAATCTTCTTACATCCCCGCCAAACCTTATCTTCACGTCATCTGTGCTATGTATAACCATTTCTCTTCTTTCTCCTACATTTTGTTGAATATTGATTTCCGCAATCTTTCTTTCCATTTCTTCTCTGTCTACTTGAATAGCATTTTCCAACTTGTTTTCCAAACTTTCCATTTCTTTTTTCTGGCAATTCGTTAACTCCTTCATTTTATTTTGAATTTTCATTTCTTGTTCTTTCATGTGGTCTTTCATTCTCATTTCTTGTTCTTGCATGTGATCTTTAATTTTCATTTCATACCTTCCTATGCGTTCCTCCATTTTCTTGTTGTTCTCTTCTATTGCTTGTTTCATTTTTTGTTGTGTTTCATCCATTTTTTGATCCAATTTTTGTTGTGTTTCATCCATTTTTTGTTGTGTTTCATCCATTTTTTGATCCACTTTATCCATTTTCTTTGATGCTTCATCCATTGCTAGTTTTGTTTCCTGCTGATTTTTATCCATTGTCCTTTTTGCTTCATCCATTGCTTGTTTTGTTTCTATTTGATTGTCATCCATTGTTCGTTTTGCTTCATCCATTTTTTTTGACTGGAGTTGCATAAGTTGTAATATCTTTTCTAATTCTGACAATTCTTTTTTTCCTGTTTCCATGATTGTTGTGTTTAAAATATCTTCTTGGTCTGAATTATTTTCTTGATTTGAATATTCTTTTTGTTTTTTGTTGTCTTTGCTTTGGCTTCTTGTCACAGACATTTGTTTTCAAGAAGTACTGTCCCCGCCAAATATGAAATTTTACTAGTATGTTACCAAGACGACTTTTTCTCACCCAAATATTATAAATTGTCAATAAATATATCAAATGTAAATATCGTAAAATAAAATATTAAATCAGTTATGTAAAATTTGTACCTAAAGAGATCTAAAATTTTATGTTATCAAATGTAAGTATCTCACTTTTTACCACAGGCATATAAATTTTCAAATACCGGCTTTACTCTTTCTATCCTTCAAATTTGCCACTAGAAATACTTTACAATGCCCTCCACGTTGGACGACAGTTGTTGTGATCTTGATTATTGATATGAGATAATAATTTTATATGTCATTTAATTTAATCAATGCTTTAATAATAATCTAATTAATTTACCAGATCATATATCAATATGTTTTCAATCTCAGGGCTTTTTATAAAATTAATTACTTACATACGTGGCTTCTAAGTATTTCTTAATGGTTCCTAATCGGGATAGGAAAGAAAAGAGTAAAATAATAACACATATGGGTTACAATTGTAATCAAATTTGTTTATTTTATTTAAATGGCAATCACTGCTTAATGTTTGCTATATCTTATTATTCTTAAACATAACATTTATACATGGGAATCTTATTTCCTTTTGATTTCCAATTGAAAGTTTTTATTAACATTTAACTATTATGATTTATCAGCAACAATTCTATTTAAGTTTGATGAAGCTTTTCTGATATTATTGATTATGTTTTTTCAATTTTAAATGTGGTATTTACTACGAAAAACCCATACATTCATGTCCAAACAAATGAGACTGACCTTTTTCTGGTGCACTGATAATGTCTTCACACAAGACCCGTTTCCTGCTATCCTTGGCTGCAATCAACACCTCGTCCTGGCTTCCAGTAATGTTCTCCTCTGAAACTAGCTCGTATAGCTCTCGTTTCCTGCTTCTGTCGTGATGCTGTGTTCTACCTTTTTCGATACTGCAATCAGCTACCGGGAACTCTTGGCTCAAGGAGGTTCTTTTACTCTCAACCTGGCCTACCTCTCGTTCTACGATATATACTCCACACTCACGGAACTACACCGGCTTTCTCACTCTCCGTACACTACCGTCTACTACTCGACTTCACTTCTCGACAGCTCAAAACATTCTGCTCTCTATTTGTCATTCATTCCCCTACTTTCTAAATATCCCTTCCAGATTCACAAATCAAAATTCCACCACCAACTCTCATTCGCAGTATTCCTCAAAACCAATTTTTAAACTTTCTAAATATGCTTAATGGATTTCAAAGAAAATAGTTAATTCCCATTCTAAAATTACTTTCTACTATATACAAATTTTAATGACCTATTCTCTATTTCCACTTAGTCGTATTTAGCATCGGCTAATGATCGATCCTTCCGCGAACAACGATAATTACCTATTATCGATTTCACTTGAGTCTTATTTAATCACTTCTTAAAATTAAATATAACAATTTGTTGTATACAGGTTGTTCTAAATTTATATGCCCGTGGTTGAGAAAATTGAAAATATTTTATATTAAATTGAATTTTGTCTATAATTATCAAATTTTAATTTTCATATCAAATAGAAATATAACAATATATATATATATATATATATATATATATATATATATATATATATATATGGAGGCAAAAACACGGTGCGACGAACAAAGAGAGAGATAGAGGAACTGTATATCGAACCAAGCATCATAAGTACACATAGAGTGAGCTGTATGGGGCACGGACGAAAGTGAAAAGGAAGAGGATGCAAAAGATGATCCCAATAAAACAAGGTCCAATGACGAAAAGAAGGAAAGGACGACCCAAACAAAGATGGTGCAGTAAGATCTCAGAAAAGGTTTTTTTTATTTAAATTAACGTGCATGTGACATCTATGGTCATTAGCACGAGTTACAGTTTACATGGTAATATTATAAATTACAAATAGTATAGTTAATATTATTTAACATAAGTAAAAGAAAAATCGGTTAACAATTATATTTTGTTTAACAGTTGATTCTTCTCGAGGAATTTGATAACCTTGTTGATTTGGTCTGTGCTGTTGAGGACCTCTTTTAAGTTAGGACTGATACCAAGCTGTTGGCGTGCTTTGGCATAAAAAGGACAGTCAATAAGTATGTGTCTGATTCGGAGAGTAGTATTGCAGTGTTGACATTTTGGTAGTGGAGATGATGTCATCAAATAGCCATGTGTTAGACGGGTATATCCTATACGCAGTCTCCGTATGATTGCCATATTTTTCCGAGATAAACTATAGCAGGTAAATAGGTTCACTGAGGGCTTAATTTCATGCAGCGCTAAAGTAATTTTATTCCAGTGAATTTGCCAGGTGGATAGATTGAGCTTCTTCAGTCTGGCTTTTAGATCATTGCAGATTTGTATATTCAGCATGGTATCCATCGATGATGCAGCTTTTTTGGCAAGGCAATCGGCTTTTTTGTTACCACTAATCCCAACATGGGATGGTACCCATAATAAAGTGACTTTTTTATTTTGATTTATAAGAAGCTGATAAATATCATGAATATCTTGGACAAGAGGATGGTTGGTGATTATAGTATTAATGGAGTGTATAGAGGAAAGTGAATCAGTACATATGGCTATGTGTGTGTTTGGATATTTTTGAGCATGTTTGAAAGCAGACAAGATAGCTAGCAGTTCGCCAGTGTGAATACTACACCAAGGAGAAATTTTACAGAGTTCGATAGGCTGTTGAAGAGTAGTTAGAGAATATCCAACTCCACTTTCAGATTTTGACGCGTCAGTGTAAAGAACTATGTTATATTTATTTTTGTTTATAATTTCTAGGAAGAGATTTCTTAATGTGTCAACACTGACATCTTCCTTGTTAAATTTGGTGAGGGACATATCATGATGAGGGAGTAGGTTGGTCCAATAGGGATTATTGGAAAATGGTAGAGTTCTGGTTTCAGACAAATTTATATCTTTTAATAACGGCTGTAGAAGATGAGGAAAAGGATGTATAATTAAGTTACAAGGAGCATTGTTATGAGGTTGGTGTGATTATGTAATTAAAGGATACACTGGATTGGAGGGATTGGAAGAAATTGCAGCAGCATAGGAGGAAAGAAGGTATTCTCGTCTAAGCTACAGGGGAGGTTCATTAGCTTCACAACAAAGACTTTCTGCCGGACTAGAACGGAATGCTCCAAGACATAGGCGGATAGCCGTATTGTGCACTGTATTTAGTGAATTTAGATTTGACTTAGATGCAGACATATAGATGAAACATCCATAGTCAAGCTTGGAACGGATTAGTGATCTGTAAACTTTCAGTAACGTAGTTTCTTCCGCTCCCCAATGATAATGTGAGAGTGTTTTAATTATATTTAACCTTTTAAGGCACGCTCCTTTAGTTTCCTGAATGTGCTGTTTCCAGCTTAATCTTGAATCAAATATCAGCCCTAATATTTTGCTATTATCAACGACCGGTAATTTAAAGTTGTTGACGGTGATTTCAGGGTTAAAAGAATTAATTCTTCTACTGAATTTAATAACTTTGAACTTAGAATGGGAGAGAGTAAGTTCTAGGGATGCAACTTTGATTTGTAGATCATTTACTGCTAATTGCAGAATTTTACTAGTAGTAGCGTTGGATTTACCCTGGCAGTACATTATTAGGTCATCGGCATATAATAAGCATTTGATAGGTGGAGGGCTTTTGTGACATAACTGGCTAATCGCGAGAATGAATAAAGATGTGCTTAAAACTGAACCTTGAGGAACTCCGTCATATTGGATATGTGGAGAAGAAAGGAAGTTAGAAACCCTGAATGTTCTAGATGTTAGGAAGTTTTTTATAAAAGCGTATATGTTGCCAGTGAGGTTACATTGAAAAAGTTTGTCAAGAATTTCGTTTCTTGAAATGGTGTCAAATCGCCTTCTATGTCGAAGATTGTAGCTATCAGATCTTGTTTGCTATTAATCGCGTTAGATATATGGGTTTGAAGTAGTGCAAGGTTATCTCTTGTGGAGCGCTGTCTTTGGTAGCCAGATTGTTCCTGTGGAATAATCTTGTATTTTTCAAAATACCATAGCAGACGTTTGTTTAAACAGTTGGCTGATTTGGCTTGAGTATAGGTATTACAATAGACTTGCTCCATTGAGATGGAAA
Source organism: Diabrotica virgifera virgifera (assembly GCF_917563875.1). Classification (NCBI taxonomy): domain Eukaryota; kingdom Metazoa; phylum Arthropoda; class Insecta; order Coleoptera; family Chrysomelidae; genus Diabrotica; species Diabrotica virgifera. Next base: position 138,178,557 of record NC_065452.1, read on the forward strand.
TTTATGTGAGCTCCAGATTAGATTGTATAAAGTTAGGAGTTTTTTAAGAGCATAATTAGACAAGTGCTTTAGAAATTCATAAGGAATATCATCGGGCCCAGCTGCGGTGTTTCTGCAATTAGCTAAAGCAGATATAAGCTCATGGATAGTGAAAGGAGAATTAAGGGGTCTACTATGTTCAGAAGATATCAGGTTATTTCTGTGTGGATTTATTTCACGAAGAGACATATTAATATGATTAGTTTTGTTTCTGAATTTATCTTCGAAATGTTTAGCAAAGGTGTTAGGAATAAGTTCATGTGAAGTGATCTCTATACCATTTGAAATTAAATAAGTAATTTTATTATTAGTTTTGTGACCTTGAATTTGTCGTATTTTTTCCAAGTTTGGCTAGGATTGGAGTTTTCATTAATGGAAGATACATAATCCTGCCAGGATGATTTTTTGCTTTTTTTTACTATGTGTTTGACTTTGGCTTTAAATTTTTTGTAATTTATTAAATTTTCAAGGCTTCTGTTTTTTTGGTACTTGTTTAGAGCTTTTTTGGATAGACGAATTGCCTCTTCACAAGAAGAGTTCCACCAAGGAACTGCCTTATGATTTGGAGAGAATGTTGTTTTGCCGATGTGAATCTTAGCAGCCGAGAGAATTGTCTCTGATATTGACGTTAATAAGTAGTCAACATCATTGGTTGTCGGATGTTCATTTGCGAGCAATAGAGTATCAACAGATTTTGAATATTCTGACCAGTTAGCTTTGTTTAAGCGCCAATAACTTTTGGAAGATACAGCTCTACTACGGTTGTTGGAATTTATTATAGGATAATGATTGCTGTCAAAGAGATCATCGGCTGTTTTCCAGGATAGAAAAGGTGCTGATTTAGGGTCACTAATACTAAGGTCAATAGCAGAGAATGATTCAGAGGAAATGTTAAAGTGAGTATTAGATCCTGTGTTAAGAAGACATGAGTTTGTGCAGTTTTCCAATTTTCAACTATTTTTCCACGACCAAATGTAGATTTAGAACCCCACATACTGTCATGTGCGTTAAAGTCTCCTGTGAGTATAAACGGCTGTGGTAGATGGAATATAAGGTCTAGGAGCTCTTCCTCTTTTAAAGGATGATTTGGGGGAATATATATGGAGCAGATATTAAGCTTATTAGGGCAAAATGTAGTTATGGCAATTGCCTCAAGATTCGTTGTTAAAGGTAACATTGTTGAGTAGATTTCACTGGAAGCAAAAATTGATGCACCTCCACTAGCTCTGATACAGTTCTACCGAATGAAGTGGTATCCTTCAAAGGATTTAGGGTGAGGAATATTATTTGTAGTAAAATTAGTCTCTTGTAGACAAATAAAATCTGGATAATAAATTGATGTAAGATATTGTATGTGTTCAAGGCGCGGATAATATCCGTCGCAATTCCATTGTAAAATATTGAAAAGATATTTTTTATTTTTAGAAAAGATCGGTATCATTGGTGTTGGAGTCACATGAATTATTGGACGTAAGGCTTGCAACTTCGTCAGCGTCTACGGGATTTAATGTGATCTTTAGCTTTTTAGATAATCTTGTAATGCGATTTTTAAGCGATCTATCAGATACAGTTTGATATATTTGCTTAAGGTCTTCTAAAAGAGACTTAATGTTGGTGGTAAAGTTATAAGCTTCTTTGAGAGGATCACTGCTACCAAATGAATTTTCCAGGAAGGCAATAAGTTGTAATGCTATCAACGAAAATTTTTCTGGATTAGCACTAATTAATTGTTCAATCGTTGATTAAGCAGAGGGAGTAATTTTACCAAGTTCTTTGTCATCAGTTTTTAATTTCTTTTTAGGAGCTGTTTTAGGAGTTGCAAAGGCTGTGGTAGATTGAGCATTTATAGGGTTTAAGTCTGGGGGGTTATCAGTAACCGATAAAGTGGGTGATTCGAGACTTGTGTCGGTAGAATAAGTTCTTTTGATGCAAGGATTTGAAGGCAAGGACACTGACATTAGAGACTGTTCGTTTGGAATTGTTAAGTCGGTATTAGTTGGATTTATTTCTTCTTTTGAGGAAAAGGAAGGAGGAGATATAGTAGAAGGAGGTTCAAATGGGATTAGGCTAGAAGTTGTATTTTGAGAAGGATTGCTAGATATTTCTTGAGGGTTGGGACAGGAGTCTGTAGTGTGTCCAGATTGTTTACATAAAAAACATTCAAGTTTATCCGAAGTGATGATTCTATTATTGGGATTTTCATGCGATATTACAATTGAGGTATTTAATTAAAAGTTTTCTTTATCCGGTATAATATTGATAGAGCGTCGAAAACTGAAAATGTAAGCGTATTCGTCCTCAGGTGAACCGCATCGGATAAAAGAGATTGGAGTAGCAAGTTGTAATCGAAGTTCGTCTTTAATTGCTTGCTCTATGAGTGAATTCGGGATCGAAGGGCTCACATTGGACAGTAGTAGCCTCTTTGCAGGTGTAATAAGTCTGCGAATAGATATTGTTTGATTTCTAACAGTAATGGTCGGATAATTTTGCAGAAGATGAAATGGGAATCATAAAAGATTAAATTGATGGTTGGGAAGAAAGAGCAACAAACAGGGATGATTGGAGGAGAATAGTAAGTCAATTTGCTAGGCAGGGAGCATGATTTGACAAGAAGCTACCCCATTTAGTACAAGTCTGTCAAATTTTATAAATTATGTTTTTTGGATTGAAATATCAGATACATATTACCATTGATTGAAATATACCCCAATACATCAATCAACGATATTACACTAAGATGCAGTTGCTTTCGATGCATGTTCGGTAATGCGTTAATACGGCCCTGCAATCGTTGTTCTGAATGTATTGCCTATGAATCTATGTGTTTCATTAAGTGACCAATTTAGTAGAGATGATCGCACCAATAACACAACTGTTCTGTTAACCTACTCAACGAATAACACATTGCAGATGCGGCTAGCTAAGTAAAATCTTACCAATTGTTGCAGTAGCCAGTTTCACATCTCAATTAAATGCAATAAATCAATTGAAAGTATCACTAGGAGGGCACGTAGAGACAGAGTTTTTTAAATTAATTTAAGAAAATTAGTTTTAATGTATCATGTCTCTCATGTAGATTTACCGATCAGTAAGATATTTTTAGAAGATAAAACGCATAATTTTCTGGTTGAATTTTTGAATACCGGCTTGTACGGTCATCTCTTAGACGATAGATGAAGTTATTGAGTTTTCTATCTTTAGAGCCTTTTTTATAATCATATATTAGTGTTTATAGTTTCTTTAACAGCAATTAGAATAAATAAGATTTTTACAAGAAAGACAACAAAATGTATCTCTTCAACTGTAGTAAATACTTAGTACATACTTTGTAAAAAGGGTTGCCTTATAAGGGCTGAAGTTCCCTGTGGCACTCATAATTTACCCCCCTTTTCCATTTGTAGCTTAAAAAAATAAATAATTGTCAATAGATCAAAAGTATTAGAAAAAACTAATTTATTGATATTTTTGTTCACAGGAAATGGTACCTATCGTTGGAAATGCTTTACGAAAAAGTACTTGGTGGATCTTAAAAAGTGAGAAAAGGTGCATTCGTCTCAATAAACAAAAAAAATAGCTGGACGATTATAGAAAACCACAATAACCGGAATGAACCTGATGTTGATGTTATACTATCTGTAGTGGTAGAAAAAAAAAAGAAGAAATGATATCATGGCAACAGTAACTTCGTGTAGATATCTAAGTACAATATAAAATTTTAACATCTCATAAAATTAAAGCATCAATGTATAAAAATTCTGTATTTAAATCTAACTAAATAAAAGTAAAGATAAAGTGTATAATATTTTATCCAACCTAAATGAATTTATTTTAGCTAACAAATTAACATCCTATAGAAGGTCTAAACAAAAAAGACATAAAACATAGATAAAAGGGACTTACGAATAATAGGTAACGAACCCAGTCCAGAAATTGAAATCAGGAAAAGAGTTAGGCAAGGATGAAGGGTCTCCATTACTATTTAATTTATAGGTATATTGAAGCCATTTTGATGAATCATTACTATTACTACTTATCTCAAAGTGAAGGAATAATAATTAACGGAAGATCAATTAACAACATAATACCTGTAATATGCAGATGACACCGTGATTATGGGCTATGCAGAACAACTCCAATTACTAGATACAGGGCCGTGCCGTGCTATGATGCGGTGAGGCAGTTGCATCAGGCGGCATCACAAGGGGGGCGGCATAATCAGTAAAATAAAAAAAATTGTCAGATTGTGTAAAAATGTTGTCAGAAACTGTAGAAAAAATGAAAAGTTACAGATAATATGGCTAATGACCAAATGAAAGTTTAATAAAATTGCAGAAAATGTTGATATAACTTCCGAATTTCCAGCTGAAAATGAAATTCGAGCCAGGAGAAAAAAAAGCGTTTATTTGACTAATAAAAATCTGTGGACGAGCTCTTAACAGATGAAATTAAATTTAAAATAAATTTGTTCATCCATATTTTAGACATTACCGTTAATTCTTTCATTGATGAATTTTGTTTCTAGAAACTCATAATAAAAATTTTAAATTTTTATATGATATTTGTAAATTGAGGGAAATACATGATGAAACACTAGAAAAAAAATGTATGAATCTTCATTCAATATTTTCAATAGAAAAAGAAAAAAATCTGATGATGTAATGATCTAGAAGTATTGTGTGATATATTTCAAATGATACCATACTCCATGAAACCTTAAGTGGTTTTGAACTATTTGTGCCAAACTGACCTAATTTCTTTATACATAGATGTAGTTTTAAACTAAGAATTTTATAAACACTCCCTGTCTCGGTAGCTATTTTTGGTGTATTATCTTGTATAATAATTATACAAGACAAATGTTTTAAAGTCTCTAAATTCTACTAAATAAATACATTACTAATACTTTATATGCTTGTTTTATTTATATCATATGAGGATAATAATTACGTGATTCATAAGTTAATTAAGGTCGAATTATTTACGTGAACCGAGGACGTATCTTTCACGTGAATACTAATGTATACATTCCCTAAAAGATACGTTAATCAACACGTATTTGCAACGTGAATTTCCCGAAACATTTTATTGCTATTTAAGGTAAATAACACGTCTATTGAAGACGAGTTATTCACGTAATTTAAAGACGTATTTTCAATGTGACATTCTAACCAAATTTTCACGTGAAATTCACGTAAGCAATTTACGTATATTGGTGACAAATGTACCCAAAATTCACGTAATTAACACGTCGGTCTGTTTGCTGGGTACCTGGGTAGACTCAACGTCATTTTAGCTCCTGTGATATTTTTAAAGAAAAAAATAGCAAAAATAGCTCCAAATCAAGGTTGGATTGAAATAGTTATGCTAAGGCCCGGTCTTTTCACCTCCGAATAACTATTTATTGAGAAGTTTATCCGGCAGATTACATGTAAATCTGTCAAATAAACCTCCGAATAACTTTTATTCGGAGGTGAAAAGACCGGGCCTAAATGTTCTTAAAAGCGAAATCATAAACTTTTTGTTTAAATATTGGTATTATTTACATTCCTTTTACGTGAAATACATCTAATTTTTCGACGTCCATAAAATACAGTGAGTAAAATTCAAGCGATACGTATTTAACCAATACCGTTGTAAAATTTTGTTTTCCAAAATATTTCTCAAAATTTAACCAAAGGAAGTTACTTCTGTTTCGTGATTATTACGTGAAATAAACGTACCTTTGCGATGTAACCGATATTCACAACTATTATAAAAACATGTACTATATTCGTCATTATGGTTTTATATTATTCTAATGTCAAACATGTATAAAGGAAGTACTAATATTATAGGTGAATGATTTGGCACTGAAATACGTTTTTTCCCCGTCATAAATCACCGAGTTACGTATTCGTTAAAATTTGCCGTAAATTTAACGTAATTATCACGTAACTGGGCTCAAGTCTGTTTGCTGGGTAGTGAGGAAAGAAGTTTTTCAAAATTAAAAGCTTTTTACGAAGCTCCATAAGACGAACAATACTAAAAAAAAATTAGCACTTATTTCAATAGAGTTCTGACTAGCTGCTACAGCTATCTATCCCCACTATAGACTACACCAATCTGATTGACGAGTTTGCCAAAATTAAAGTCAGAAGGGTAAAGTTATAATTTTTGTAAATGTCACTTAAGTGCATAGGCGCAAAATTTGCTTACAATGTTTTTAAATGCATTCACTATTTTTCAAATCCTGGAAAAACTAATAAATATTTTTGAAAAATTTAAACGCAGCTTGAAAAATTACATTATTACCGAGGGCCGAAAGTCCCTTAGAATAAACAAAAGGTTTCTTTTGAATAAAATATTTGAAATTAAAAATTACACTCAATTTTCTCTTTTTTTTTTTCACCCTGTAACTTATTCAAATAAACATTATAGAGATTTTCAGGGACTTTCGGCCCACGGTAATAATGTAATCTTTTATTCTGCATTTAAATTTTTCAAAAATACTAATTAATTTTTTCAGGATTCGAAAAAAATTAATGCATTAAAAAGCATTGTTTTAATGAATTTAAAATATGTTTTGTTTTTAAAATAAAAGTTTTCGTTCATTAGTTTTGTTTAGTATCACTAGATACTAAACAAAACAACAGTAATATGGACTAAAAATGAGTATAACTGAGACTTAAAATATATTTGATAATAACTAAAAAACAAATACATATATACAAACCAGCATACATTTGGGAAATGTACCGATATAAAGAATTGATAAATACAAATATTTGGGAATCTGGATTTCAGAAAACATTTTTTTATTAATTTTATCAATAATAATATCTTATCTTTAGCAGGAAATTTGTATCTAATATAATGACTCTGACCTAATAAACAATATCATTTATTTTTTATCAAAATATTAATTATTAAGAAATTACACTTTTTAACTACTAGCACCACCTATCAGTGAGTGTACCAAGTTTTACCGTGAGTTAAAACCAAGTATATTTTTGTATCTACTATACAGATTCCCTTTTCACTACTTTACCGGCCCTTTAGAGTTTTCTTTTTCGCTGGTTGTATTCGTCTATCCATTACCGCGTAGATAGCGTGGACAGTCGCACTCAAAAGTCTACCTCCACTCATCGAATGCCAACTCCTATATACCATATACCCATAACGCATACTACGCATCAAATCGTATACGGCCCTATTCATAGACAAACCAACTCGCATACATATTATAAATAATAAAAAATAAAAATATATTATTGAATTATGAATATGTAAAATATATTAAATAAATATATTATTGATTCAAGTTTTTGTCCTAGGTCCAAGCAAACTTCAGAAAATTTTTTCATATCTTAATACTTCCACTGTCTTACCCTTAGAGTGCGGGGTCTGGTCTCTGGGGCGCCCAGTCTTACTTATCCTATCTCATTACAGTAAACCAGTGGCGTGCGGTGACTTTTCGGAAGGGGAAGCGATTCAATAAGGATATAAAAATATTTTCTTAAGGGTCGAGGGTCGAGCCACTTCCCACCTGATAACACTATGATGCGCTATAGAGGCTCTCTATCAGCAAAGTGCTTATGTGAGACGTCTTGGGTACAAGGACTTACACACTAAATCCTACCCCGATCAATGCGTGAGGCACTCTATTCCCGCTATTTCTAGTGACTAGTGACCTATCATTGATCTATATTGCTAGTCGGGCCTTGAGTCCTCGCGCCGGGCTTTGTTTCCTAAAGAAGAGTTCTATTTAAAAAAAATTATATTCCGAGGCATTTTCCACAACACACAACTTTCAACAATATGACACTTATTTATACTTGAGGTCTATTCTCCTATCAACTTCTGATAATTGTTGAATGCAGTCTTTTTCAATGGATAATAGGGCTAAATTTCGCTTGTTGAATTTCTTTTAAACTCTTAATTTGAAACTTTTAATGCATTTTAATAATGAAAAACTTCGTTCAACTGATGCAGTTGTGGCTGGAATAGTTAGTACCTACTAGTTCACACACTTGACCACTTCACACAGTGACTTGTTTAAACCAGTAGTTATAAAGAAATACCCAGGTTTCTGGGTATTTCTTTATCACTAATGTCAGTTGTTTCATAAACGACACTTAACTGAGAATGCAAAGCTGATGGGATATCAAAAGATTTTCATTATTTAATCGTAGTGAAGTAAATTCCTCTGTGGGAAATTTTGATGAATTATAATTAGAAATATTAAGATTATATATAATTCTACAAATTTTAAATCGTTAAAATTTTGAAAGTTAGAATTCATTTGTTATAGAATGTTATCAAAAGGTCTCTCTGTTGTCGACATTATCAATCTTCATTCTTTTTCTTTCATGTTCAAGTTCAAACCCCATATTTTCAGTTTTATCCCAAATATTTTTAAACTGCTCTCGTTTTTTAATTATCGTATTAATAAAGTCATCAATTTGTCTTATACAATATGCAATGTCATTTGACTTCATCTGTAAAATGTCAAATAAAAGATCAGTAAAAGGAAAAATATCTGCAAAAAATTTAAATCGAAATACCTACATATTCTTTAAGCTAATGTACATGTACGTACCTAACCACCGCTACAGCAGTAACAGTCGGAAGGCGCTACTAGGATGCGCTAGGACGAGCGCTTCCAGAGTACCAAAATTCGCGCGACTAATGGGTTGCAGTCATTGAACCCTGACCAATTTTTACACCGGACAACTGCTTGACAAGCGGCGATTTTGAGATGCGCTTCTGTCAGGAGTGGACCGAATATGTAGTTGAATTGTGTGCATATTGATTTCGTTCGTACGCGATTAATTTTTAATATTTTTCAATGCGTATGCCTAGGTGTTATGTAGATTACTTGGATTAGGGAAACAATTTTGTTATTAAATAGGTATTAATTAATAATAGATATATTTTCTTATATCGAAGTAAGTATAGGGAAGCGGCGCTTCCCCCGCTTCCATGGACCGCACGCCTCTGTAGTAAACAATTCTGATATCAAACCATAAATTATTCATTATTCATTATTCATTATTCATTATTCATTATTCATTATTCATTATTCATTATTCATTATTCATTATTCATTATTCATTATTCATTATTCATTATTCATTATTCATTATTCATTATTCATTATTCATTATTCATTATTCATTATTCATTATTCATTATTCATTATTCATTATTCATTATTCATTATTCATTATTCATTATTCATTATTCATTATTCATTATTCATTATTCATTATTCATTATTCATTATTCATTATTCATTATTCATTATTCATTATTCATTATTCATTATTCATTATTCATTATTCATTATTCATTATTCATTATTCATTATTCATTATTCATTATTCATTATTCATTATTCATTATTCATTATTCATTATTCATTATTCATTATTCATTATTCATTATTCATTATTCATTATTCATTATTCATTATTCATTATTCATTATTCATTATTCATTATTTATTATTCATTATTTATTATTCATTATTCATTATTCATTATTCATTATTCATTATTCATTATTCATTATTCATTATTCATTATTCATTATTCATTATTCATTATTCATTATTCATTATTCATTATTCATTATTCATTATTCATTATTCATTATTCATTATTCATTAACTATTATTTTTTACCAAATTTGGACAGGCCTCTGTCCAAAGATGGCACGACTCATCATAATCTTGTTTCCCTTTTTATTTTAATCCGGAATAGCTGATTGGATTGGAACATGCGAACATTAAGATCAATGGCAATATGCTTTAGCTATAGATTATAGATTCATATTATGACAGCGTAAAGTAGGTAGGTACCTAATGAAGAAGAGATATTAGATATTATTATACCTACCTATCCAAGACGTAGGGTAAAGTCGGGGAATGCCGGCCATCAAATTTTTCGATAGTGAACAACATTTTAGCTGATGTAACATGCTGCGCCATCTACCAGAATAAGTTCAAATGTGGCCCTGGTTTGGTGTGACTTTAATCTGCTTTAGTAATGTGACAGATGCTTAAATATATTTTAACGTGTTTTCGTATAGGGTAAAGGAATTCTAAAAGGTATGTTATCACTAATATTTTTAAGTATATAATTAGAATAAAATTAGTCACATGATGTACATATGTAGTATACACTAGTTTAATAAATTTTGTCATAATTATTGATTATTAAGGATGCCGAGAGCAATCATATTTTAGGTTAAGTTCGGGTAATCGCGGCCAGCGTAATGATTGTAATGGCGGCCGGCCGCCATTCCCTTCGCACTAAGAATATTTTTGCAATCTAGAAATCTAGACAATAGCATAGGTAATATTCGTTTTATTAAAACAAATATTTTAATTACAGATGCCCACTAAATATCACAGAAAAACCACAAAAGCTATGTGGTCTTCAGACCAAATGGAAGCCGCGTTAAATGCGATTCGTAATGGTAGAAGTACCAGAGAGGTTTCTAGGACATTTGGTATTCCTAGAAGCACTCTTCAAGACAGAAATGGTAATGCTGTTTCGGGGCCTAATATGGGACGTCATCCTGTATTCACCACAGAGGACGAAAAGCTATTGGCAAGTCAAGTTGTCAAAGTTTCAAAATTATTTTACGGTATAACACCGGTGGAGATTTAACGATGTGCATTTACTTATGCAAAAAAAAATGGTATTAAAAATTCGTTTTCCAAAAACAGTAACTCTGCTGGTAAAGCTTGGCTCAAGCTGTTGATACCAATGAAACTCTTCAAGATAAAAATGAAGTGACACCAGAAGTTCCTGAGGAGAATGAAAATCATAAATCAGCTGATGGAGTTTCATTTTCTGATTTGATACCATTACCTGGACCATCAGGAATACATTATTAGATGAAAAAATGAAAAAAAAACTACAGAATATGATGAAAAAAATGCAAAAAATAAAGGTACTAAACGTAAGCTAACAGATGATAATGCACCCGATCAAACACAAATCACAACTACTACAATCAGAGCAATCCCTAAACGCAACTGCAAAGAGACATTGGCGAGAACTGTCATAGATATTTCTGAAGAAGAAGGTGAATCCGATGATGACTCACTGGAAAAGGAAGTTAATGAAGATATTTGTATCATATGCGGCGATATGGGAAAACACCGGGAGATGTGGTTGCGTTGCGTAATGTGTGAGCACATGCGGCTTGTGTAGACACTGAACGTAAAAAGTTTATTTGTGATTTTTGCCTTTAAATAGTAAATTGTATTCTAGTAACGGGCAATGGCGGCCCAGACCGCCATTACCTTACCGTGGAAGATAATGACGGCCAATGGATATGTTTAAGAATTCCTTTGTATATTTTTTAGTTTTGTTCTTTCTTTATTTTGGTAATATAAGTATATTTGATTTCTTTGTTTTCTATCTTACATTTGGCAATTTTTTAGAATTTTTGTGTTATCAATAAAGATGATATTCACAAAATAGCTTAGGGGGCCGGCATTCCCCGACTGTACCCTAGTACGATGGTCAAGAAACAGAAGAAGAGCATAGGGAGACTATGTTAGCATAATGAACAGGAGGAACGAGGATATAGAAATGTATGAAAACTCAATAAATGAAAACCCTTTTGAGCTTAAATACGAGCCCCTATATAGTAACAGAACAACTTCTTCCTTATTTTTTCAGTTTGGAAAAAAATCATTTTATTTGCAGTTCTTAGAATAAAATTTTGTCAAATATCTACTTATGAGACCCAATCAAATTTTATTTTGCAAAATGATATGTACCATACCTACCTACCTATTATAGATAGGTATCTTAAACTTTTTGCACATAGGTAGATACAATAATAGGTAAATTTACAACAAACATATTATTTCAATAACATAAATAACATAAAGTATTGTAATTGTTGTTTATTTCATCTCTATAAAACCTTATTTATTTATTGTTGCATATTTAGTACAGTACAACCTGCCATATCCGGACCTCCCCATATCCGGACGGTTCTGCACCGTCCAGATCTACAGAAATCTACCGAGAACGGCAGTCCTGCTGTTGGACAACGCACTAAAAGAAGAACTAAAAGAAGGCGAAATAATATATTATAGAATCTATAAAACGTGTCTATTGACGAACGTTATTGACGGCGTTGATTACTGGAATGTATGAAGAAGAAAACATTTCAGAGACTGTAAAAGAAGTAGTGGTCTTGATATCCGGATTTTTTCATATCCGGATCGGTCTGTCGCCACATTGATCCGGATATGGCAGGTTTTACTGTATTCTCTCTCTATAATTTGTCCCCTCGGTCCTCAGTCAGTCAGATTCTAAAACGACTGTCTGGTAGATTTAGTATTAGGATAACAGAAATGCGAGGAAGTAGTTCAATTTACTCCTGGTATTAGGTGGGTGCAGACGCACACAAAATTGAAATCGGCAACACTGTGACGAGAATTGTAGTCGTCGTATGTTCGCCGCCCCTTTACAGTTTCCTTCTTTGCTTGGGTAGTATTTTTAGCATTTACCACATAGATGGCGCCAGGTCAGACTAAATATTAAATTGAAATTATATTATTAATATCATTTGATAGTAAATTTAATTACATATTGTTTAAAAATAAAGTTTGAGTACAGTTTGACATTAATTTGTTAACAACTAAACCAAAGTTAACTACCTATGGAAACACATCCAGCAACAGTTTGGCCCTTTGAGGACAGATAGCGCTGAGAATTAACACAAGAATTGGTTTATTATTTAAATAAATTACAAATTAACAGTTTAAAATGTATTTATTACGTTAAACTAATATTATAGTTACTATAAAATACCATTATTTATAACTAAAAGACTTCCAGTTTGTAATATCCTTGAAAATGAAAATTTACAATTTAGGGAAGCCATCATTTTGTGGGCGGGTCCTAAGTATTAGGAGAGAGATTGACGTAGCTGATGCACCGGAATTGAACGACCTCCTTGCGTTTCTGCTATCCTGATACAAAATTCTGAAATTCTAAATGCTTAGTGGATTTTGCCAAAGAGTGTTGTGTGCCTGACTTTCTGGATTTTATTTGAAAAACAGTTTCAAAAGAGAAACGATATTTATTGTATAAAATAGTTAATTTTCTTCTTGTTTTGGTGCCTATTCGTTTTGAATATTGGCGATCATTCTGGCTATAATTATTTTATTAACTGATGCTTTAAATAGATTAATTGTTGTTGTGGAGAACCATTTCCTCAGGTTCTTTAACCATGATATTCTTCTTCTCCCAATTCCTCGCTTTCCGAATACTTTGCCTTGAAGGATTACCTTCAGTAATCTGTATTTAGTGCTGTTTCTCATTATGTGTCCGAGATATTCTAACTTTCTCCTTTTAATAGTAGACATCACCTCTCTTTCTTTCCCCATTATTCGTAATCGGTCTCTTTTTATTATCTTGTCCGTCCATGATATCCTTAGGATTCGCCTGTATCTCGAAGGCTTCAAGTTTTTTCTCCATCGCTTCAGTGAGTGTCCAGGATTCAACTCCGTAGTATAATATTGAGAGAATATAACATCGTAGGAGCCTTACCTTTCATCTCCAGATTAAGGTTGTGGCTTTTAAAGAGTTTGGCCATGTTATTGAATGTACTCCCAGCCTTCTCTAGTTTACATTTTATTTCTTGTGAGTGATCCCATTATTCGTTTACTATTGTTCCAAGATAGGTATACTGTTTTACTCGACCCACTGGTGTATTCTTGATAAGCAGTTGGGCGTCTCTAATTTTATTTTTGCTGATGACCATAAATTTAGTTCTTGCTATATTTACTTGTAGTCCAAATCTTTCACTTACTTCATTTACTTTGTTTATTAGTTGCTGTAACCTGTTCAAACTAGTTGCAAAAATAACTGTGTCGTCTGCATAGTGGATGTTGTTTAGACGTTCTCCATTTAGTAGTATTCCATGTTAGCAATTTTTCAAGGCTTCACTAAATATTTCCTATGAATATAGGTTAAATACTATAGGTGAAAGTATACATCCTTGTCTAACGCCTCATAGAATCTGGATCGCTTCCGTTGGTTCATCTCCAAGATTCGTTCTTATTGTGGCTGATTGGTTCCAGTATAAATTTTGTATAATACGCCGGTCTTTATCATCCATCAGGCATTGTTAAAACATCCATCATTTGTCGGTGTTGAACTGTATCAAATTTAATAGAGAATTTAAAGTTTTATATTTATTACTGGTATAGTATGTTAACCAGACACCGTAAGGTAATAGGGTACTGATTATATATACAGTCGAACCCGCTTATTAGAGTACCGGATATAGGAATATCCCGGTTTATGGAATATAAATTCGAGGTCCCGAAACGTTTCCATTTACCCTTTAATAAATTTATCCGTTTATTGGAATGAGGTTTAGTAACCTAATACCGCTTTTAGAATAATTTTTTCAGTTTAACAAATAAATTTTTACGTACAATTTCCTAAAAATTTTTAATTTGCCTGATATAATGGTTTATCGGTAAGAGCTTCGAAAGCCTGCTGTTTTGTATATTATTACGGTTTGTCAGGTGCCTAATAAACACTTTATTACTGTGTTATGCGTAAACGCTCAGAAAATCCAATCCTATGCCGACAAGGTCATAAAATAATTTCATTTGTCTACAAATTTCTATAGGTACATTGCCACACACTTGGCTATTTTTAGAAACAGCATTTTTCTATAAGATTATTACCAATAGTTGATCGTTTGTTCGGAAGTCATTTCTAAAATCCAATTCCAATTTATTGTCTAATCGTTTCGTAATTATTTTTGTAAATAGATTATAAATTTTTATTGACATAAAAAAACCTAAAACCATATGCATATACATATTGACATAGTATGTACTATTATAACGTATATTCGGTAATCTTATTTCAGCTAGCCACCAATGATCGGTTATTAGAATATCCCGCGTACAAGAATATTTTTGCTTGGCACGAAGGCTATTTTAATAAAAGGTTTAGACTGTAGTATAGAGTTAATTAATTATATAAAAAATATTAAATTCTCAATAAATAATGTTAATACTTCATTTTTTTATAAACTGTTGCCTCTCCAAAATTGTTTTTCCTTTGATGAATCGTATAAACTCAAAAAAACGTAGATTTTTTTCAAAAAAATGTACTTATTCCATCATTTTTTCAGGTTTTTTTTTCAAATTTTTGGTGAATTTTTGATCATGCTATGCTGTCTAATTCTACACCTTTTAGAAGTTGTGAATTATTTGCATTTGTTCATTTTATTTTCTCTTTATTTTTTTACCTAGTTATATGAGTCTCTCGATTCCATTATGAAACTTGATGTCTTCTTTCATTAGCTGAATCTGTAGGGTTCTAAACTTTTTTTATGCTTTATTTAACAATCAGAATACATTAGCATCCTATAAGTTAAAGTGTTGGCTTGGGAGCTGGGCCCCTCATTGGCGTGGAGGGATTCCCTCCAATGAAGGAGTCCTAGATAGTCTTCATGTCAGCTGGCCATAATCTCTTCAACCTTCTGGCAATTGGAGCTTGTACTAGCGGCTGTAATACTGCGTTGGAGTGTGTTTCCATTTTCTCGTGGTGTTTGTTGTACCTATCTTTAATGACATCTGTGATGAATGGAACCTTCAGATCTTCATGTAATGTTAAATTCAACACGAACCAAGGTGCATCTGTGATCATGCGTAGTATTTTTGACTGGCTCCTTTGGATGATAGCAATATTAGATTTGCTTGCACATCCCCAGACTTCGATACCATACATCCATATTGGTTTGATTATGGTGTTCTATATCAGCAGTTTATTTTCCAAACTTAGTTTTGATTTTTTACCTATCAACCAGTAGAGTTCTTTGACTTTCATGTCTATTTGTTTCCTCTTCTTTGTTATGTGTACTTTCCAAGTAAGTTTAGAGTCTAGATGTATGCCGAGGTATTTGGAAGAGTTATTGTTTTTAACAATAATTTTGTTATTTATGTATAGTGATGGACACTGATCTTTTCTTGTAGTAAAGTTGACATGGACGGATTTAGCCTCATTTATCTTAATTTTCCATTTTTTTATCCAATTTTCTAGGTTTGCTAAGTCATTTTGTAGGATGTTGGAAGCTTCTACTGGATCTTGGTGAATTGCTAAGATGACGATGTCATCCGCAAAGGTTCCTATGACAGTGTGTGGAGATGTAGGAATATCTGATGTGAATAATACATATAGAATGGGACCCAGGACACTGCCTTGCGGAACTCCGGCCTTGATTGGGAATTTTTGCGAATATTCACTTTTACAAGAAACTGTCTGTCGTGAAGATATGATTCGAGCAGTTGATGGAAGGATAGTGGAAAGATTTTAGATATTTTGTATAATAGTCCATCATGCCAAACCTTGTCAAAGGCTTTGCTAACATCCAAAAATACTGAGGGACAGTATTGTTTTTGTTCTATTGCTAAATTTATTGAATGTGTTATTCTGTGTATTTGCTGAACTGTTGAGTGGCCTTGTCGAAAACCAAATTGGTGTGATGGAATCCAATCCTCAGGGAGTACTTCCTTATTTATTCTTTGAAGTATGAGTCTTTCTAGTAGTTTTGACATAACTGGCAATAAGCTGATTGGCCGATAAAATGAAACTTCGTTTGGGTTTTTGCCTGGCTTCAGTATTAAAATTATTTCTGCTGTTTTGAGTTGCGTCGGCCAGTAGTTTAGTCTCAGGATAGCATTGAAAATGTACATCATGAGTATGACTCCTCTGCGTGGCAGTTCTTTAACATTTTGGAGGTTACTTTATCGATCCCTGGAGATTTTCTTGGATTTAGGAAGTTTAGTTCATTTTGAACTTCCTTTACAGAAAGTTGTTTGGTTGCGGGTATGTTGTTTGCGATATTTGAGAGATGTCTAGCTATTTCGTCATCAACTACATCACAGTTTGGTGTGAATACATTGGATAAGTATGCACCAAATAGTGAAGCCTTTTCTTTATCGCTTCTTGCCCATATAGCTGCAGGATTTCTGGAGTCACGTACAGGAGAATTCTGCATTTGAGGCTTGTTTTTGAATTTGCATGGTTTCCAGATGGAGTTATCACTTCGGTTAAGACCCTTCAAATATTCATTAAATGAACTTTCACGCAGTTCTTTAATTTTTGCTTTTAGTCGACTACTGGCTCGGTTGTACGCTGTTCTGTCAACAGGGGCTTGCGTGCGTTGTAATCTAGCTCTTGCTTTTCGTTTTAGGGCTATGAGTTCCTTCACTTCTTTAGGTACAGAAATGTCTTTCTTTTGGATGGTGGGACGAGGAGTGGCTTGTTGCTTGTTGTACTGATTCTATTAGGAGGTCATTAAAAGTTGTGATCGCCCCTTCGACTTCATTGGGTTCCTTTAGTCTGATGTCGAGTTTTACTTTTTCTTCAATTCTGGTACGATATTCTTCCCATTTGGTTTTCTTATTATGTAGTCTTGTGGGAGTTTTTCTATGTAACGCTGCTGTTCCTATTGAAGCTATTATCGGAGAGTGGTCAGAAGAAAGATCATAGCTTGGTATTACGTCTAAGTAAGGAGCTGGTAAATTTGTCACAAAAAAGTCAAGCAAGTCAGGAGTTTTAGCAGGATCAATTGGCCAGTAAGTTGGAGTTCCTGTTGACAGGTATGCGTAATGCTTCTCTTGAATCACTGATGCCAATTCTCTACCTTTGGTTGTTGTAAGCCTAGACCCCATAAAATGTGTTTGCTATTGTAATCACCGCCCGCAATAAATTTGGATCCTAGTGTATCGAAAAAATCACTGAAATGTTCCTTTTTTATGTTGTGTCGTGGTGGACAGTAGACGGCGGCAACTTTTAGATTATATGAGTCCATGCAGACGTTGACAGTTGTGGCTTGTAGAAAATTTTCAGCATATTTTGGCATTTCATGGTGCTTTATTGTGTTTTTTATTAGGATAGCAGTACCAGCATGTGCAGTGTTGTCTGGGTGATTGCTGTGATATGTTGTGTAATGTGGAATGTAAAAGTAGGATCTGTCAGTGAAGTGTCGTGTTTCGCTGATGAGAAGCAGGTCTATGGAATTGTGTTTTAGAAATATTTCAACTTCTTGTTTGTGATGTAGAATGCCGTTGGCATTCCACAGTGCTATTCTAATGAACTTAATGAATTTTATTTATTAACGTAGTAAGCATATTCATCACCATGGTGTTTTGATGAATAAGTTGCTGAAACATGACTTTGAATTAACATGACTTTGAATCTAAGAATCTATGTAGCATATCTGTTGTGGTGTCACATTGATTCTGCTGAGTATAATTGTTGGATGCTACATTTGCATAGGTCACATTATTTCTTACCGGCGTTGTTGTTGACTTGGTGGTAAGATTAGGATGGGCATTTGGACAACCCTGACTGCCGACTGGCTGTACATTTTGCCTATTATTTTGATTATTAGGGCGTCTCATTATGTTGTGATAGTAGCTACAACCTTTATAGTTGGCTGTATATGGGAACCTCCACAAAGTGCACATGTTGCTGGAGTGTTCCTTGTTTTTGTGCAGGTTGATGTACTATGGGCTCCCCCACACTTAACGCAGACAAAAGGTTTATAACAGTAACCCTTGGTGTGTCCATATTGTTGGCATCGCGTGCATTGAGCTGGTCCATAGTTATGTTTTGGAGGTTCTACCTGTATGATTAAATTTTGCATTTTTTGTATTTTATATACGTCTTTGTTATTTACCGCAGGCTCTAAATCCACAAAGAACAGATTAAGAGGCTCCTTAGTTCTTTTGTCCTTGGCATTGAGGATATTTCTGACTTGATGGCCTTTTGCATTAAGTTCTTTCACTATTTCTTTTGTATCCATAGTATGGTGAAGGTCTCTGATCACTACTCGGAATGCACGTTCTTCTTTGAGTTGGTATGTGTGGTGTACAATTTTTTTCTCACGCATATACGTTACGAGATGCCTGTAAGACTCAACAGTATCACTAATTATTTTAATTGTATTATCTGCAAGTGTTTTTGTACTGTAGTGCTCATCATCAATGGCATCTCTTAAACTTAGTATCATTTTCTGGTAATCTGTTACTCCGTACACAAATATTGGAGGAGGTTTTATAGTTTTAGCTTCGGTGATATCTATTTGTTGTTCTGTTTGACTCTCTTCTACAGTTTCTTCTACAGGAAGCTGACTATATCTAATGCTTATATCTATGTCGGAGTTTTGTGAGTTGCTTCTTCTGATCTTCCTTCTTTTTGTATTCGTTACTTGTTGCCATTCGTTCTCGTTGGCTGCGTGTTGTTCTAGCTCCTCATCGTCACTTGTAGAGGACAATCTGTGCTAATATTTCTGACTGGTTGATGGTATATGTTGTGATTTTTGGATCATTGGTACCTGATGTATGTAATTTTGTTGATTAACTGGTACCTGCTGAGTGTAATTTGCTTGAGAAGCATCAAAATGTTGAGATAAACAAGAATTATTATTATTCAATGCTGCTTGAGTTATTGGTTGAGAATTAATAAATTGTTGTACTTGCATATTTGTATCTGCTACACCCTGTATGTTGGTTTGCGAAACTGTCTGGCTATAAGAATCTCCAGGTCCATTACTAGCTGATAACACATTCATGTTTTTATTTCACTTAAATTAGCACTGGGTTCAAAAACTCATTAAATTTGGATGTAAATGAAAATAAATATGTCATTAATTATTGTTTTTAAATTGTAGGTATCGGTTTTTAACAAAAATTCCGGTTCGAAATTTTTATCGTAGCGTACGTTGCTTGATGATTAAGGCAATACATCCGCACATCACGAGAGGCGATTCGGTCTATTGGGGTTCTAAACTAAGTCATTTTTAATAAAAACTACAAACATTTCTTTTGCTGTTTTAATCTGAGACATATTGTAATGGAAACCTTAAAAATACATTTGTAAAGAATATCAACCCCTCCATCACTTTTTATATTGCAGAAAAGAGCAAAATGATAAATATTTTTGATAAAATAATCTCAACATGTACAAATTTAAAGCAAAAACATAAAAATTAATAAAATTTATCTATACCTCGTTTAACATAATTAAATAAAACAAGTTTTTGGTAACAGGATTTGACACAACTTGACCATTGCAGTTTCTTTAAGAGATTTGTATTGGATGTTTTGTGTATTGCAATATTTTTTGCCTCTGAATGAGACTAAGCGGACTCGTACACCAAAGCAATATCCTACAGAGATCACATATAACATACATTGCGGAATGATATGCAGTGAGCGGGGTTAAAAGGACGTCCATCAAGTTAGCAGAACAAAGTCAGCAGAACACAGTTATTCTTATACCATAATTAAGTGTAAATAAGATGCAAATTTAATGTTCCAAGAAAAAATTTATTGCTCTTTTTTTAAAAAAGTTATCGCATGTTCTGCTAACTTGATAATCAAGCTAGCAGAACAATAGTTCAAAAATTTGATAAATCATTTATAATTGAATGCCAAAGTATTCTCTGAATTAAATGCAAATTTAATGTTCCAAGAAAAAATTTATTGCTCTTTTTTTTAAGTTATCACACGTTCTACTACTAAAATCTACTATATTTTCTACCAGATTCTAAAATCTACTAGATCTAGTAGAAAATCTACCAAATTGGCAACCCCGAATATGGTACAAAAACTTCTATTGTGCAGTGAAGGAGAATGGCTCTAGAGTTTCTAATCGCATCTGGTTTTGGTAGTCATTATTGGTAAAATTCCCACGGTTTATTAACTTCTTAATTAAATTTATTGTTGGAACACTTCATTTGCATTTAATTCAGAGAGTACTGTGGTATTCAATTATTTGATATTTTATCAATAATTACTGAACTACTTTTCAATGTTAAAGTTGAACTACTGCTAGTTTGAAATGAAGTTGGCGGAACATGCCATAACTTAAAAAAAGAGCAATAAATTTTTTCTTGGAACATTTTTACATGTAATTCAGAGAAGACTCTGGTATTCAATTATAGATAATTTATCAATTTGATACCAAAAAATTGATAAATTATCTATAATTGAATACCAGTATTCTCTGAATTACATGCAAGTTTTATGTTCCAAGAAAAAATTTATTGCTCTTTTTTTTAAGTTATCGCATGTTCCGCCAACTTGATTTCAAGCTAGCAGCAGTTCAACTTTAACATTGAACAGTAGTTCAATAATTATTGATAAAATATCAAATAATTGAATACCACAGTATTCTCTGAATTAAATGCAAATGAAATGTTCCAACAATAAATTTAATTAAGAAATTAATAAACCGTGGGAATTTTACCAATAATGACTACGAAAAAAAAGCAGATGCGATTAGAAACTCTAGAGCCATTCTCCTTCACTGCACAATAGAAGTTTTTGTACCATATTTAGGGTTGCCAATTTAGTAGACTTTCTAGTAGATCTAGCAAAATTTCTTGTGATTTAGTGAGAAAATTTTAAATCTATTAGATTTTAGAATCTGGTAGAAAATATAGTGGATCTACATATAATTGGTTTGGAGAATTTTTAAACTGGCCGTTAGTACAGGAAGTCGTTAACACAGGTTTTACTGTATTATACATGGCTTACAAAATCTACTGATTTCTACTGATTTTTTGAAAGCAAAACCACTGAAGAAATAAAAACTAACCTGGCAACCCTGCTCACTGCATATATTTCCGCAATGTATGTTATACCTATGCGATTTCTGTAGGATATTGCTTTGGTGTACGAGTCCGCTAAGGCTTGTACACCAGATATGATTCCACAGAGAAAAGGAAGCTCGACACAGCCAAAAACGACGCGGTCTAACCCAGGATCTGAGTAATTTGGATATTTGCGACGACGATGAAGCAATTTCTTAAGGTTTTTATTTCCTTGTCTCAGTACGTTTGATTTTATTTAAAGAATGTAATTATAACCATTAACAACCGTTACACCCAACCAACACCATATCATAGTGATCTTCTTTTCTTGTGTTAAATGGTGATAGCCACAAGTTGTGGACAGTTGGGGATATCACAGTGAATATCGGCTGCACATCTTCGGTTTTCTCTCGACTCGTAGTAGTCAAAAAGCAGTGGTTTTTGACAAAACTTGCATTGCTAAAAGCAAAAAAAAATCGTAAACAATCTCATTTTCACAGAAATAAAAAGATAAATAACATATTTAAATTTAAACAAATTACATAATTTAGAAACAGCCTAATAAGTAATATGCCAACTAGGAGGCGTTATTTAATTATTTTCAGAAATCTAGTTTTCTTTGGAAAATATTAAATACAAGTATGCATTTTTAATACTATATTACAAAATTAGACCAAACTAGCAACAAAATAGCGAAAACCGCATATCGATACCTTTTTTCTATCTCGAGATATCTTACAAAACGTGTAAATTTAAAAACATAACTCTTACTGTCACCGGTAAACGAAGTTAAGGAAAAGTAGTGTGCTATGGAAAAAACAAAGAAACATTTTGCAGATGTCAACGTATATAAAAGGCTTTTCAACGCTTCTCATTTGTTTCGAGCCTCTGTCATAATATGTCGTATAAAAATATTATACTGGATTATAGATACGACATATGACATAGGCTCGAAACAAATGAGAAGCGTTGAAAAACACTATTAATTAAAACAACAATAAGACAAACAACACTATAACATATAACAAAGAAATAAAAACAACTACTATTTAGTGACGACCTAAATGTTCAAATTGTTGCCCATCATTTTCCATGCAAGCATGCTTTGAATAGCGTTTCGTATTCTCTGGATCATGTTTTCTCGAGTAGTGTAGTAGTAATGTAGTAAATGTTTACATCGAAATGATGGGCAACAATTTGAACATTTAAGTCGTCACCAAGTACATAGTTGTTTTTATTTCTTTGTTATATTTTATAGTGTTGTTTGTCATATTGTTGTTTTAATTAATTATACAGTATGTCCCTGTAAATTGTATCCATATGGAAAACTTTTT
This sequence comes from Diabrotica virgifera virgifera, assembly GCF_917563875.1. Taxonomy (NCBI): domain Eukaryota; kingdom Metazoa; phylum Arthropoda; class Insecta; order Coleoptera; family Chrysomelidae; genus Diabrotica; species Diabrotica virgifera. The sequence continues at coordinate 138,201,575 of NC_065452.1, forward strand.
TATTTATTATTAATTTTACGAAAAAAAGTTATTCTTTATAAAAAGCTCTGCATGGTCCAAAACCTAAGATTTAACCATCAAATATCAAATTTTTTGAATATTATACGAGGTATGTCAAAAAGTTTGAATTTCACTCAAGAGTAGCTTTATTTTTCGTAATATTGGAAATTGCTATTATGAAAAGTTGTTTGGAAATAAAAACTATATTCTAATATGCAATTACATCCTTCTAATTGAAAATTTTTTTTTTGAAAAATTATGGATAACTATAATTATTTTTTCAGTTATTTCAATTCTGATAACTCTTTTATTATTAATTTTACGAAAAAAAGTGATTCTTAATAAAAAGTTCTGGATGGTCTAAAACTTAAAATACAACCATATTATATCAAATTTTATCAATTTTATACGAGGTACGTCAAAAAGATAAATTTAGATCAAAATAAAGTACCTTTATAGTTCAGAATATTTCAATTAGAAGGATGTAATTATTTCGTACATACTGAAACATAGTTTTTAATTCTAAATAACTTTTCATAATAACAATTTTCGATATTGTGAAAAATAAACGTATTTTACTCTTGAGCGAAATTCATATTTTTTGACATACCTCGTATAAAATTGATAAAATTTGACATAAGATGGTTGTACAGTAGAGCGTCGATTATCCGAACGTCGAGCAACCGAACAACCGGTTATCCGAACTCCCGACTCCCGCGCCCCTCACTCGAGTACTGAGCAAGCGTTAGTAATTAACGCTCAAAATATCTTAAATTTTCTTCAATTGTGTATCCAAATAGTTATTTTCCTAACAAGTGCAGAAAGTCATACTTTTCCGCACGCGACTGCAGTTTGCCGAACGACTCGAAGCGGGAGTTCGGCAAGCAGTCGAGTGCGGAAAAGAGACTTTCTGCAAGCGTTAGGAACAATATTTTTTCTACGAGTCTTAAAAAAATGACCAAATCTTAATCAATTAATTTAATTAATATAATTATTTCATTCATAGGAGATTCTGACCAATAGAAAGCTACAGAAATCTAAATTAGACTGATAATTTTTGATAATTTCCCGTCGTCAAGTATATTAAGTCAGATGCCCTTCGTTGCTATGAAAAAATACATTCAGTGACATTAATGACAATTAATGTTTTAAAAATTATAAAAGTGATGACTTTCAACCGTAAAATATTTATAACAACTGTGTGTTTAATTGTATTAATTTGTACTTACATAAATAAATTACAATAAAATTTTGGTTTTGAACAGATTTATTCATGAAATAATCGCAACAAGTTGCACTCGATCTCTAAAATTAATATAGAATTTTTGCCCTCGTGACACTTTGACATATTAACTGACAAATTAAAACTGTCAAAGTGTCACTCGGGAAAAATTCAATAATTTTAGAGCTCTTGTGCAATTACTACTGAAAATACATACACAAATTAATTCTTTGACAAGGTTGTCAAACCCAAAGTTTCAGCATAATTGGTTAGCATAACGACGATCTTGGTTTCCATGACAACGATTCAAAACCACTGTTATTGTCTACTGATTTGACTTTCGAATATTATGTCAAAGTTATTTTATTTCATCGAATTCTCGGGTTAATTTCATTAAAACATGAACACAATAAGATATATTTGAAATAAATTAGTAAATAATAACTAAATATTAGTTTATTGCATGTATTATAATTACTTTAAGGCCATATTAACATATCTAAATTAACACGCGTGCGGAAAAGTAAAACGCGTGCGGAAAAGTAAAACGCGTGCGGAAAAGTAACACGCGTGCGGAAAGTAAAACTTTCTAAACTAAAATGCGTGCGCGAAAGTAGACCTTTTTGCACGCACGTAGAAAAAAATATGTTGTTGAAAAACTGCACTTTTTTGTTTAATTGCTATTTTTCATTATCAAGGTATAAACAAATATACAGTTATATAAATATGGTTTTTATTCACTTGTGGATAAATATGTATGACACTCTCAATATAGTTCGATTATCTGAACAAATCGGTTTTCCGAACACCCATGTCCCCCAATTAGTTGGGATAATCGACGCTTTACTGTATTTTAGATTTTAGACCATGCAGAACTTTTTATTAAGAATCACTTTTTTTCGTAAAATTAATAATAAAAAGAGTTATCTGAATTAAAATAACTGAAAATAATGTTAGTTATCCATAATTTAAAAAAAAATCAATTAGAAGGATGTAATTGCATACTAGAATACAGTTTTTAATTCCAAACAACTTTTCATAATAGCAATTTTCAATATTGTGAAAAATAAAGCTACTTTTACTCTTGAGTGAAATTCAAACTTTTTGACATACCTCGTACAATATTTAAAAAATTTGATATTTGATGGTTAAATCTTAGGTTTTGGATCATGCAGAGCTTTTTATAAAGAATAACTTTTTTTCGTAAAATTAATAATAAAAAAGTTTTCCATATGGATACAACTTACAGGGACATACTGTATATATATACTGTATATACGTTGACATCTGGAACATGTTTCTTTGTTCTTTCATAGCACACTACTTTTCCTTAACTTAGTTTACCGGTGACAGTAACACTTATGTTTAAAATTTACGTTTCTTAAGATATCTCCAGATAGAAAAAAGGTATCGACATCCGGTTTTCGCTATTCTATTGCTAATTTAATCTAATTTTATAATGTAGGATTCAAAATGCATACTTATATTTAAAATGTTCCAAAGAAAACTAGATTTCTGAAAAGAATTAAATAACGCCTCCTAGCTGGCATGTTACTTATTAGGCTGATTCGAAATTATAACTTTTACATTGACGAAAAATATCTGTTTTCAAAAAGACCAAGTTTGCAAAATTCGATTTAGCAGAACCGGACTTACAGCCATTTTTTCATAGCAAGCTTCCCACTCACCCCCACCTCTTATTTGCAAAGGTAGACTTAAACTTGTGAAATCAAATAAGCGCAGAATTTTATGAAGAATACGACGGTCGGATTTCCAGTGCCCCTTCATTAGGAAAATTTTGTAAAATTTAGAATTTTTTATTTTTGATATTCAATTACGCCCTCTAGCGGTGGTTCCACAATTATGAAAATAATTTCCAGGCTTTTCTCGAGGCAATTTTTGTTATAAAAATTTTTTTCTCAAAGCTGTACTATAAACGGTTCCTGAGATATGGCCGAGAGCCATTCTTATTGGGACACTCGGTACATGAGCCGCAATAACCAAAACAGACAGGATCGGCCAGAACATCACCATCGATGACTTTATCTTTGAGTGCATTACAGAATTTAAGTATCTAGGAACAACAATTACTGAAGACAATAACGGATCACAAGAAATAAACAATAGGATACAAGCTGGCAACAGATGTCTTTATTCCATTGAAAACCTTATACAAATTGAAACAATTAACAAGACGTACAAAGATACAACTACTATACAGGGTTTTTGGTAAAGAATGGGCCATAGCTTAACCGTAGATTCCTTAGCTTAAAATGGGTCGATTTAAACTTACCTTAGTACAAAAGTTGATAATAACCGAAATACAGGGTGTCAAAGTTAAACTTTTATTTTATTTATTTTTGAATATTTCCTGACAGGCATGGCGGCATGGGACAACAACACGAAATTTGGTAAATGGTGCTGATATTGTACAATCTACTAAATTATGTTAAACAAACGTTTCTGACTACTACCAGAGGCGTACGCCGGGGGAACGTGAATGGTTGACTCCTCCCAAATTCTACGCCACTGGCGAAACCAGCCAGTGAAACAAAAAAGAAGAACTTCTGTTGGAGTGTAAGTAAAGAGAGTGATAAACTCCAACAGAAGTAAGGAAAAGAAAAAGATAAGATGAAATGAGTAAGGGGAATTAAAAGGGATAAAAGTAGAAGTATGAAGAGACAGAGGCAAACTAAATGGAGTGGCTAGCAAGAGATGCAAGAGAACAACTTGACACTCAAGGATGGATACGGCTCGTTTGCATGCCTGTCGAAGAACAGTAGCTCAAAGTAGATGCTGATGACTAGGAAAGGTATATACTAAGATAATGTAGCGGAAGAGAAATCTTGGCCGATCCCCGTATAACAGTAAACACCTCGAGAATGACGTAATCGGATGTGCTAGGCCTCGCCGGAGAATTCTGGAAGGTACGTCACGTAGGCGGAACAAGCCGATAGCTCGAGATGGGAGTCGATTGTTCCAGAATAACAACTGGGTATAAATACGGGCATATTTTGTGAATAAGTTTAGTGTATAAGATAAATTCGTCTGTAACTTATATAAATAAAGTCGTATATAAATTACGAACCGCTAGTTTTATTGTAATTAGAAGTAATTACACTAATCACGCTACAGTTGGTGTCGGTGTTCGGTTAACTTAGTGCGATATAAATAAGTGAATTACAGAGAGACTTTAAAAGACTTTTGAACTTTATTCGTCGGGAACAACCGGAGTGCGTTAATTGTTCGGTATTCGGAAAGACTTTAAAATACTTTTGGACTTTATTCGTCGGGAATAGTTAAAGTGCGTTGATTGTTCGGTATTCGGAAAGACTGTTAAAAGACATTTTGGAAAGTACGTGTGTGCCGACCAAAGATGTTGCTACAAGAACTTACAGTAAAACAGCTCCGTGAACAGCTCGAGGAACGGGATCTGGACAGCAGTGGGCTCAAGATAGTCCTACAAGCACGACTCGAGGATGTCCTCACGAAGAACGGAGAAGACCCAAAGACGTTCCACTTCCAGTCAGCAGAACAAGTAATCTTATCGAAATTAAAAACTGTTTCTGAAACGATCGATGAAACTTCTAGAAGAAGCGACGAGAAACTTGAAGAAGTTAGTAGACAGAACAACGAGAAATTTGAAAGTGTTTCTCAAAAGATCGATGAAACTTCTAGAAGAAGCGACGAGAAACTTGAAGAAGTTAGTAGAAGAAGCGACGAGAAACTTGAAGAAGTTAGTAGAAAAAGCGACGAGAAATTCGAAAATGTTGCTAAAAGATTCGATGAGACTTCTCAAATAATTAAAGAGGTCTGTAGGCAAAACAACGAAAAACTAGAAGAAGTTTGTAAACAGAACAATGAGAAATTTGAAGAAGTTTCTAGAACATTCGATAAGATGCAGAAAAGTGTAGAGACCGTAGAAGAAAAGATCAAACAGCTAGAGAGCAGGATAACCGATACAAAAGTACAACCATCAGTTAATGCAGCAACGTTAGATCCTTTAGTGAAAGATGAACTACCGAGAGACGAAACGTCGCATAATATGAGATTCAAATTACCACCATTTGATGGAAAGTCCTCTTGGTCCATATATCTTAGACAGTTTGAAGCTATTGCGACCGCCAATCATTGGACCGAACAAGAAAAGGCTGTTTCCTTGACTGCTGCTTTACGAGGTGATGCTGCAGATATATTAAGGTCAATTCCCAAGGGTCAAGAAAATTGTTACCAGACCTTGTTCACTCGTCTAGAAAAACGCTATGGAGATGCCCATCTACAACAAGTATACAAAGCACAACTGCGAAGTAGAAGTCAACGAGCAAGTGAGAATCTGCAAGAATTTGAAGCAGATGTGGCTCGTGTGGTGCGGTTGGCTTATCCAGAGGTGCCAGACAGCGTTTTAGAAGAAATTGCAGTAGATACCTTCGTCAATGGGCTGAAAGATAATGAACTACAGAAAGCTTTACGACTAGCAAGGCCGAAAGTTTTAGATGAAGCACTTGCTATTGCCTTGGAACACGAAGCAGCTAGCCAAGCTTCACGAAACAATCGAGTAATAACCGTGGAAAAAGGCGATAAGAGAAAAGATGAACGTTTGGTGGAAATGGTACGGAGGGTGATTCGTGACACGATGCCGAAGAGACGCATGAAGAGGGCTGGAAGAGTTGGTTCAAATACAGATGCTTCCTCGATACGGCCATGCAGTGAAAGTTGTAATCACCGGCTTAAAGTAGATGAACAGCTTTGCCCTGTGAGACGAACTACCGTCGTTAATGAGCAATGGCAGCCACAACAGTTACAAGAAGCCCAAGAAGACGATCCATGTATAAAAAGAGTATTGGATTGGATGCGTCGAGGTGAGAGACCTAGTTGGCAAAACATTAGTGCATGTAGTCCGGAAGTCAAGGCCTACTGGAGCCAATGGAATTGCCTGATACTAAAAGATGATCTTCTGTACAGAACCTTTGAGAACGATGATGGTACAGAATCTAAGCTTCAGTTGATTGTACCTAAAAGTAAAGTGTCAGAAGTATTGCGTCAGTTGCATGACGGTACATCAGGTGGACACTTTGGTATTACGAAGACTCTGCAAAAGGTTCGAGAACGGTTCTATTGGGTGAACTGTAAAGATGATGTAAGAAGATGGTGCCAGAAATGTGAACTGTGTGCATCCGGTAATGGTCCAGTTGGTAAAAAGAGAGCACCCATGAGACAGTACAATGTTGGCAGTCCTATGGAAAGAGTAGCAATCGACATTGCAGGTCCATTTCCAGAAACTGATGCTGGAAATAAATACATCCTGGTAGCCATGGATTATTTTACGAAATGGACTGAGGCCTATGCATTACCAAATCAAGAAGCTGCTACCGTTGCAGAGGTACTTGTTAAAGAATTCTTTAGCCGATTTGGTGTTCCCTTGGAGATCCACTCCGACCAAGGGCGAAACTTTGAGTCAGCTCTTTTCCAAAACGTTTGTAAATTGATTGGTGCCAATAAGACCAGAACAACACCCCTGCATCCTCAATCAGATGGGATGGTCGAGAGGATGAACCGAACGATGGGTAAACACTTGTCCAAAGTTGTATCTGAACATCAGCGAGATTGGGACCAACACATTCATTTATTCCTGATGGCCTACCGCTCGGCCGTAAATGAAACTACAGGTCAAACACCAACCTGCCTGATGTTGGGTCGTGAAGTTCGGTTGCCCTGCGACCTAGAGTTTGGCTGCGGACCTTCCGAGGAACATGTTGCAGGCGAAGACTACGTTGACCGCCTGAAATTACGAATGAACAACATTCATGAACTTGCCCGACAACACATCCAGATAGCCAGTGACAGAATGAAAGATCAATATGATTCTCGATGCAAGAATGAAAGCTTCGAAGTAGGTGATCTTGTCTGGCTTTATAATCCGCAACGTCGTCGAGGCTTATGTCCTAAACTGCAAAGACAATGGGAAGGTCCATATGAAGTTAAGAAGAAAATAAATGACGTAATATATAGAATTAAGAAGTTGCCAAACGGTAAACCAAAAGTTATTCACATAAATCGTCTTGCACCATATGCTGGCTCAAATGAAACAGAAGAAGCACGAGTCCTCCAACAGGAGATGAAAGATGTCGCACAGCCAAGTTTTAATCAATTTATGTCAAATTACGCAGCGAGAAAGAGTGCTAGATTCGGCGTGACCACAGAAGTTCAGCAAGATCTGTTTGGTGTTCCAGAAAACGTCTCTCTGGCCCACTGTGTTGCCCAAGACCTCGAGATGACTAAAGGAATATCGTCCGTATTCAATAGAAAGTTCGGCCGCCTGGACGAGTTAAGAAATCAGCAGCCTAAAATTGGAAGAGTACTGCGATTGGAAGATGGTCCTCGATCTTTGCTGTATATGGTGACCAGAAAGTCTTATACGGACACGCCAAGCTACGAGAACATATGGCGTGTTCTAACTAATTTGAAGAAAATCGTGTGTAATTATGACATCAAAAATTTGGCTTTACCAAAAATAGGCCATGCAGTAGAAAATCTGGATTGGAAGATTGTGAGAAGCATGCTTGAAGTGGTCTTCAGAGGAACTGGTGTACAAATCACTGTGTGTTGCATGAACCCGAAGATGTCGTACCCTTCAAAGACAGTAGACTGTTATTTCTTCTTGAAGGGTGTATGCAGAGCTGGAGAGTCGTGTAGATTCCGCCATCCTGGGCCTTCATTTAGAGTTGCTGATCGAGACGCTCAGATCTTAAGAGGGGAGCAGTGTAGCGGAAGAGAAATCTTGGCCGATCCCCGTATAACAGTAAACACCTCGAGAATGACGTAATCGGATGTGCTAGGCCTCGCCGGAGAATTCTGGAAGGTACGTCACGTAGGCGGAACAAGCCGATAGCTCGAGATGGGAGTCGATTGTTCCAGAATAACAACTGGGTATAAATACGGGCATATTTTGTGAATAAGTTTAGTGTATAAGATAAATTCGTCTGTAACTTATATAAATAAAGTCGTATATAAATTACGAACCGCTAGTTTTATTGTAATTAGAAGTAATTACACTAATCACGCTACAATAAGAATAATGTACTGAAAATGTATAAAGATGAATAAGTGCTAAAGAAGAACAAATTACATAAAACTAACAAATCATGGGCGCCAAGAAAATCTTCGATCACTCTCCCAGGTATCTTACACTGCTGTCAAATACTAAACATATTAAATATATAAGTAAATGTAAATATAAAGGGAATAAGAATAAAATGATGTATAAAATAAATAAACATTTATTAAAATTAACTACCAGATTTTTAACAATCTCTGAGTTAGACAAAGCATATACTGTGACTCTTGCTATTTTAGTGCAATTTTTTGATTCTCCAATACTTTCTATGTAAAAAACATACTCTTCATTCGTAACGATAAAGCCATTAGTTTTCGAGATATTTGAAGCTAAAAATGAAGGAGCATAATACATTAATCAAAATAACTGTGCCTTTTCATTTTTAACTTCAAATATCTCGAAAACTAATGACTTTATCGTTACGAATGAAGAGTATATTATTTGCATAGAAAGTATTAGAGAATCTAAAAATTATGCTAAAATAGCAATTTCATCAGTGGCGTAGAATTTGGGAAGGGTCAACCATTCACTTTCCTCTGTCGTACGCCTCTGGTAGTAGCCAGAAACGATTATTTAACATAATTTAGTAGGGTGTATAATGCCTACCCTTTCTGCCAAGTATCACACGGATATGTCAAATTATTTTAAAGTATTTTTTTTTAATAATTTATTCTTTATTTAAAACTTTAAGAACTATGTGTGCCCGGTACTATAAAACTGAGCGGCCGTGGAGTAACGGCATAATCGCTGGCCTCATACGCCAGTGTACGTGGGTTCGATCCCTACCAAAGACAAACCATTTTCATTTCCAATAATGACACGAGCCGTCTCACCGTGCCTCGGAGAGTACGTTAAGCCGTCGGTCCCCCTGGGCTAGTGTACATCGACACTAGTTACTTGAAACAGGGTTAAAGATGTAATTGGCGCTGGAACTATCCGAAAGGATCTCCCCGGCAAAAATGCCATACGATATTATTATTACTATAAAACTATTTGACATATCCTTATGGTACTTGGCAGAAAGTGTAGGTACTGTACACCCTACTAAATTATGTTAAATAATCGTTTGTGGTTAATACCAGAGGCGTACGACAGGGGAAAGTGAATGGTTGACCCTTCCCAAATTCTACGCCACTGATAAAAATGCTATTTTAGCATAATTTTTAGATTTTCCAATACTTTCTATGCAAATAATATACTCTTCATTCGTAACGATAAAGTCATTAGTTTTCGAGATATTTGAACTTAAAAATGAAAAGGCACACAGGTTTTGATTAATATATTATGCTCCTTCGTTTTTACCTTCAAATATCTCGAAAACTAATGGCTTTATCGTTACGAATGAAGAGTATGTTTTTTACATAGAAAGTATTGGAGAATCAAAAATTGCACTAAAATAGCAGTTCCGCCTGCGGCGTCGAATTTGGGAAGGGCCAAACATTCATGTTCCTCCGTCGTACGCCTCTGGTAGTAACCAGAAACGTTTGTTTAACATAATTTAGTAGATTGTACAGTACCAGCACCACTTACCAAATTTCGTGTTGTTGTCCCATGCCTGTCAGGAAATATTCAAAAACAAATAAAATAAAAGTTTAACTTTGACACCCTGTACTTCGGTTATTATCAACTATTGTACTAAGGTAAGTTAGATTAAATCGACCTAGTTTAACCTCAGGAATCTAAGGTTAAGCTATGGCCCATTCTTTACCAAACACCCTGTATAAAACAATCATACGATCCGTAGTGATGTATGGCAGCGAAACGTGGACGATAACAAGGGCACACGAAGAGAGACTACGTGTTTGGGAAAGAAAAATCCTAAGAAAGATTTTTGGGCTGTGCTTGATGAAGAAGCAGGACAATATAGAATAAGAACTAACAAAAAGCTCGAAAAATTATACCCAGATACCAACATAATAAAATAAATAAAGTCCAAAAGACTCCAATGGGCACGACACCTCAGAAGACATTCTAGCGAAAGAACAGCAAGGCTGGTATGGAAGGAAGTCCCAACTGGAAGAAGACCACGTGGACATAGTCTAAGAGCTAGTGAACCCTCCGACTAACGGTCTTCCTGTAAGGCTAGAAATTTGTATAGTGATAATTCATAGCACACCAAGGCTAAAAACCATGACCTGGCACGCATTAGCCCTGCACGTGTATCTACCAGGTGAAGCGAAAAGTGCATAGTTTAGGGGGTAAAATAAACTTTCTCCTGTAAAGTTTAAATTTAAGTATGTGTTTGAGTAAGTCATTTAGAAGAAATGTGACAATGACAGGCGATTCTGAAAAGACCTTGCCAGGCGAGGTGAAAGATTAGGAGTTTTTCCTAAAATTATTTTTTTTTGCATCAAACAAAGTTTTTTTAGGTTTTTTGAATCATTCCAAACAGAAAAGGTCTTTAGTGATTTTTCTCTTAGGTTAATAGTTTTTGTTATACAGGGTGTTTCATTGGGAAACGGAAATACTTTAATGGTGAATAGAGGTCACCGAGCCGGTTCTAGATATACTACATTTTTTGCCCTGCCGACTTTTATAATCGAGTTCCAGGGTGTTTTATCGATTTTGCCCATTTCTTTCCTAAGCCATAACTTTAGAACCACCCTGTATATATTTTTTTCATATTTGGTACACATATGTCTCATTCAAAAGCCAAACGACCGACATACTAACCATAAGAAAAATCCAAGTCCGGATTAACAAAAAATTATAAAGTAATTGTGACCTTAAAACAAAACCCTGTATATTCAAATTTTGAAAATCTGTTTGCATATTTGAAAAGAGCACAAAAAGTAAGTTTTCCACCTACCTCTACCGAAAGTATACTTTTCCGGACCTGATTGTAGGGAGCAAAGTTGTACTTTTCCTCCCTAGGGAGGAAAATATTTTTCCTCCCTAGGGAGGAAAAGTAAAAGTGACGTCATGGTATTTCGTTCATGAAATGTAACTTATTGACGCCCTGTACAATATCTATTTTCTATTACGTAAGTTTCTATACATTTTAACGTTTATTTATAAAACACTCTGTATCTTGCAGAATGGTAAAAAACAGTAAATTTTTATTTTGATTTAACAATGTTTACATTATTAATTTGACTTATATTTGACAGTTGACAGTTATATTGTACGTACTTGTTAGTTTTAGTTCTAATAAATTTTGTTGGTTAGTTACATAAATAAATTAAGTAAAAATGAAAAAATGACTTGTTAGTTGAGGAAGGTGGAAAAACCATATGTATAACATGGGAGTAAAGTGCCTTTTCCTCCCTTGAATGATTACTGCCCTCCGCTACGCGTCGGGCAGTAAACTTCATTCTCGGGAGGAAAAGTAGCACTTTCCTCCCTTGTTATACAAATAGCTATTAATGGTTGGCTTCAATTTTTCGGCCAGACAATTTTATGACTTTAATTTTGAAGTTGTTCTGAAGCTATTTCCTTGTGGCATTTTTATAATGAACTATTTTAAATGGGAAATAAGCCACAATTTTACCAAAAAAAAAATGAATTTATTAACGTTTCGACGCCCAAGTCGGGTGTCGTTGTCAAAATACAAAATAATACTAAATAAACAAAAATGTTGTTGCTTAGTAAAAAATTCTTCTAATAATTTATTTAATAATACTTTAAAATGTATAATACATGCCTGAATTGCCTATATAAATGAGTCAGATTAAATAAATTATTAGAAGAATTTTTTACTAAGCAACAACATTTTTGTTTATTTAGTATTATTTTGTATTTTGACAACGACACCCGACTTGGGCGTCGAAACGTTAATAAATTCATTTTTTTGGTAAAATTGTGGCTTATTTCCCATTTAAAATAGTTCATTTAATTTTGAAATTACATTGAATTTTTTAAGAACTCTGACATTAAAAAGAAGGTATTATTAACTTTTAGTTATAAATTATTAAAGTTAATGAATAAATACTCATTTTAAAAATAATCAATACTTATTTACCACATTGGAACCAATTACTAATGACAAGAAAAGTCCAGGTCCGGATTAACAAAAAAATATAAAGTAATTGTGACCTTGAACCAACACCGTGTATATTGAAATTTTGAAAATTTGTCTGCGTATTTTAAAAGAGCATAAAACACTGATTAAAGGTTCATTTTAATTTTTTCGCCGTCGATTTAATTACATCAATTTTGAAATTATATTGAAATTTTAAAGAACTCTGAGATTAAAAACCAGGAATGTATTATTAACTTTTAATAATTTAATGTTAATGAATCAATACTTATTTTAAAAATACTTAATACTTATTTACTACCCTGGCTTCATGGATTCTCTGGATTTGTAGCTGTATGCACGTCATTAAAAATTAGAATTGCGAGAATTGGGATATTTTAATGATTTAGTAAAGAATTAAAAAAACATCAAATAAAAAAATTGTTTAAGCAATTCAACAATTTTACATAAATTAAAAATATTTGAACTATAACAGTTGCTCAAAATGTCCGCCATTTTGTTCGATGCATTTCCTTGTTCGTTTTAAAAGATTTCGAATCGATTTTCTAATTACATTGGGATTGTTCTTCATTTTTCTAGCAGCTTCTTGTGACCTTGACAGAATTAATCAATATGATTTCAAAATTGCCGTAATTAAATTATCTGCGCAAAAATTTGACATGCACCTTTTAACGCAGTTTTTGATGCTCTTTTAAAATACGCAAAATTTTTTCTAAATTTCAATATACAGAGGGTTGTTAAGGTCACAATAACTTTATATTTTTTTGTTAATCCGGACCTGGTTTTTTCTTGTCATTCGTAATTGGGTCGTTTAAATGTGGTAAATAAGTATTGATTATTTTTAAAATGACTATTTATTCATTAACTTTAATAATTTATAACTAAAAGTTGATAATACCAGCTTTTTAATGTCAGAGTTCTTAAAAAATTCAATATAATTTCAAAATTAAAGTCATAAAATTGTCTGGCCGAAAAATTGAAGCAAGCCATTAAACTTACTTTTTGTGCTCTTCTCAAATATGCAAACAGATTTTCAAAATTTGAATATACAGGGTGTTGTTTTAAGATCTCAATTACTTTATAATTTTTTGTTAATCCAGACCTTGATTTTTCTTATGGTTAGTATGTCGGTCGTTTGGGTTTTGAATGAGACATATGTGTACCAAATATCAAAAAAATATACAGGGTTGTTCTAAAGGGATGGCTTAGGAAAGAAATGGGCAAAATCGATAAAACACCCTGTAACTCGGTTATAAAAGTCGGTAGGGTAAAAAATGTAGTATATCTAGAACCGGCTCGGTGACCTCTATTCACCATTAAAGTATTTCCGTCTCCCAATGAAACACCCTGTATAAGCGATTGAAAATTTTGAAAATTGCGAAATCGGCAATTTTTAACCCTAAATCCTAAATCGGACATTTAACTAAAAATTTCAATGTTGCCAAGGTAAGTAAATATTCTTTAAACATTGATTGATGAAATCCCGAAGAGTTTTTTGCAATACAATATTAAAAAACCCCTTTGTTTTTTAATTGCTAATCAAACGGGCGCGACACTGTAGTATAAGTGAGGACGTTTGAGTTTGCATAATTTCATTATCTCGAGAAAGGGCAAATTTGAAGAGAAATCCTCAGACAGGTTGATTTTTATTCTTAAATTAGGACTTTTTGGCATATACAGTATGTCCCTGTAAGTTGTATCCATATGGAACTTGTTTATTATTAATTTTACAAAAAAAGTTTTTCTTTATAAAAAGTTCTGCATGGTCCAAAACCCAAGATTCAACAGGTATGTCAAAAAGTTTGAATTTCACTCAAGAGTAAAGTAGCTTTATTTTTCACAATATTGAAAATTGCTATTATGAAAAGTTGTTTGGAATTAAAAACTATATTCTAATATGCAATTATATCCTTCTAGTTGAAAAAATTTTTTTTTTGAAAAATTATGAAGAACTAACATTATTTTCAGTTATTTCAATTCTGATAACTCTTTTATTATTAATTTTACGAAAACAGTGATTCTTAATAAAAAGTTCTGGATGGTCTAAAACCTAAGATACAACCCGTATATCAAATTTTATCAATTTTATACGAGGTATGTCAAAAAAGATAAATTTAGATCAAAAGTAAAGTACCTTTATAGTTCAGAATATTTCAATTAGAAGGATGTAATTACATACTGAAACATAGTTTTTAATTCTAAATAACTTTTCATAATAACAATTTTCGATATTGTGAAAAATAAACGTATTTTACTCTTGAGCGAAATTCATATTTTTTGACATACCTCGTATAAAATTGATAAAATTTAACATAAGATGGTTGTATTTTAGGTTTTAGACCATGCAGAATCACTTTTTTTCGTAAAATTAATAATAAAAGAGTTATCTGAATTGAAATAACTGAAAATAATGTTAGTTATCCATAATTTTTCAAAAAAAATGTTTTCAATTAGAAGGATGTAATTGCATACTAGAATATAGTCTTTAATTCCAAATAACTTTTCATAATATCAATTTTCAATATTGTGAAAAATAAAGCTACTTTACTCTTGGGTGAAATTCAAACTTTTTGACATACCTCGTATAATATTCAAAAGATTTGATATTTGATGGTTAAATTGTAGGTTTTAGCCAATGCAGAGCTTTTTATGAAGAATAACTTTTTTTCGTAAAATTAATAATAAAAAAGTTTTCCATATGGATACAACTTACATGGACATACTGTATATAATTCTAGTGACGTCATCCATCTGGGCGTGATGACGTAATCGATGATTTTTTTAAATGAGAGTAGGGGTTGTGTGATAGCTTATTTGAAAGGTTATTTCATTTTCTATTGAGTAATGTAAACATTAACATAATTATTTATACAGGATGTACAAAATTTTTTTTTTAAATTAATTTAAACAAAAACAAGAAAAAAATTTTTGTACACCCTGTATAAATAATTATGTTAAGGTTTATATTACTGAATAGAGAATTAAATAACCTTTCAAATGAGCTATCACACAACCCCTACTCTCATTTAAAAAAATCATCGATTACGTCATTACGCCCAGATGGATGACGTCACTAGTATTATATATATATATATATATATATATATATATATATATATATATATATATATATATATATATATATATGCCAAAAGTCCTAATTTAAAAATAAAAATCGACCTGTCTGGGGATTTCTCTTCAAATTTGCCCATTATCGAGATAATGAATTTATGCAAACTCAAACGTCCTCACTTATACTACAGTGTCGCGCCCGCTTGATTAGCCATTAAAAAACAAGGGGGTTTTCGATAATGTATTGCAAAAAACTCCTCGGGATTTCATCAATCAATGTTTAAAGAATATCTACCTACCTTGGCAACATTGAAATTTTTAGTTAAATGTCCGATTTAGGGTTAAAAATGTCCGATTTCGCAATTTTTAAAATTTTTAATCGCTTGTATAACAAAAACTATTAACCTAAGAGAAAAATCACTAAAGACCTTTTCTGTTTGGAATGATTCAAAAACCCTAAAAAAAATTTGTTCGATGCAAAAAAATAATTTTAGGAAAAACCCCTAATCTTTCCCCTCGTCTGGCAAGGTCTTATACTGTTCAGAATCGCCTAACATTGTACACATTTCTTCTAAATAACTTACTCAAACACATACTTACATTTAAACTTTACAGGAGAAAGTTTATTTTACCCCTAAACTATGCACATTTCGATTCACCTGGTAGATACACGTGCAGGGCTGATGCCTGCCAGGTCATGGTTTTTAGCCTTGGTGTGCTATGAATTATCACTATACAAAATTCCTAGCCTTACAGGAAGACCGTTAGTCGGAGGGTTCACTAGCTCTTAGACTAACACGCTCTACTCTAGTGGCGAGATAATCAAGCCTATTCTGTAACTCATTTCGATGATAGAAGTCAGTAAAATCGAATAGAAGTGGCTAAGTCGAATAGAAATAGTCCAAATCCGTATTCCATAACTACTTCGGAATCTCTACAATCGTAATAGTGAATAGAAATCACTTCGACAGCATTTACCCTGTCGAGATGAGATTTCGATTATCGGAATTGTGCTTGACGCAAGCGCATTTTGTTTTGTTTTGACGTTTATATTTTATTTATAAAAATAATTGATTACTACTTATTTATAATTATTTATAGTATTTCTACCTTTTTTTTAGCTGCTTCATTTTTAGTCTGTGGTTTTATTTGTTTAGATAATTATATATTTAATTTAGACATGTTGTAGGAGTTGTAGGACCTAACCTCATTTATTTGCTATGTGACATCTGAATGTTTGTCGCTCGCAGTGTTGCCATACTGTTTTTGCTTTTATTTCTTGTACAATTTCAATCAATGGTATAATGTACGAGAATAGCATACAATAGACTTCTTATGCGTTGATTGATAAATATATATATATTTGTATATTATATCAGTATACCTACTTGTATATTTATCAGTCAACGCTCATAGTCTGAACAAATTATAGAAAAGATGCCATTTTTGGGAAAAGTTGTTTAGCAGTTATTTCAGCTGGAGTCGAATCTTAAAGATTGCATATTATTAGTAATATCAATTTTAAATAATTTATTAATAATTATGAATGAATAACATCAACTTAAATATCTTTGATTTAAAACGCCCGGTTTCATAATCAACTTAAAGTGAACATCAACTAAAGTTCACTTTAAAGTTGACATTTACCCGTATGAATTGCATTGATAAAGGTACCAACTTAAAATTTAAAGTCCACTTTAACTGATTATAAAACCGAGCGTTAAAAGCATTTATACTTCTTATATTCACTTTCACTTATCTTTTTATTTATCAGTTTATCTTATTTTTTATATCAATTTTAATTAACTCTAATTTAAAACCATTTATCCTCTTTTGAGCTTTTTGCATCCAGTATTTACACTAATATTTTATTTACTTTTCAAAACTTGAGGATAGTATGAAGAAAGTATGAAAACATTGCGGATATGGCAACGTTGTCATATTTCGAGTAACAACCAGGTCACAGAACACTGGTTAATGCGCGGTTGCCGCCTCCTCAGAACCGCGTGAAATAGAAGTCAGAGATTTCGATTATGATATGAGTTACAGAATATCAATCCAAACACAAAAATGACGCGATAGATATCAAACATTCCGATTTTGGGTAATTACGATTCGACTTGGTCATTTCTATTCGATTTGTTAAAAGTTACAGAATAGGGCTGAATATAGCATGATACCTGAAAGCTATGGGCGTGGAGAACTGAATGGAGATTGCTCAAGACAGAGAAGAATGGAGGCATGTTGTCGAGTCGGCTAAAACCCACGAAGGGTTGTAACGCCACGGAGTAGTAGTAGTATTTTATTTTACCTGTCCACATTGTTGCCCCGTTAGTGGAAGCTCCAGGTCGTGCCACACTTCCTTTAAATCTCGAACTAACGTGTCCATCAATTCTTTGGAATGATGCGGTGTGGGGGCTAATCTCAATTTCTCCTCTCCTCTAGCAACGGTAGGGTAATTAATGGCTTGAATGTAGTGGCCTTTTTCTTTCAATAAGGTATCACAAACGGCGCCGCATCGTAAAGGGTTTCCGATTTTTATTGGGATGATATGACTGGGGGTGTGTTCTACAGGGAAACCGTTCTCTAACAATGAATTTCTGAGATATTTGACGTTAGCTTGATGTTGGTCTCTTAGTTTTCTTCCTTCCTCCGATGCTAATATTTCAATAGATTTACACGCTCCTGCCAGAACCGTCGGTGGTAGTGATGTAGTGAATATAAAGCCCGCTGCGTAGGATCTCACCATATCGATCAAAGCAGAGGTACTAGCTAAAAGCAGAAATTAACCAAATTTACTACAAAATTCGCAGATAATGACTGAACTGTTTTTCAAGTTGTCTGTCATTTAGAAAAACTTACCCACATAACCACCAACATTTCCAAAAGCCTTGCCCAGTGTTCCCGATATCATATCCATTTTGTGCATCACGTGATCCCTTTCTCCAATTCCTGCGCCATGCTCGCCGTACAAACCAACCGCATGGACTTCGTCCACGAATGTTAACGCTCCATATTTATGGGAAATATCACAAAGTTCCTACAACATACAAATATAAATATTTTGAAGAATACTACTTATATCTATGAAGTACTACTTGCAGTGTTGCCAGATTTACCATTTGTCTGATATCATTACTCACTTTGCTTTTTAAAATATAACTTTTATATCGATATACAATCAAGCACACGCGGAATGTCGTAAGTAGACCGTGAAGATCTTGTTAACAGCATTCGCATGTACTATTGCATGCTTGCAGTTTGGTATATTATATCATTTATTAAACTTGACACAAATATGAAAGTGAAAGTATACAAAATATATTTTACTTAATAAATATTGACACATGAAGAGATTTTGAGTTCAATATAATTTTGGGTAGCTTCAGAGAGTGCCACTTCGAAAAGAATACAAGCAATTCCTCGGTAACTGAGTACTTCTTCTTCTTCTTACGGTGCCGTATCCTTAACGACGTTCTACACCTTCGTTGCGGGCTATGCCTCTCAGAGGAAAGGGAGGAAAACTTATATGCAAGCGAAAGTTGGTAACAATGCATTTATAGCAGAATACTCAAATCATATGTTTCAGTATTGAATACTTTATAAAAATAAATTATAATAAATTATGGAATTTACGGAATAAATTACGGAATTAATTATAATAAATAAATTAAAAATATATACGGTAAACAATCCTCATTTTTTAATATGTTATTCCTTACAAAAAAACCTTTAATTTAAGCACAAATAATTTAAAATCGTAAATTTGGGTCAAAAGTTATTAACTTTTTAAGAATTCCCATAAGAGCCCATGCCCCAACTTAACTTTGACCCTTAATAGTAATTAAACGGTACGGTAAAACAATTTTTAAAAAATCAAGTCTTAGTTTTTTGAAGTAAACTATAACATACTAAAATTATATGCAAATCCTTAATTCTTTGCCGAAGGTGTAGAACATCGTTAAGGACGTTGGCCATTACATTTGCCCATTTAATCTGAGTACTAGCCAATATTAATAAATGTACGTATACACTAAGATGCAAAAAAATCAATCCACTAAAAATTTGGTCATTTTTGAAGTTTCGAAATTCCTAAACCTGTTGTTCGATTTAAGTGATTTTTTTACCACGTTATAGCCTTATTCATTGACAATATCGCTGTAATAATATTGTTGCTAGACAGTCAAACTGTCATTGTATACTGAGTGTACGAATCAAACTGTGTTTTTTTCTCAAAGTTCGCATCACCTTGTGGGCTATTCTAGTACTTATAAAATACTGAAATTAAGACCTAACTATAGCCTCAGGTTTTCTTAACATTTTGTCTTTCGATTCATTCGCTTATGTTGGATAATAAAAAAGTTAGGTACTTTAACAACTGGCCATGTTCGTCATCAGTACAGGGTTTTTTTTTTTAAATAAGTGCGGCAAACTTTAAGGGGTAATTTTACACATGAAAATAATGGCAGTTTGCTTAATAATCATATGTCCGCAAACGCTTCGTTTCCGAGATAAGGGATGTTCAATATTTTTTTACAAACTGACAATTTATTTATTGCTTTAAAACCAGTTGAGATATGCAAATCAAATTTGGTGGGTTTTAAGACGTAGTTATTGCACATTTTTTAACATACAATTAAGAATTTTATATTCACCATTAGCGTGCGTAAGGGTAATATTATGGGTCATAATACTCGTTTGCGCGGCAATGGTGAATATAAAATTCTTAATTGTATGTCAAAAAATGTGCAATAACTACGTCTTAAAACCCACCAAATTTGATTTGCATATCTCAACTGGTTTTAAAGCAATAAATAAATCGTCAGTTTGTAAAAAAAATATTGAACATCCCGTATCTCGGAATCGAAGCGCTTGCGGACATTATGATTATAAAGCAAATTGTGATTATTTTCTCATGTAAAATTACCCCCTAAAGTTTGTCACACTTATTTAGAAACACCCTGTACTGATGACGAACATGGCCAGTTGTTAAAGTACCTAACTTTTTCATTATCCAATATAAGCGAATGAATCGAAAGACAAAATGTTAAGAAAACCTGGGGCTATAGTTAGGTTTTAATTTCAGTACTTTATAAATGCTAGAATAGTCCACAGGGTGATGCGAACTTTGAGAAAAAGGCACAGTTTGATTCGTACACCCGGTATACAATGACAGTTTGATTGTCTAGCAACAATATTATTACAGCGATATTGTCAATGAATAAGGCTATAACGTGGTAAAAAAATCACTTAAATACAACAACAGGTTTAGGAAATTCGAAACTTCAAAAATGACCAAATTTTTACTGGATCGATTTTTTTGCACCGCAGTGTAGAATTAATAAATCAGTGATGGCAATATAATGTGTTCCATATTAACCAACCTCTAAAATAAGGATAATCAACCCTTATTCTGTATATGGCGATCCTGCCAGGAATTGGCAACTGAAGTAGCGATTTCAATAAAGGTACAGGGTGGTGTATTTAAAAAACGACTAAAAATGTGACTAGTGATATCAGAAAAATAGTAAATCTGGCTATGCTACAAACATCAAATTTCAAACATTCTTCCACACCGTGGAAATAGCTAATACTAAGAAATCTACTTCTTCTTAATTGTATATACGAAAATATATTCACCTCTAGCGGGCACACAGCTCCTGACATGGAATGCACAGTTTCAAATGCTACAATTTTGGGAACGTTTCGATCAACTCCTTGGAGAAGTTCTTCTAAATGTGCTGGATCATTGTGCCTGAATATATGCTTAGGAACACGGCTATTTCTGATCCCTTGAATCATTGATGCGTGATTCCCAGCGTCAGAAAATATATGACAACCTAAAAATTAAAATAAAAGTACAGTGGAACCTCGATAAATCGGATTAATCGGGACCGCGGCCGATCCGGGTTATCGAAAATACGCGTTAGCCGGAGAATATGTAAAAATTAACAAAATACTGTCTACTTTCAGCTAAACTCCATTATAATTGCGAAAATATGAAATACACATGGACAATAGATCTAAATTACGTACAGTTGTATACAGTTTGTTCATTTCTTGGTAAAAAAACTTAGTCAAACTGAAAAATTTTTTGTTATGTCTGATGAAAATCGGTCCGGGTTAGCCAGACTTCCGAGTTATCGGGGGCCGACTTATCGGGGTTCCACTGTACATAAAAAGCCTGCATTGTGCTATGTACTACAACTTTAGGGCAATAACAACGGAGAATGCTTAAATGAAGGCTCCAACTGAGCATTATAAATGTAAATTTATGACTGCGATGTCTAGAAGGAGCACAGTGATGAAACTCATTTGAATGAGTCACTTGAATGAGTAAGGGACTCCTGAAAAGGGAAAAGTTGACGAAGAAGAAGAACAAAAAGGTAAAAAAATTCTAATGATAATTTTGATCGTAGGATGTACATAAAGGTAATTGCTGTTAACTAAAAAAAGGTAAAATGTATTTACCTGGTAAAGCTTTAGCCAAAGTGTATAAAGTTGAGTCGTTAGCGACAAAGCACGAAGTAAACAGCAAGGCAGCATCTTTATTGTGTAGCTCAGCAAGATTGGACTCCAACTTTTCGTGCAGAGTTGAATTGCCAGAAATGTTTCGAGTTCCTCCTGCTCCAGTTCCGTATTTTTCTAGTGCATCTCTAAAAAACGTAACGTAGATATGTAAGAAACGGATTACGCATCTGTTTAAATATTTTTGACAAATTTCTAGCGGTCACAGTATTGTAACGAAAGAGTTAATTTCGACCGATCGCAAATAACGGTTACATCTCGACCGACGAGACAATAATTATTACTCCAATCTTCTAGAAGCGGCGCATGACGAGGGGAATGAATATTCCAGAAACTTTGGTCAGCCGAAAGTGAGAATAGAGATGGGCGGATCCTTTCTTTTGGAACCTAGTACTCACATTAATGGATAGATATACAGGGTGTAACGAAAATACAGGTCATAAATTAAATCACATATTCTGAGACCAAAAATAGTTCGAATGAACCTAATTTACCTTAGTACAAATATGCACATAAAAAAAGGTACAGCCCTTTGAAGTTACAAAATGAAAATCGATTTTTTCGAATATATCGAAAATTATTAGAGATTTTTTATTGAAAATGGACATGTGGCATTCTTATGGCAGGAACATCTTAAAAAAGAATTATGGTGAAATTTGTGCACCCCATAAAAATTTTATGGGGGTTTTGTTCCCTTAAACCCCCCAAACTTTTGTGTACGTTCCAATTAAATTATTATTGTGGTACCATTAGTTAAATTCAATATTTCTAAAACTGTTTTGCCTCTTAGTATTTTTTCGATAAGGCAGTTTTTATCGAGTTGCGGCTTCTTTTTTAATATATTTACATAAAAATTTTATGGGAGTTTTATTTCTTTAAACCCCCCAAATGTCTGTGTATGTTCCAATTAAACTTTTACTGCGGTACCATTAGTTAAACACAGTGTTTTTAAAACTTTTTTGCCTCTGTATTTTTTCGAGAAAGCACTTTTTATCGAGATATTACTTCTTTTTTAATATGGTTCAAAATATACCTAAAAATGTAAATCATAAATAAATTTTCATATTATTACCAAGTCTCCATAATCGTACTTAACCATATACAAATATGTGGTGGATTTGACAAATATTCAAAATATCTCGATAAAAACTGACTTTTCGAAAAAGTACTGAGCGGCAAAAAAGTTTTTAAAATATTGTGTTGAACTAATGGTACTACAATAATAATTAAATTGGAACGTACACAAAAGTTTGGGGGGTTTAAAAGAACAAAACCTCCATAAAATTTTTATGGGGTGTCCAAATTTCACTATAATTTTTTCTTAAGATACTACTACCATAAGAATGCCACATGTCTATTTTCAATAAAAGATCTCTAATAGTTTTCGATACATTGGAAAAAATCGATTATCATTTTGTAACTTCAAAGGGCTGTAACTTTTTTTATGTGCACATTTGTACTAAGGTAAGTTAGGTTCAATCGAACTATTTTTGGTCCCAGAATATGTGATTAAATTTATGACCTGTATTTTTGTTACACCCTGTATAGCGCGCTGGTATTATTTTTTGTTAGTTGTTAAGATATATTAAGTATAATAAGAATAAGAATAAATAATTTAAACAGTAATAAAATAAAATTCAAAAGAGGTGTTAGACAGGGCTGTGTCTTGTCGCCATCACTGTTTAATGCATACTCAAAGGAAATATTCAAAAAAGCATTAGAAAATGAAGTAGCAGGCATAAAAATAAATGGCCTACCCATATGTGAAATTAGATACGCTGATGACACAATACTAATAGCAAAAAATATTACAGATTTACAATGAACTTTAGATAAGGTTGTTGCAATGAGTGAAGAATTTGGTCTGTCACTAAACATAAAGAAAACAAAATTCATGGTTATATCAAAGAAAATTATTAGAAACATCAATATACACGTAAATAATAAGACGATAGAACGAGTTCAGAATTATAACTATTTAGGGACAAACACTAGTGAAACAAACGATTATACCAAAGAAATCAGAATTAGAATAGAAAAGGCTAGAAGTGCATTGAACAATATGAAACAAATATTATGTAGTAGAGACCTCAGCCTAAATCTTATAAAACGAGTACTAAAGTGTTATGTATTTTCTGTTCTTTTGTATGGTGTGGAGACATGGACTCTTAATAAACAATGTCTCAATAGATCGGAAGCATTTGAAATGTGGACATATCAAAGAATGCTGAGAATCTCCTGGACAGACAGAATAACCAATGAAGAAGTACTAAGAAGAACAGAGAACAGCAGGGAGATACTGGATTCCATCAAAATAAGAAAACTACAATACTTGGGTCATATAACACGTGGTGACAGATATGAACTAAAATTAATCATGCAGAGAAAGATTCAAGGAAGGCGCAGCATAGGTAGAAGAAAAATGTCCTGGCTGAAAAATCTCAGAGAATGGTTTGGATGCAGCTCAACTGAACTCTTTCGAGCTGTAGTGTCAAAAGTCAGAATAGCAATGATGATTGCCAACCTTCGTCGCGGAGATGGCACTTAAAGAAAATAAATTCAAAATGTAAAGTTATAAATAAATAGTCGTATATAAACTAACCAATAATTTTATTACTACAGTATGCATTAACGTTAATATCAAAAGAAATATACCAACCGTACGGCAGCTTTTACTTCAGGATGAGACGACATTCCTAGATAATCATTTGAACACCAGACAGTTATTGGTGCTTGTCCCCATGAATGTTCTACAGCTTTTGGAAATTCTCCAGGTCCTGCCAACCGATTGACTTTCTTAAAAACTCTGTAGGAATGTTCCTTCTTCTTCTTCATGATTTGCTGATGGAAGAACTGATCGTAGGCAAACACGTCATCTAAAAATTAAGTAACCTTCAATTTTCAGTAAAATTTCCCCAGAGCTGAGGTTATTTAAGATTTTATATTGTATTATACAGTCTCTTCTCTTATTTTAGTTGGCACTTCTTAAAAAACACCAACTATTGTATTTATCTATCCACAGAAAATTTGAATTGGTCTAAGTGTATGACAAAAGGTCATCATTAAAAATACTGTTGTGTCCTACCTCAATAATTAGTTCAATCTGAAACAAACCCCATGCTTAGAGAGGAAGTGAAAATAAAATGTGAAAAAATAAGAAAGCTTTTTTAGAATACAGAACACAACAAACACAACAGGTAGGTATATACAGGGTGAGTCATGAGGAACTGTACATACTCCTACCTCGTATAGAGGCCCCTATGGGGAATAACAAATGACCATTAAAAAGTGTCTGCTCCCATTGTTTAATAATATACAGGGCGAGTTTCGCATTTTGACAGAAATTTGTATTCGTCATAATTTTTGAACGGTCTGATCGATGTGTCTCTTATTTTGGAAAATCGTTACACTATTACCACCTAATCGACTGATTTATTCTAAGATCTTTAAACTAGAAAAAAATCAGATCCGGCTTTAAAAAATTAGTTCGTTTGGGTCTTAGAAAAAATTTCACCCTGTATACGCTTTTTGAAAACTCTAATATGAATTTTACAAATTAGACAAATAGACAATTAAAATGGCATATTTATTTTTTCCCCACACGATTACTTAATTTTTTATAAAAAAATCAAATTTGACTATGAATTAAAAGTTTGGTAAAGTGAACCATAGATTTAAAAAAATTAACTTTTATTACAAAAATTAATTTTTTTTAAACAAATATTTAATTTATGTTATCACCCAATCAACTGATTTATTCAAAACTAGAAAAAATCAGGTCCGGCTTTAACATTAGTTCGTTTGGGTCTTTGAAAAAATTTCACCCTGTATACGCTTTTTGAAAACTTGAAAACTCTAATATGAATTTTACAAATTAGACAAATAGATAATTAAATTTTTTTTATTTATTTATTTATTGCTAATTTAAAATCTACTTCAATACAGTAATAAGTAAATATTGTGAATGTTCTTGGCTTGTGGCAGGTGTCGTCCATTGACGACTCTCTGGAATTTACCTAGCAGCTAGGTCTTCTGGCCAAAGTCTTTTCAGACGTCTGTCAACCAGTGGGGGGTTGAATAATTCGTCTATGAGATGGTTTGGATGGTCTGCGCTGCGATTCATGTATCTTCTGGAGTGGTCAGCAATCACATCATTAATGAAGGGGATATTGAGGTCTGCATGAAGGGTTTGGTTTGACACATACCATGGGGCGTTAGCTAACATACGAATAGTTTTTGACTGTTTAGTCTGTAGTATTTTGGTGTTGGATGGTTTGCTACAGCCCCACAGCTCGATTCCGTATGTCCACACTGGTTTGAGTATTGTTTTATAGATGGTCAGTTTGTTTTCTAATGAAAGTTGCGATCTTCTGTTGATTAGCCAGCTCATATTTTTAACTTTTAGGTCAAGGTGTCGTCGTTTGGCTGCAATATGTGATTTTCAAGTAAGTTTTTTGTCTAGATGAAGGCTCAGGTACTTTACTTCTGTTTTTATTGGTATAGGTGAATTATTTAGGTGTAGTTGTGGACATCTAATTCTTCGATTTGTGAAATTTACTTGACAAGACTTGTTTGTGTTGACGTTTATTTTCCAGCATTTAAGGCAGTCTTCTAGTTCACTGAGATAATTTTGCAATTTGTTAAATGCTAATATTTCGTTGATGTCTGATGCTAGTATACCAGTGTCATCCGCAAATGTTGCCATTAGTGTATTTTCGCTAATAGGAATATCAGCAGTGAAGATTTGGTAAAGGAATGGGCCAAGTACACTGCCTTGAGGTACTCCGGATTTTATTTGGTGGTAGTTGGATAGAGTACCTTCGTATTTAACTTGGAAGTATCTGTCGGACAAGTATGATTTAAGGAGGAGGTAGATTTGGTCAGTTAGCTGAGTTTTTATTTTAAAGAGAA
The DNA here is from genome assembly GCF_917563875.1 of Diabrotica virgifera virgifera. Taxonomy (NCBI): domain Eukaryota; kingdom Metazoa; phylum Arthropoda; class Insecta; order Coleoptera; family Chrysomelidae; genus Diabrotica; species Diabrotica virgifera. Next base: position 138,228,401 of record NC_065452.1, read on the forward strand.
GACCCTCGTGCCACACTCTATCAAATGCTTGCTGTATATCGAGGAATGCTGATAGACAGATTCGTTTCCCTTCTAGGCTCTCTTTTATTCTGTTGACTAATCTATGGCACTGTTGTATGGTTGAGTGATTTGAGCGAAAACCAAACTGATGATCTGGGATAAGGTTTTCTATAGGTATTATTGTTTCTATTCTGTTAAGGATTAACCTTTCGAAGACTTTTGATAAAGTCGGAAGGAGACTTACTGGTCTGTGCAAACTGGCTTCAGTTACAGGTTTACCAGGTTTAGGTATCATTATAATTTGTGCATACTTCCATTGCACTGGAAAATAGCATAGTCTCAGGAGGCTATTAAAAATAATGGTTATTAAGACAACACCTTTTCTTGGGAGTTTTTTTAAGATTTCGCCAGTTATAAGGTCAAATCCTGGAGCTTTATGAGGGTTAAGCAGGTTGATTTCGTTACGGACTTCGTTTGGTGAGAAGTATTTTAGTGGTAATGATAGCTGACAGGGTGCATTGAGGAAGTCTCTAATTTGCTCGTCGTTAATATCGTTGGCCTGTGGGGTGGAGAAGACGGTTGATAGATGTTCTGCAAATCTGTTGGATTTTTCTATATCTGATCGAGCCCAGGCTCCATCATTTTTCCTAATTGGTGATTTTATTACTACCGGCTTTTTGAATTTCTTTGTGGCTTTCCAAAGAGAGTTGTCGTCAAGAGAAAGGTTTGTGACATATCTTTCAAAGGATTCGTTTTTGGCTGTTTGGATAGCGGAATGAAGTCTGTGTGTGAGTCTGTTTAGATTTGTTTTATCTATCGCGTTTCTTGTTCTTTGCCATTTGCGACGGGCTCTTCTTCTCTCTTCTATTAGTGTTCTAATGTGGAGGGGTATACTATACCTTTCATCAATGGTCTTTTCCTTTACAGGAGTAGCTTTCCAAGCGGCCTGTTGTATTTGTTCCGTTAAATATTTTACAGCTTCTTCAATATCGTTTTTGTGCTTGAGTCGAATGTCAAGAGATATTTTTTCATTGATTCCTTCTTTGAACTGAACCCAATTCGTGTTACTGGAACAGAGCCTTGGTGCAAGAGTTTTCCAAATTATATTGGTACTTAAGGTAATCAAGATGGGACTGTGGTCCGAATGTAGATCAAAACTGGGGGTGATGTCGCTGTGTATTTCAGGTATTCCCTTAGTTATAGCAAAGTCTAACAGATCAGGAATTTTGTTGTTATCAGTGGGCCAGTATGTGGGGGTACCAGTTGTTAGGTATTTCAGGTTATTATCTTGTATGATCTTTAATAGATTTCTGCCATTTGGAAATATCAGTCTTGCTCCCCAGGTTGTATGTTTTGCATTCCAGTCCCCTGCCACTAGGAAATGTGAGCCAAGTTGTTCAAAAAACTCTGTATTCCTCCAGATTGATGGTGTGGCGTGGTGGGCTGTAGATAGAAGCTATTGTTAATGGAAAGGTGAGCGCATGTACTTTTATGATAGTACTCTGAATTTTGTTGGTGATATGGAGCAAGTTCGTAGTGTTTTATAGCTGTACGAATTATTACAACTGAACCAGCATGGGCTGTTCCATCTGGATGGTTTGCGTAATAGACAGAGTAGTGTGGAGTTTTTATAAAAGACCTCTCAGTTGTGTGACTCTCGGATATAAGTAGGATGTCTATTTTGTTTAATTTTAGAAATAGTATAATTTCTTGCACATGGTTTGTTAGACCATTTGCGTTCCACTCTGCTATTCTAAGTGAGTTAGCCATTACCACGTTCTATTTATCACTGTTGTAAGCATGCTTAGTATCATGCTGTCTTGGTTTATCAATTGTGCAAACATATTTTTAAATTCGTTGAGGAATTCTGTAAGTTTATTTGAAAGGTCTGAATTATTGTTGTTGTCTTGTGAAGAAGTATTAGTTGCTGCAACTTGAGCATATGTTACATGTGATTGGTGTATGTGGTGAGCATTAGTGTTATTATTATTTAGGCTTGCAACTCTAGGTATAGGAATGCTGCTTGTTATATTTTTGTTTTTCGAATTTACTAGGTCTTTATATATAGCACATCCTTTATAGTTTGCTGGATGATTGCCATTACATAAGGCACATGTTGCTGGTGTGTCGCGTGCTTTTTTGCAGGTTTTTGTGTCATGTGATCCACCGCATTTAACACAGGCGAATGCACCTCGTGCATTGTACTATTGTATTTTTTATTCTAGGTGTTTCTACTGTTATTATGCAGTTTCGTAGGACTTGTAGGTTAAATATGTTTTTGTTGTTTTCATTTGGCTCTATATCGACAAAGAATAACGGCAATGGTTCTTTGGTAACTCTATGTCTAACATTAATTATGTTGCGAACTTTAAAACCCTTATTATTTAATTCATGTGAGATATCTCCTGTGGGTATTGAATGGTGTAATCCTCTTATGACAACTCTATAGGCCCTCTCTTGTTTCGGTTGGTAAGTGTGATGTACAATGTTTTCTTTTCTAAGGTGCTGTATGAGTGTCCTGTAGGTGTCTGAGTTTGTAGGGTTAATTTTTACTGTATTATTTGAACTGGTTTTGGTGTAATAGGTTTCTGCCGCAGTTGCAGTTGAAAGGTTTGCTATCATAGCACTATAATCAG